>NC_060139.1:736423130-736739601 GCF_021461385.2 Schistocerca piceifrons | reverse complement strand
CACAGTCAGATTTCCAATTATGTCATCGACGACGTCATGCACTGTTACCAGGAATGCCCGTTACTCCTTCTCTGACACAGCTGCATTGTCCCTTGTATAAAATGGCAGGATTCAGAAAGTGGCAGAAGAACTTCAGAAACAGCTCAGTCGTGCTACATGTTTACCCCCACTCCTATGACGTCATTATGGAAGTATGGCTGTTGTTATAAGTATAAATCGGGTGGAGATCAAAGATGGGCTATCCTTGTGTTGCTGGAAGCAGGTCACTTGTGTGACCTATAGAATCCTGCTTCCTTGTAAAATTGTGTGTTGGAGCAAATCTCAAACTTGCGACCTTTGCCTCTCCTGGGCAAGTGCTCTCCTGACTAAGCTCCCCCAAGCATGACTCATGATTCATCTTCTACTTCATTCCTTACCTTACGAACTTCACAGAAGCTCACCTGCCTACCTACAGTGCTAGTACTCCCGGGGAAAAAGGATATTGCAGATATATGACTTAGCCACAGCCTGAAAAAAGTAATTTTCATTCTGCAGCAAACTGAATTGTGTGCTAATATGAAAAAAATGGTTCAAATGGCTCTGAACACTATGGGACTTAACAGCTGTGGTCATCAGTCCCCTAGAACTTAGAACTACTTAAACCTAACTAACCTAAGGACATCACACACATCCATGCCCGAGGCAGGATTCGAGCCTGCTACCGTAGCAGTCGCGCGGTTCCGGACTGCGCGCCTAGAACCGCGAGATCACCGCGGCCGGCGCTAATATGAAACTTCCTTGCATATTACAACTGTGTGCCAGACCAAGACTCGAACTCGAGACCTTTGCATTTTGTGGACAAGTGCTCTACTGACTGAGCTTTCTCAAGCATGACGGGTGACCCATTCTTATAGCTTTACTTCCACCAGTATCACATCTGCTACCTCCCAAACATCACAGCTGTTCTCCTGCAAAGAGTCTCGGTCTCGGTCTGGCACATAGTTTTAATCTGCCAGGAAGTTTCATAGCAGACTACACTCCGCTGCGGAATCATAATTTCATTCTAGAAACATCCCCCAACCTGGGGCTAAGCCACCACTTGTCAACATCCCTTCTTACAGGCAGCTTCTGCGCAGTTAGTGAGGTGGGAGATGAGGTACTGACGGAATTAAAACTGTGAAGAACGGGTGGGGTTCATGCTTTCGTAGCTCAGTTGGTAGAGCACTTGCCTGTGAAAGCTTAAGTTCCTGAAGTCAGATCTTGTTCCCACACGTAATTTTAACCTGCCAGGAAGTTTCATACACAGATTCAGCTGAAGAGTGAAAACTTCATTCTATAGAACCCTAGACAACCCCCCTCCCTTCCATGAACCATGGACTTTGCCGCTGGTGGGAAGCGTTGCATGCATCAGCGATATAGGTAGCCGTACCGTAGGTGCAACTACATTGGAGAGGTACCTGTTGAGAGGTGAGCCAAACGTGTGGTTCCTGAAGATGGGCAGCAGCCTTTTCAATAGCTGTCAGGGCAGCAGTCTGGATGATTGACTGATCTGGCATTGTGACATTAACCAAAACGGCCTTGCTGTGCTGGTACTGCGAACGGCTGAAAGCTAGGGAAAACTACAGCCATAAGTTTTCCCGACGGCATGCAGCTCTACTGTATGGTTAAATGATGATGGCGTCCTCTTGGGTAAAATATTAATTAATTTTTAATAGTCCGCCAATCGGATCTCCGGGCGGGGACTACTCAGGAGGACGTCGTTATCAGAAGAAAGAAAACTGGCGTTCTACAGATCGGAGCATGGAATGTCAGATCCCTTAATTGAGCGGGTAGGTTAGAAAATTTAAAAAGGCGAAATGAATAGTTTAAAACTAGATATAGTGGGAATTAGTGAAGTTCGGTGGCAGGAGGCACAGGACTTCTGCACGGGTGAATACAGGGTTATAAATATAAAATCAAATAATGGTAATGCTGGAGTAGGTTTAATAATAAATACAAAGATAGGAACGCGGATAAGCTGCTATGAACAGCATAGTGCATGCATTATTGTAGTCAAGATAGACACGTAGCCCACACCTACCACTGTAGTATAAGTTTATATGCCAACTAGCTCCGCAGATGATGAAGAGATTGAAGAAATGTATGATACGATAAAATAAATTATGCAGATAGTGAAGGGAGATGAAAATTCAATGCTCATGGGGGACTGGAATTCGATATTAGGACAGGGAAGAGAAGGAAAAGTAGTAGGTGAATATATAATGGGGTTAAGGAATGAAAGAGGAAGCCACCTGGCAGAATTTTGCACAGAGCGTAACTTAATCATAGTAAACATTGGGTTAAGAATCATGAAAGAAGGTCGTATACGTGGAAGACGCCTGGATACACTGGAAGGTTTCAGACAGATCATATAATGGTAAGAAAGAGATTGAAAAACCGGGTTTTACATTATAAGACATTTCCAGGGGCGGATGTGGACTCTGACCACAATTTGTTTGTTACGAACTGTAGATTAAAACTGAAGTAACCGCAAAAAGGTGGGAATTTAAGAAGATGGGGCCAGGATAAACTGAAAGAGCTAAAGGTTGCAGAGCCTTTCAGAAAGCTCATTAGAGAACGGTTGACAAGAAAGGGGGAAAGAAATGCAGTAGATGAAGAATGGGTTGCTTCAGCCCTCAGTAGTCCCCTGTAGTTAGGAGGCCTAATAGAAAGAATAAGGTTCTGTTGCTAGGTAGTTCACACGGCAGAGGTGTGGGCCAGTAGTTGCAGGGAGTGTTGGGGAGTGAGTACCAGGTCACCAGCATTGTGAAGCTTACTGCAGTGTTGGCTCAGGTGGATGACAGCATAGGGGAGCTATGTAGCAACTTTACGAAAGAGGATCAGGTAGTGATTGTGGATTGAGCAGGGAATAGTCTTGTTGGGGCAGTGAATATGATGTAGATAGTGACCTAGCAAAGATAGCTACTGAAACTGGTGGCACTAATGTGCATTTCGCGGAACTGTTTCAGGGTCATGATAGGCCTCATTTTAATGCGGCTGTTAGGCGTGTTAACTTGGGGCTGGAGAGGGCACTGATGGCACAGGGCATGGGTCACATTGCAGTGGTGCCAGTTGAGTCTGTCAGTAGATCAGATTTCACTAGGCATGGCCTTCACCTCAATAGGTATGGGAAGAGGAGGCTGGAAAAACCTTATAGGTGGCAGTGCAGTGGGTGGTGATGGGATCACTCATGGCAAAATTTCTGTAGTAGTTGGTGTTAGAGCAGCACCTTTTTTAGATTTAAGTCATTTGGTAGGTATACCTACTTAAAGGAAGTACCCGTAATTAAGGAATCACCTTCAAAAGACGTCAAGTATCCAAGTAGTGAAGGAATTGGCATATTTCATCAAAATATAAGAGATATTAGAGATAAAGTTAGTAAACTGTTTATAGATGTTGACTCTAACATTATTGGTATGTCGGAAGACAACTTAAATAATTGGGCAATTCAGAAACTTCCTTTACCATGATACAGAGTAGCTGGTTGTTTTCTGGGAGTTCCTTGCAGACTGGCCATGTGCGCAAAACTCAGTATTCCATTTGGGTCCATAGACGTATCACGGCACTGCAATGAACAGATATTTGAATGTTGAGCAGAGGCAGCTGAATTGAGTGGAACTAAACTTCTAATTGTTGTTGTTTATAAGTCCCCTAACTCTGACTTCAGAGCATTTCTGCTCAAGCTAGAGTGGGTTCTTACTTCACTTTATAGGAAGTACCAGAAATTAGTTATATGTGGTGACTTCAATTATAATTTTCTATATGAGTGTGCAAGAAGAAGGAATGTTGGGAGATCTTCTAAATTCATATGATCTGATGCAGATTGTTTTTTCCCAACTAGGGTGCAGGAGAACAGTAGCACAGCCATAGAAAATACTTTTCCTCACTCTTCATTAGTAGATGGGCATTCTGTTAGTAAAAGGGTGAATGGTCTTTCAGATAATGATGCACAAATTTTAACACTAAAAGGATTTTGTACTCAAACAAATGTCACATATAATTACAAAGTGTGTAGGAAAGCTAATCCAATGCCAATACAGACTCTCTTTAACCTCGTTAAGGAACAAGATTGGCAGGATGTTTATAGTTCGAATAACATAGATGATAAATGTAATGCTTTCCTTAACATATTTCATGTGCTCTTTGCGAGTTGGTTTCCATTAAAACTTTCTAAATAGGTTACTAGCAGTAAAAGGCAGCCTGGGTGGCTGGATAAGGATATCATGTAGAACAAAGCGGCAATTATATCAAAATGTTAGAAGTAGTCACAATCAAGCTACAGTAACCAATTACAAACAGTACTGCAAGGTGCTTAGAAATGTTATTAGGAAGGCAAACACTACGTGATACGCAAATAGAATAGCTAATTCACGATAAAAAAAACCATATATTCAGTTGTGAACGACGTATCTGGTCAACAGCACAAGGTCCGTGATATAAAGTCAGTTCACAGTAAAAATATTTCTGTTACTGGGGTTGGGTTGTTTTTGGGGAAGGAGACCAGACAGCGAGTTCATCGGTCTCATCGGATTAGGGAAGGATTGGGAAGGAAGTCGGCCGTGCCCTTTCAGAGGAACCATCCCAGAATTTGCCTGGAGTGAATTTAGGGAAATCACGGAAAACCTAAATCAAGATGGCAGGACGCGGTATTGAACCGTCGTCCTCCCGAATGCCAGTCCTGTGTCTAACCACTGCGCCACCTCGCTCGGTTTCTCTTACTGATAAGTCAGATATATGTACAGTATTTAATAATCACTTTCTGAGCATTGTTGGTGAATTAAATATCGACTTAGTTTCTGCAGGGAAGCATACAACTATCTTGGAAAATCCCTTCCCGAGACTGGTGTCTGAAATACTCCTCTGTGATACCGACAAGGGGAGATTGAGTCAATAATTAAATCACTAAAGACTAAGGACTCTCATGGATATGATAGACTGCCTAGAAGGGTATTCAAGTACTGTGCTGCACATGTTAGCCCTGTACTTTGCTATATTTGTAATTTTTCCTTTAAGAATGGTCAGTTTCCTGAACGATTAAAGTACTCAGCAGTAAAGCCGCTTTATAAAAAGGGAGACAGGGATAATGTAGTCAATTATAGACGTATTTGTATGCCATCAGTGTTTGCTGCAGTTATTGAAAGGGCTATGTATGTAAGTATGATTGATCAATGTATACCACATACTTTACTATCAGATGTACAGTTCGGCTTTAGAAGCGTTTAATAACTGAAAAAGCTATATTCTTTTTTCTCTGTGGGGTTTTGAATGGATTAAACTAAAGGTTTCGAACGCTAGGTCCAGAAGTTGGACCATTACGGAAAATTTGCAGATTTGTGGTAAGGTCTTATGGCACCAAACTGCTGAGGTCATCGGTCCCAAAGCTTACACACTACTTAATCTAACTTTAACTAATTTATGCTAAGGACAACACACACGCCCATGCCCGAGGCAGGACTTCAACCTCCGACGAGCGGAGCCGCGCGGACCGTGACAAGGTGCCCAAGACCGCTCGGCTACACCGCGCGGCCAACCATTACGGGATACGGGGAGTAGCTCACAATCGGTTCACTTCTTACTTCAACAACAGACAGCAAAATGTCATTATTCACAGTGTTGAGAATGGTTATGATGTGGGGTTTGAGAGGGGTATGGTCAAATAGAGGGTGCCCCAGGGATCAGTGTTCCATATTTATGTAAATGATATGTCCTCTAATATTATAGGTAATTCTAAAATATTTCTGTTTGCTGATGACACTACCTCGGTAGTAGAGGATGTTGCGAGCAACACTGGCTCTGTTTCAAATAGTGCAGTTCATGACGTAAGTTCATGGCTTGTCAAAAATAAACTAAAGCTAAATCGCAGTAAGACCCAGTTTTTACATTTTCTAACATACAATTCAACAAAACCAACGTTTTAATTTCGCAGAATGGGCATATGATTAGTGAAACTGAATAGTTCAAATTTCTGGTTGTTCAGGGTCTCGTTCAGACACTTAATGCGGCCAGTTTTACTATTCGAACGGTATCTGAAATAAGTGATCGTTCGACACGAAAATTAACCTACTTTGCTTATTTCCATTCGCTTATGTCATATGATATTTATTTTTGGGTAACTCTTCCCATTCTAAAAGGATATTTTTTGCTCAGAAACGGGCAGTTCGGGCAATAAGTGGTGTAAGTTAGCAAACCTCTTGTCTACCCCTGTTCACTAGTCTGGGTGTTTTGACATTGGCCTCTCAATATACATAATCTTTATTGTCGGTTTTTGTTAACAATATCGGCTTCTTTCCAGGAATTAGCAGCTTTCACTCAGTTAATACTCGGCAGAAATCCAATTTGCATTTGGATCACACTTCCGTAACACTTGTGCAGAAAGGTGTGCAGTATACTGCTGCATGTATTTTCAGTAAGCTACAACTAGAATTCAAAAATCTTAGCTGTAATCCACGCTCTTACAAATCGAAACTGAATGGTTTCCTCATGGGTCACACTTTCTATTACTGTTGAGGAATTCCTTGAAAATTAAGCTGATTCTTGTGTTACATTGTTGATTGCGTTTACTTAAACTTACGGTTTGACTTTTTTTGGGTTCATAAATATTTTATTTCATCTGCTATTACTTTTATGTTGTACTGTAATTTTATGTACTGACACGCTCCATGACCTTGGAGATCTGCTCCTCAATTTGGTCCTGTGGAACCAGACGTGTAAATAAAGGAAAATAAATACAGGACAATTAGAGAGACCTTTGTAGAAAAGAGATCCACATGTACGGATATCGAAGTCTCAGATGGAAAACCAGTTCTAAGCAAAGAAGGGAAGGAATATATAAGGGGTCTTTACAACGGCGTTGTACTTGAGGGCAATATTATCGAAATGGAAGAGGACATAGATGTAGATGTTGATGTAGATGTAGATGTAGATTTAGATGTAGATGAAATGGGTGATAACATACTGCGTTAAAACTTTGACAGTACACTGAAAGACCTAAGTCGAAACGAGGTCCCAGGAGCAGAAAACATTCCTTTAGAACTACTGACAGCCTTGGGAGAGCCAGCCACGACAAAACTCTACCATCTGGTGAGCGAGATGTATAAGACACTCAGACTTCAAGAAGAATACAATAATTCCAATCCCAAATAAATCAGGTGTTGACAGGTGTGAAAATTACCATCAGTTTCATAAGTCACGGCTGCAAAATACTAACACGAATTCATTACGGACGAATGGAAACACTAATAGAAGCCTACATCCCTCAGGAAAGATCAGGTTGTATTCCGTAGAAATGTTGGAACACACGAGGAAATACTGACCCTACGACTTATCTTATAAGATGGATTAAGGAAAGGCAAACCTACGTTTCGAACATCAGTAGACTTAGAAAAAGCCTTTGACAATGTTGACTGGAAAACTCTCTTTCAAATTCTGAAGGTTGCAGGGGTAAAATATAGGGAGCGAAAGGCTTTTTACAATTTGTACAGAAACCACATGGCAGTTATAAGAGTCGAGGAGCACGAAAGGGAAGCAGTGGTTAAGAAGGGAGTTAGAAAGGGTTGTAGCCTATCCCCGATGTTATTCCATCTGCATATTGAGCAAGCAGTAAAGGAAACAAAAGAAAAATTTAAAGTAGTAATTAAAAACCATGGAGAAAAAATAAAAACTTTGAGGTTTGTCGATGCCATTGTAATTCTGTCAGAGACAGCAAACGACCTGGAAGAGCAGTTGAACGGAATTGACAGTATGTTGCAAGGAGGATATAAGATGAACATCAACAAAATCAAAACGAGGATAATAGAATGTAGCCGAATTAAATCAAGTGATGCTGAGAGATTTAGATTAGAAAATGCGACCTTTAAAGAAGTAGATGGGTTTTGCTATTTGGATGCAACATAACAGATGATGGTCGAAGTAGGGAGGATATAAAATGTAGACGGCTATGACAAGGAAAGCGTTTCTGAAGAAGATAAATTTGTTAACATCGACTATAGATTTAAGTGTCAGGGAGTCTTCTCTGAAAGTATTTGCATGAGGTGTAGCTCTTTATGGGAGTTAAACTTGGACAATAAACAGTTTAGACAAGTGGAGAATAGAAACTCTCGAAATGTGGTGCTACAGTAGAATGCTGATGATTAAATGGGTAGCTCACGTAACTAATGAGGAGATAATGAATGGAATTGAAGAGAAGAGGAATTTGTGGCACACCTTGACTAGAAGAAGGGATCGGTTGGTCAGACACATTCTCAAGCATCAAGGAATCACCATTATAGTACTGGAAGGAAGCGTGAAGGGTAAAAATAGTAGGGACAGACCAAGAGATGAATACAGCAAGCAGATTCAGAAGGTTGTAGACTGCAGTAGTTACTCGGAGATGGAGAGACCTGCACAGGATAGAGTAGCATGGAGAGCTGCATCAAACCAGTCACTGGAGTGAAGACCACAACAACAGAATCCCAGATCCTAACAGGGTTTTCCCTGATGTTATTCATCTGAGACAAAGAATTGCAGACTGATGACCTCAGAAGTTAAGGCCCATAGTGATCAGAGCCATTTGAGCCAACGAAGAATAATAGTCTCCCCTGCCTGCTAGACCAAAGACATTTTTTTCCAGTCAGTCTGAGTCTGTTGGCTGTTCCCAAAATACATAAAACATACTTTTACCCTACAAGTACTAAATATTCTGAACTTGTCTTATAACCTACATTCAGCGACATGAAAATCCACTTAATGTATTCACCACAAGCCATTATTTACTTAAACATGCAGAGAACTGTAGATCTTTTTATAGCAGTTACGGTTGTCAGATCACTTGTTCTAAGTATGGAATTCAGGATGGCCACTGGACCCATTTTAACTTATCCTAAGTTAAAGTCAATGTTTATAAATTCCCCTCTGACATGACAGTTTAAACAGTTGTCAACCTCATTGTCATCAAACTTTTCCCAAGGCGGTGTTGTTGTTGTTGTGGTCTTCAGTCCTGAGACTGGTTTGATG
Source organism: Schistocerca piceifrons (assembly GCF_021461385.2). NCBI lineage: Eukaryota > Metazoa > Arthropoda > Insecta > Orthoptera > Acrididae > Schistocerca > Schistocerca piceifrons. The sequence goes on along the minus strand of NC_060139.1, from coordinate 736,730,592 downwards.
CAGCTCTCTATGCTACTCTATCCTGTGCAAGCTTCTTCATCTTCCAGTAACTACTGCAAGCCACATCCTTCTGAATCGGCGTAGTGTATTCATCTCTTGGTCTCCCTCTACGATTTTCACCTTCCACGCTGCCCCTCCAATACTAAATTGGTGATCCCTTTATGCCTCAGAACATGTCCTACCAACCAGTCCCTTCTTCTAATCAAGTTGTGCCACAAATTTCTCTTCTCTAAAATTCTATTCAATACCTCCTCATCAGTTATGTGATCTACCCATCTAATCTTCAGCATTTTTCTGTAGCACCACTTTTCGAAAGCTTCTATTCTCTTCTTGTCTAAACTATTTATCGTCCACGTTTCACTTCCATACATGGCTACATTCCATACAAATACTTTCAGAAACGACTTCCTGACACTTAAATCTATAGCCGATGCTAAAAAATTTCTCTTCTTCAGAAACGCTTTCCTTGCCATTGCCAGTCTACATTTTATATCCTCTCTACTTCGACCATCATCAGTTATTTTGCTCCAGAAATAGAAAAACTCCTTTACTATTTTAAGTGTCTCATTTCCTAATCTAATTCCCTCAGCATCACCCGACTTAATTCGACTACATTCCATTATCCTCCTTTTGCTTTTGTTGATGTTCCTCTTATATCCTTCTTTCAAGACACTATCCATTCCGTTCAACTGCTCTTTCAAGTCCTTTGCTGTCTCTCACAGAATTACAATGTCATCGGCGAACCTCAAAGTTTTTATTTCTTCTCCATGGATTTTAATACCTACTCCAAATTTTTCTTTTGTTTCCTTCACTGCTTGCTCAATATACTGATTGAATAACATCGGGGAGAGGCTACAACCCTGTCTCGCTCCCTTCCCAACCACTGCTTTCCTTTCGTTTCCCTCGACTCTTGTAACCGCCATCTGGTTTCTGTACAAATTGAAAATATTCTTTCGCTCCCTGTATTTTACCCCTGCCACCTTCAGAATTTGAAAGAGAGTATGCCAGTCAACTTTGTCCAAAGCTTTCTCTAAGTCTACAAATGCTAGAAAAGTAGGTTTGCCTTTCCTTAATCTAGCTTCTAAGATAAGTCGTAGGGCCAGTATTGCCTCACGTGTTCCAATATTTCTACGGAATCCAAACTGATCTTCCCCGAGGTCGGCTTCTACCAGTTCTTCCATGCGTCTGTAAAGAACTCGCATTAGTATTTTGCAGCTGTGACTTATTAAACTGATAGTTCGGTAATTTTCACATCTGTCAAAAAATGGTTCAAATGGCTCTGAGCACTATGGGTCTTAACTACTGTGGCCATCAGTCCCCTAGAACTTAGAACTACTTAAACCTAACTAACCTAAGGACATCACACACATCCATGCCCGAGGTAGGATTCGAACCTGCGACCGTACCGGTCACGCGGTTCCAGACTGTAGCGCCTATAACCGCACGGCCACTCCGGCCGGCCTTCACATCTGTCAACACCTGCTTTCATTGGTATTGGAATTATTATGTTCTTCTTGAAGTCTGAGGGTATTTCGCCTGTCTCATACATTTTGCTCACCAGGTGGCAGAGTTTTGTCAGGACTGGCTCTCTAAAGGCTGTCAGTAGTTCTAATGGAATGTTGTCTACTCCTGGGGCCTTGTTTCGGCTCAAGTCTTTCAGTGTTCTGTCAAACTCTTCACGCAGTATCAAATCTCCCATTTCATCTTCATCTACATCATCTTCCATTTACGTAATATTGCCCTCAAGTACATCGCCCTTGTATAGACCCTCTATATACTCCTTCCACCTTTCTGCTTTCCCTTCTTTGCTTAGAACTGGGTTTCCATCTGAGCTCTTTATATTCCCATCCCTGCTTAGCCATTTTGCACCTTCTGTCGATCTCATTTTTGAGACGTTTGCATTCATTTTTGACTGCTTCATTTACTGCATTTTTATTATTTCTCCTTTCATCAATTAAGTTCAATATTTCTCCTGTTACCCAAGGATTTCTAGTAGCCCTCGTCTTTTTACCTAGTATGTCCTCTGGCGCCTTCATTACTTCATCCTTCAAAACTATCCATTTTTCTTCTACTATATTTCTTTCCCCCATTTCTGTCCATTGTTCCCTTATGGTCTCCCTGAAACTCTGTACAACCTCTGGTTTGGTCAGTTTATCCAGGTCCCATCTCCTTAAATTGCCACCTTTTTGCAGTTTCTTCAGTTTTAATCTACAGTTCATAACCAATAGATTGTGGTCAGAGTCCACATCTGCCCCTGGAAACATCTTACAATTTAAAACCTGATTCCTAAATCTCTGTCTTACCATTATATAATCTGTCTGAAACCTATCAGTATCTCCAAGCTTCTTCCATGTATACAACCTTCTTTTATGATTCTTGAACCAAGTGTTAGCTATGATTAACTTGTGCTCTGTGCAAAATTCTACCAGGCGGCTTCCTCTTTCATTTCTTCCCCCCAATCCATATTCACCTACTACGTTTTCTTCTCTCCCTTTTCCTACTACCGAATTCCAGTCACCCATGACTATTAAATTTTCGTCTCCGTTCACTATCTGAATAATTTCTTTTATCTCATCACACATTTCTTCAATTTTTTCGTCATCTGCAGAGCTAGTTGGCATATACTGTAGTAGGCATGGGTCAGTGTATGACATCCTTAAACAACTGCTGAGAATGTTTAAACAATCGTCCTACCTCTCTGACATTAAAGGTTAACAATTTCCCGCATTGCTCCAACAAAACTTTTTAAACAGCTCATCCTGATCTTGGAGATCAAAATGGTAGGTAAATTCAAAATTCAATTGTCCTAAGTTTAGAATGGTGAGAAATTCACTTACTATAACTTTAAAATAAGGGGAAGCTCTCTGGTTTCCAGAACTATACCAGTTGTCCATCACTTGTCACTAGGATAGGAGTGGGTAGATATGCACTTGCGTCTTTATTTAATCAACAAGGTTCCAATACCGCACTACACGTCGCCAACTTTACTACACCCCCATCTAGCCAGCGCCGCAATATGCCCCATGCTGCTGAGAGATGGAGTCCGTTGGCCTAAGCCTCAGGCAGTTTCACTGCGCATGCTGTATTTGCAACTGACCGCTAGATGCTCCAGCGGGTTGTTTGGTCCTGTGTACCCAACCGCTTTCACCCTTGCAGTACATGCCTGAACTGTCCAGCGCCACGTCATCAATTGGGAATGAAGGTAAACACCTTCTGTTTGCTGCGAACAGAGCGTCCCTGCACAGTTGGCTACATGGTTTCGAAATTAATTCTAAATTCAAATTTTAAAACAAGAGAACAGCTGCGTCGTACAATCTGTGACCACCAACACTTCGTGAAAGCATCTACCAATCCCTGCAGTGGAGACTGTCCCATATCAGTGTTAATGAAATGGAACTCTTCAGGAAGCTGGTAACATTGAAATGCTCGAAAGCTACACCTCTATAGTGCCTGTGAAATGTAGCTAGTAATATTAGGCGTCGAGAATGTGACGCTATTAACATTCCAATGTAGGAAATATATTTGTAGCATCTAACATAATTTCACCTAACATTGTTTCTTCTGTATAGAGTTCTACATAATTCGACGATAAACTTTAAGGGGGTGAAATTCCAATGTTGCAGCTCTAAAGAACCCTCAGTGTTCAAGTGAATCACGTGTCACAGCTCTGTAACGATACACTGCCGCGCGGGATTAGCCGAGTGGTCTGAGACGCTGCAGTCATGGACCGTGTGGCTGGTCCCAGAGGTGGTTCGAGTCCTCCCTCGGGCATGGGTGTGTGTGTTTGTCCTTAGGATAATTTAAATTAAGTAGTGTCTAAGCTTAGGGACTGATGACCTTAGCAGTTAAGTCCCATAAGATTTCACACACATTTCAACACATAACGATGCACTATTTAGTCAAGGCATTTGTCCAAGTACACACTCCAACCTGAGGAAAGCACATACAGTGTCTGTAGATGATCACAAGTTGTGCTGTTGTTACTTACGTGGTTGCCAGCACTCCTTAAGGTCGTATAGTAGCTACGACCCTGTGAAACTCTACTGCAGTTCTGTAACGAACTGTTAATGGTCTTAAAATGGAAGTTCTCGGAAACTGTTAAACTGTAACGTTTATGGCACCAGTTTCTACATCTGATCATTTATAGAGCAGTCATCCGCTGGTCTGGTGTCATTATTAAGTAGACATGACAGCATTTAGAGGCGGACTACTCAGATCACAACAGGTCAATGCACTGAAATGAGAGTCCAATGGAGATGCTCTGCGAACTGAGATAAGGAAGGTGAACTGTGTGTAGCGCTGTGAAACTGGTAGTAGAACACATAGTTGTAGGCCTATATACAGAGGTGATTTCATTGGAAATTTATGGTGGTGTCAGGAAGAAGCATACCAGTTTGGAACATTTTAAGATGACTAGGTGAGTCACGGAAATTTTGCCCTCTTTTACACATATAAAATTTGACATGGATTGAACAAGCCCATGATAGGTTGAAAATGAATGAGACGTCTGTTGTTTTGAACCGTTAGACCTTTCTAAACCTGAGTGAAATATATCCAGATGTAAAGGTTTCCTATTGAATACTACATATGCACACAAGCCGAGAATGCAGAACTCACAATGCGCATGAGTTGAAAATTTAACACCATCTAACCGTACTATGGTCTATATTTTAGTAAAAACAGGTGGACATTACAACAAAGGTCTGTTTTAGACGCACGTATAAGAACTATATAGATACTTGATGTTTTACTTGCAGTATAGATGAAGTTACTTGACAGAAAACTTAACATAAAGTCATTAACATGGAATAATGCGATAATTTTACGTGTTTAGACTTACGTTAAACTCCAGTCATTCCTCCTATAAGCAGATGGTTCAAATGGCTCTAAGCACTATGGGACTTAACATGTGAGGTCATCAATCCCCTAGAGTTCGAACTACGTAAACCTAACTAACCTAAGGACATCACACACATCTATGACCGATGCAGAATTCGAACCTGCGACCGTAGCAGCGGCGCGGTTCCGGACTGAAGTGCCTAGAACCGCTCGGCCACATCGGTCGTCCTCCTATAAGCAAGAAGAGATCTAGTACTCAGAATAGCATCGTAATTTTTAAACGATTCCTCGCATAAATTATAAGCTTTTTAAACATAGGACATCCGGCACCGTAAGCTTCCATGTGGAGTATCGTGTAAATCTTAACAGCAGAACACACTATCATGACCACCTGCATCTTTGACAAGCAATAGATTTCCAAAACAAGTGTACTGTTGAAGGAATCTCACCAGCATTTCGCGAAATGGTTTAGAAATCCTATGGAAACGTAATGTATATGTCCGACACTTCTGCGACGCTTTCGAGTGGATGTACTGTGCTATCATCTATCTTTGATAGTAAACCACTTTCCGTCGTCCATCTTGTTTTCTGTGTTTCCAGGAAAAGTATAGAAGCCTACTGTCTACACAGCACATGTCTGCCGATCTCCAGCAGGTCCGAGTAGTACTGTGCAGCTGATTCTACCGTGCATTTGGACAGGCGGCTCAACTAGCTGGTGTTTCATTATGGAGCTCTGACTTGTGATTCATTGGTGGTTCTCTTCAGTTGCAACATTAGGGTTTCACCCCTTAAAGTTTACCACGAAAGTGTGTAGACCTCTACACAAAAAAAAACTTGTTAGATGAAACTACTTCGGGTGCTGGAAATGGATTCCCAACGAGTAAGAGGCCTCAGATGTCTCCCAAAAACGTTGCAGAGGCGCATTCCTACGTTATCACATTCCTGACGAACGAAAAGAGCTTCATACAAGAAAGATTGGTATGGGACAGTCTTCACTGCTGGGATTGGCTGACGCTTTCACAAAGTGTTGGTGGATGCAGGATGTATGACATAGCTGTTGTCCTGTTCTAAAATTCGAGTTAAGGGTTAACTGCGAAACCATGTAACCAACTGTGTTGTGATGTATTTTTCATAGCAAACAGAAGGTGTTTACCGTCATTCCTAACCGATGATGTGACACTGTATAGTTCAGACATGTATTGTGAAGGTGAAAGAGGCTGGGTACACGGACAAAGTGGCCTGCTGGAGCATCTAGCAGTCAGTTGTGAGTACATCACATGCAGTCTAATTGCCTGAGGCTTATGGCAATGGACTCAATCTTTCGACAGTGTGGGGCATGTTAGGACACTGGCAAGGTGGCGGCGGCAGTTGAATTGGCATAGCCAGTTCCCTTAATCCTCTGGCATGACATGGCGACCATCGTGTGTAAATAAAGATGCAAATGCGTGTATGTCACAGTCCTATCCCACTCTATGCATGACAGTGGTAAGTGTTTGTCATGTTGTACCAGTGAACAACAAAACTTTAAAGTTAGGTTCTAGTTCTGACAATCAGAGGGCTTCACATCTTTTTAAACTTAAGAGTGTAAGTGAATTTCTCACCATTCAGACTTAGGACAATTTAAATTGAATTTCACTGCCTTTTTAAACTTGGGAAAAGTAATCTATAAATTTAGACTGAGGTAAATTGTTTACACTGTCAAGGAAAAGGGGTGGGGAAATTGTTAGGCTGTAACGTCAGAGGGGTAGGGTGATCGCTTATCCATTTGCAGCAGTTGGTTAAGGGCATCCTAAGCTGGCTAACGGAGAGTCAAATCCAAATTCACGGTGACAATTGTTTAAACTGTGATATCAGAGTGGAATTTCTTAAACATGGTGTTTAACTAAGGATAGGCGGTATGTGTGGTGTTGGGGGTGGGGAACAAGTGTCCATCTTCTGTTCTCTAAACAAGTCATCTGGCTACCATAACTGCAATAAATAGCTCTACAGATCCCTGTATGTCTGAGTGAATAACAGCTGGAGAAAAACATCTAACCGGTTTTTCATGTCACTGGAAGTACGTTAGCACGCAAGTTCAGACCGGTTACTACATGCAGGGTGAAGACATGGTAACGTATTCTGGAAACAGCCAACAGGCTCAGATAACATCTCTACCTAACAGGCAGGCTTCGACCTGCAGGGAAAACAGTAACCTTTGTCTAAGGTGGAAGACACCAGTGAAAACGTAGTGGGCCTCTTTGATTCTGTACTTTATATATGAGTGACATGACAATGCATCATCATGGATTTCCCATCAATGTATATGTTGCACAACAGCCCTACTTCCATAGTGATGCCTTAGGAGTGGGAGAAACACAGTAGCACAACTGGGCTGTATCTGGATTTCATGCCAAATTTTGAATTTCCCATCACTATTTTAATTTCTTGTCTTTGTATACATTAGGAAACTGGCATATGTCAGAAAAGAGGGGCGAAGGGGAGGGGTAAATGTCGCAAAAGTGTATGATGTCATTACTGACGTCATCATAAATCTGACAATAATCCAGACTGTGTCAGAACTCTCACTGTTGTATTACACCATCTACTGCCTATTGCTACTCGCAGAAATCATCCTCCATGAATGAGATTTTCACTCTGCAGCGGAAGGCAAAGGTCCCGAGTTCGAGTCTCGGTCGGGCACACAGTTTTAATCTGCCAGGAAGTTTCATCATCCTCCCTATTGACACTATCTGTGTTCTACCAAACCGATCTTCTCGCCTTGTAGCAATCGAAACGTTATGCTTGCTTAAGACGTAGTGAAGCAGAAAGCAAGGCCGTCTTTGAAGAAGATTGTGGTCACGTCTGTCTATTCGCCAGCAACAAAATTTCCTCTGTGAAATAAGTTGATGCGCAGGCATCTATAAATTTCACTGTTAGTGAGGAAAACGCAAAACCGAATAAACATTGCACACAGTAGAAGAACTATCAATGCGTATGCAAGCTTTAAAACCCCAAAGCAGCTATGCAAATGTCGATTTTCTGTGGTTTACTTAAAGGGATGAATGCGAACACCAGAATGTTTCCTTTGGAAAGGATGCAGCCGATTTCCTAGCCCACTATTATTTGCTCTTTCTATAATGATCCAGTCATTGATGTGGCGTTAAACACCTGATGATTACTTCGGTAACCAACGAAAGAATGGAACACTGTTATCTCCATTTTCATCAGCGCGGAAATAGAGCGTTCCACAACAACGGAAACATATGACAGGCAGTAATCAAAATCACGAGTTTTAAACAATACTGTGCAACTGGACTTGTTGCCACTAAGCTGACTGTATGTTGAAGCATGTTCAGATTACTGAACTAGAAGGTGAAAGCAGTTTGCATTGTAACTACACTGCCAACTTATGCACATCTGGCACATTTTTACAATTATTTTGTGAAATGCCTTATTATTTGCGATTTTTATTGATTATATATGGTTTTTGTTAATTCATTTCTTTATTGTTTTTCTATATGATTTTTACCAGCACAAAAGTATAGTAATTACATCAAATAAATTGTATTAGAACCAACGTATAATTTGAACCTATCTAAGCAGAGAATTTTTTAAATCTTTGGTGTTATCGCACAAAATAAGCTGGGGGACACTCTCTGAAGTTGAGGCATGCTGCGGATTGATGCGTGTACAGAAAACTCTGTACATAACAGAGTGTACTGATGAGTGCGCTTGCAAAAACATAGGTGTATTGTTTGCTTACAAGACAAGGAGAAATCATAGCGAAAACAAATTATAGCTGCAGTCTGCTCAAGATAACAAGTGTTAACCTCAGACGGATGTCTTGTAGTAATTTCAACTTCTATAATAATAATTTCACATAAGAAAGCATGCAAGAAAGAAGAATGTGCAAGTGGTACGTAAGGTGTACCACATGAATCAACATGTCAGAGCGCCAATGAACCGAGCCTAAATCTCACTATAATTGACCACCAAATGGGAGAACCAATATTCGTTTAAATTTATTTTTGATAATTAGTGTTTGTCCAAAGTTTGACAGAACAATGTTCACACACAGTATGATATAGATGGTACGCTGTATAATAAGATAGTTTGGCATCAGTTGAACTTGTTACGTGATACACTGTGTTACCGAACTTTAGATGAACACTAAGCACGGAAGAAAAAGGAACTTAGAAATTGTATGTAATCTATACAATGTGAAGCAACATGTCAGAACACCAACGAACTGAGCGTGAGTGTAAATCTCACTCTCATCGGCCACAAGATGCTAGAGTTAAGCCAATAAAATTTACTTTTGATAATAAACATTCTTCTAAAATTTAACAGTATAGTATATAACATAACATGTTCAACGTGTTTAATTGAATGCAAACTACCTTATTATCCATCATCAGTGCAGTCATATCCACCGAAAAATATGTTTCATGGGTGGTTCTTGTGCATATTCGACTTACTTCAAATTGGCGGTTCTGAACTTCCCAGCGCCATCAGCCTTGATGTTTTTTAGTAGTATTTTAATCCAATCGCCGAAAAGTGGATCGACTTTTACCTCAGCCAGTTTCAATGGGTCAATTGCTGGCATCCCCAGGTCAGGAATCCCTAAAACAAAAGTTCCAAGCATTTTACTCTAACTGAATAAAAGTACAGCTCCCTTGATAAACCGTTAACCGACTTGTGTCATAGTTTTTCGCATCAGCAAGTTCCACATACAATTATTTATTTGTCGCTTCATTTCTTTTGGATTTATAATGGTTATCGACGAATACCTGGGAAATGAGGCTTAGTCCATACCATGACTGTGATATTAAGCTTTGATGCTTCTTTTCTCTGACGTGGTATTGCAGAGTAGTCATTACTACGATTTCATTCTGGTCTTGGTAGTAGAGTTCCACAAGTAGTAAATGTCTCTGCCACTTACATAGACTAAACTTCTTATTCCAAGAGTGCACCACAATCTGACTGGTGAATTTGGAGGGGGAGTTTCATTGGTTTAGAAGAATAGGGTGGAGAGGAAATAACACAACACAGTTTATTGCAAAATAAAACTGATAAAATTCAGAACTATTGCAAAATTAAGTTAATTAACCATAAAATATACTAACGTAGTGCATGCAGACAGCATTCAGATATGTCTGAGTACTTTCTGTGTTCTCATTTTTTTGTAGTTTCTGACGTTGGCTGGTAACATGAGAATAAACATTGCAATCAGAAAGTCTGATGATGCTGGACGCTTTCAGAATCCTGAACAATCTGTTTTTGCAGTTTCAAGGAGAATAGTAGTGAACAGTGAAATTATTTTGAAATGTCACAAGAAATGTCGCCAGACACACTTGCTATTAATTAATATACTTTACATCATCTGTCCTCAATGTGGTGCCGAGCAGGTACATCTGTAAGGCGGGGAAGAATGCGAGTATGGTTGGCTGATATAACAACCTTTTTTTGTTTGGAGAGAGAGCCAGCTGCCCTTCCCTGTCCTATTGATGGGTATCCCATTGACATCTGTGTAACATTTCCGGCTGTCATCTCTACTCTCTACGTGCCGAGAATCTGTTTGCACATCTGTCTATCTAATACTACGTACTGTAAAACTGAAACGTCACTGCACAGTTTCCTTCCCAACAATCTGCATATGCGTGGCTCAGGTTGTTTCTCGATCCTACAGGTACATTTGGCAGTGTGCAGTCTGCAGCAGTGCCACTGAGGCTCCCTGCGTCAGCCCAACAATGCAGAAGGTCAGTTGGCTCTACAGAGGGGTACCAACAGCATCATCTGTAGCTCAGCAGCATGGTCACTGCCAGAGTGGCTGTCAGTCCAGCGGGATCATCATGATGGATGGGGTTTTCTATTGCCAGGCTGGCCCTGAATATGCCAGTCAGCGTTACGGAGCAAATGTGGCAGCAACAATTTCATCCAATGCCGGAGGCTTTGGTATCAGTATCAGAAAAAATATGGGCTGGCGCTGGGCTCTGTTAGGGTACTGACTACAATCGTTTTGTGTCCAATGTTGTTGGCCCAAACAGTTTCTGTGAGGCACTATTTGAAGCAGAGTGAGTTTATTGATGGCCAACAAGTGAGATGGAAAGAGGAAGAAAGTGGAAAATAGTATCTGGTGGAACCTGGCTGCTTTTAGAGGGTTTAACGATAATCATGAGACATCAGCTACTTGGTGTGGATGGTGTCTTTTCCCAGGGTCGAGAAGAAGACGGTAGTCCACAGCTAGAGACAAGGAATTATGAAGAGTTTAGCTATTGCAGAAGTGTATTGCCGGGTGGCTGACAAGTGCCATCGGACTGAAGTTAATGTGCAGCAGGTGCCAAATGAAGTGAAGTCATCAAGTGTTTGTTGCGGTGTTTTCAAACATAGTGTGGTCTTTATAGTGAGTAAAGTTTACATTGTGTAGCATGGCCAAGATGCGTAAGAGGGTGTTTTTACTGCAATTTGGTTTTTAGTATTCACACGGAAGGCATGACTCAGTCATTGTAAGTCTTTCTGTGTTATGTAGTTCTCCTTTGCTAATACATTAGTTAGCCCTGTGAAGTTGTATTGCCTTTAGTTCTAGTTGGGTAAATGGCTAAGATTGATGCTAGTACAGTGTATCTCTTGTTGTGACAGTTCTCAATTTTTAGTGTATATTGTTATTCTTTGTGTCCACTTGCAAAGCTACTCAGGCTGGCATTGTTCTTCTTGGTTAGACTGGGGTCGAATAAGATACTGTTTAAGGGGCTCCGGTACGCCCTATACTTGCAATGTTAAAATAACGCTTATAAATTACATCTTCCCTCACAAAGTATTTGAGGTAGGAAGTTGAACATTTTACAGATTATTTATTGGAATATGGGCTACAACTTAACACAGGGATTTTACAAAATTTTAGTTCAGTTATTAAAGATGATTTTTTTTCAATTGTAATGAAAATTCACATTTTTTTGCAATTTTTTATTTATATATTCAAAAATATACAGTTTTTTGGAAAAAGGCTGTGTTAAATTATGCAGAAGGTACTGTGTAACATTTACTGAAAGTTTGAAACAAATATGTTTGGAAGATCCTTAGAAAACATGTAATTAGTATGAGAAAATAAAAGTTTTGGGAATCGAGCGACAAAGATTGGATTAACTTTTTAGTGCATTCCAGGTCCATAGGATTGATTATCTTCATCCTCTGCAAACTCCTCCTCCAGCTTCCTCTTGTTCCTCCTCCTGTTTACTCTTGCTTGTATTTCTAGACTCTTTACAGCCCTGTCTGCAGCCCGAAGGCGTTCCTTGTCTAAAGCAAGCATCGCTCGTACCATGTTAGAACCTATCTTCATTCCCATATTTCTAAATACCTTGCACCTTACAATGTTGCCATCATTGAAAGTCGCAACAGCATCATACACACCAAAGTGAAGTGTTTCTAATCCAACAAATACAGCCTTGGGGATTCTCGACCATATAACACTATTTACACTTTCATTGGGGTTTTGAGTTTTTCCGTGAATACACTTTTTCAACAGTTCAGGTGCTGCCAAGTCTCTGAAAATAGGTTTTATCACCTCCATTATTGCATGAGGCAGACTATGCTTATGAGTGTACACTTCACCAGTTAGCAATCCTTTGTTATATTTACACCAACTGTCTTCTTCTTTGGTACACAAGCTATGTTGGGGATTTTCATCGGTTGAAGAAGTATGAAAAAAAAGAGCCCAAACAGCCTTCTTCATTTCGTCGACACTTTGTGTATTTTGCCTAATAGCCATTCCATAATAGTTCTGTATTTTGTCAATTACACTGTCAGTTAACCTTCCCTTCCCATCCAACCCTTTACCATCACTGAGTTTTTGTTTTTTGTACGAAGCTTTCAGTCGCCGAAGTCTTGTTCCCATTCGCTTCTGTACGTGTCCAATACACTCAGATTTCTGCACTACAACATCATCACCATAGGGCTTCAGTCCTTGAACATGTTTGAAACTTTTAGAATCACCATCATCAAGGTAATTAACATATCGCACTTTATCACACGCCTCAGAACGCTGGAATATACTGGCAACACCAGCCACTTCCATTCCTCCACTACTGCCACTATAGTTAGCTTTGCAATTATTTTCATGTGTACCTTTATATTTTTGTGGACATCTACAATACTTTGATATTACTGCTACATCTAAAACTTTCCCTGTATACATACTGGTGGCAGATACTACACCATAAAGAGATGTGTGTCCCCGTTTATGCCAGGTACATCGAACGCTGCAGTCAAATCTCTGTTACCATTATTTTCCATTACTGCCTCTTCCACAGCGTTCTTCATAGATTCTATACAGACATCTTCTACATTAGACCCTATTAATTTATTATAGGTCGTAAACTTGGTTGGGGGATTTGGAAGATTCATGATGCCACAGAAAATTGCACCTGCAGTAGCACCCTTACCAACTGAACGCAAGGAATAAACAAATCTAATGTTGTGTTCGTAGATTTTGCTACCATTTTCTTCAGTTGCAGTTACTGCAACACTGTTCAAAAAGGTGGTCATGTATGAACACTTATCACATTTCAGTTGTGTTTCACTAGCAAGTCCTACGTGCTTTATTATGGAGAGTTCCAGACCAACTTCACTACAATGAATACATCTTACACAGTTTGAAAAAATTCCTTTGAGAACCGACATATCAAATATTTCATTCACATCCGATTCGCCCATAAAACATTCATAGTTTTCACTCATTGAACCAAGCTTCTTCTGTGAAGTATTTTCTTTCCCACTTTGACTGCTATGGGCAGGTGCACTTGAGAGGTTAGGTTCACTCACTTGGTTATCGTCTTTATTGTTTACAGTAATAACACATACCTTTGGCTTTCCAACATTTCTCCTTTTCTTAAAAGCCTTCAGAGGATTTCTAATAATTTTACTTTTACTCATTATTATACTTCAACAAAACAGAGACTCAAGAAACAGAATTAATTACGAATATTTTCGAGATAACGACAGAGTAAATAAACATGAAACAATCGACAATCACACCAGCGATATATATTGAACCATCACAGGTTAGCCACAACACATACTTTATCTCACATCACTAAAATGTACCTGATGAACACGGACGTTAATAATAACACCATTTGACAGCAGTTTAACAGCGCCACAGTGGGTCACGCCCATGTAGAACACATTTCAAAAAAAATTTAAAAATAGTTGTAGTCTTCGGAATTGAATAAATTATATATCTATTAAAAGGTAATAGTCTGCAGATTCAGAAAAAGCAAAAAAGTAAAAATTGAACTTTTCATGATTTTGAGCCTTTCCGGAGCCCATTAAGGAGATTGCATCTGTATAAAAGAACCTTTTTCATTTTCATTATTGTGTGCTATGCTGAATTTAAAGGTATAATATTGCTCATTATTTTATGTTACCCATCAAGGATTTTTATTGATATCGTTCAGTCTTTTGTGTTATATGTGGTTGTCAATAAAGGTTATTTCAAAGAAGCCCACGCTAGCACAACCGCCAGTCCAAGTTCCATGCCGCCTAAATCCTGTGCTAAAACAGGTAGAAGAGAGCAGTTGTGTACTGTGCTGCTGCGGTGTGCATAGCTGTAGCATTAGCTTCTTGGGAAGTTCTGTCTTGCTTTCCTTCGTCATGTTGCGGCTATGGCTGCTAGGGATGTGGCAGGTGCCCATGGTTCTTGTACACTGTTTACATGCCAACTAATGTAAAGTTGTAGAGTTTGACATGTGTTAAAGCACAGTTTTTTGAGGTACATCATTCGATAAAACTACAATAGTGTACATAAATGATTTATACAGCCAATGGCAACTACCTCTTTTAAAAAGTATTACATGGCCAAGAACCTCCAATCATGAGTAATCACCGAAGTATGTTATAAGTGAGCCATCTTCGCTTGTGCAGTTGCGTAGATTACATACTAGTGCTACACGTTACATAAACTGAGTATCAATATGTAAAGTATATTGGCAACAGGTTGCATAAGTGTAAAATCAAAATCTTGACCAGGTTTCGGTAACACTAAGGGTATTTCTTCAGAAGGAAGTCACCTTTAATGTTTTAAACATATTGCAAAATAAAAGTCGAAAGTACGTAAAACTTGACCACATTGAAAAAGATAATATGGAATAAAACGGATACTTACATAAATTACATGACGTTAAAATTGTAAACGTACATAATGAGCTAAGGAACTCAAATCAAATAACGGGAAATATGGAATAAAATCCTCCGTGGAAACATTAAAAATTGTTCCTTTTGTGTCTTACATAAATCCTGTTTTTTTATACCACATACCAGTTGCCTTGTTTAAAACATCTAAATATGTATCAAACTGATGTAATACTGTTATGGTTGCGTATTTCATTCAGTTGAGCGTTTATTACGTTACAAGCGCCCAGAAAGTGCCACGCTCTACATCACATTTACCTGGCATCGTAATTAGCTGCCATACTTTTAAAAAGTTGTATGTGTTGTAACAACTTTTGATGTCTCCACGAAAGATTTTATTCTGTGTTTTCTGCTGTTGACTTGAGCTCCTTAACTCATCATGTATGTTTACAATTTTAGTGCCATGTAATTTATGTAAGTGCCTGCTTTATTCCATGTTCTCTTTTTCAGTGTGATCAGGTATTGAGTATTTTAAATGTTTATTTTGTAACATGTTTAAAAAAATATAGGCGACTTCTTTCTGAAGTAGATACCTTCACTGGTATCGAAACCGCTCAAGTTTTTTATATTACAATTATGCGACGGGTTGACTGTATATTTCATATATTGGATTTTTTTATGGTTGCTGCTGTCAGCTATGTTTCACATTGTGATAAATTAGGTAACAGTTAAGTTGTTTTAGTTAAAGATGGAGGGGATAGGAACACATTAAAGTAATTGTTAAAAAGGGTAGCATGAGGAGACATTGGTTTTAGTGAATTATTGTCTGTCTTATCATCTCAGGATAAGAGGAGGTTAATTTAGTACAGCAGGTTGATGTTACAATTCTGGCAAAGTGTCTGTGGGGACCTCAGTTGTTAGGTTTGTACCCTCTTCTCCCCTCCCCTCTCCACCATTTACCACAGGGTGCCATAGTATTATATCCCATTTGGGCAGTTGTCATGGGTTCTGCTTGTTGTGTTACGTGGACATAGTGTGGATATTTTGGCCCGTAGCTGCCCTAAATGATAGAAGAGTGTAAGACACGAAGTTTTTACGTCAGATGTATGTTACCTATACTTATTTTTATTGGTGCCTCTTTGACAGGCTCAGGTTTAGTTCTTTTCGAGTTTGTAATCTGTTTTATTATATTGCAGTGTATCTCCAAGGGTGATAAGTCACTCTTGGCAGGCGATGGTGGCGACCAGTTTTACATGGAAGAGTATGCAGCACCATGGCACTGGAATTATGCGGCACTCTTCCAGCTGACCCAGCCAGGCGCAACTCCCCCCCCCCCCCCCCCCCCCGCCCTTCCAGGAGAGGCACTGTTCTCGATCCAGAGGGAACGTTTGGTGGCATACAGGCTGAAGCAGCACCACTCTGAGGCTTCCTGTGTCAGCACAGCAATGTACCACAGTATTTGGCAGTAGAGA
Source organism: Schistocerca piceifrons (assembly GCF_021461385.2). Lineage (NCBI taxonomy): Eukaryota > Metazoa > Arthropoda > Insecta > Orthoptera > Acrididae > Schistocerca > Schistocerca piceifrons. The sequence goes on along the minus strand of NC_060139.1, from coordinate 736,714,177 downwards.
GAAGTGCCATCACCATCATATGGGCGGTCAGCATCATAGCCAATGTGTATTTTGTTGACAATTCTGTGGCCTGTCGTTAGGGGCAAGGCATTGGTGTGATGGCTGAGGTTCTCTGTTGACAAGCTGGCTCTGGATATGGATCAGCGTCATGGAGCAGACGTGACGACAACCTGTTGAGCCATTGCCGGAGGCCACTGTGTCCAAGCTGAGGATCGATGCCTGACTGTGTTAGGGTGCTGGACGCAATTGTTTTTGGGTTCGTCGTTGCTGGCCCAAGTAATCGTCATGGGCTACTGTTCGAAGGAGGCCAAGTTCGTTGATGACGAGTAAGCAAAACGGAAAAAGGAAAAGGCCCGAACATGGTATTCCGTCCAGATGGACAGCGTGTGAGAGTCAATAACGAGAGTGCCCAAGTTGAACGTGGACATCGCCTAATAGCAGAGCGGATGCTGTCTTTTCCCAGTATCCAGAAGAAGACAGCAACCTACAGCCGTAGATGAGATACTGTGTAAGGTTTCTGTCAATCTTTACGCTTACATGTGAAGAATGTAGTTACTTCAGAAGTGATTAGATCACCAACAGTTGTGCTTTTATTGCCCACACCTATTGTAGAGCGGCTGACGGGCTTTGTCAACATGAAGTTAGTGTGCGCCAGCTAACAAACGTAGTTAAGCATCACTGAACCAACAAGAGACCACAACACGGTTACACAGCATTACAATAGGCTTACGACGAGAGGCAGCAGCAAGGTGCCATATTTGAGAATGCAACACCTTTCCCGCCAACACTAGCAGGTCACTGACAACAGCACACTTCCCGGTCATTCGTTAACAACTACAAGTAAGTACTCATAAACTCTATAAACACAATCACGTGCAAGTTATTTTTCTACTTACGTAAGGGAATGCTGTGGTGTTATAGTCTGCCTGAAAACTGAAAAGTGAGCAGCTCACTTTTCAGTTTACAGAGAGGCTATACCACCTCAGCATTTCGTGTCCCATTCACTTATGTAAGTAGACAAAATAACTTGCATGAGCTTTTGTTTATATAGTGGTGGGGGAAGTTGCCTTTCCCGAAAGAATGCTGCAGCCTGTACCGTCTCATGGAAAGCATTCTAAAAACCATAGTAAAATATTACGATAGTCACAGGTGAATTGTGTCAATAAAGAACAAAACTATGCGTGTGTATGTATGTAAATGTGCTATCAATGATGGAATATTATTTTAGAACGATAAAAACACTCCAACTTTATTTGTTTTGAACATGAAAATACTAATAATCTATATATACTGTGTAACAATTACTAAGAACAACAAAGAATAAAATGATCACTCTGGTGTCACCTCTCGAACCTACTATACACTTCTGTACGAAGGAGCCTCTGAACGCACTACCCAGTATACCCCACCTCAGTTGTTTATACAAACAGTAATTTACGCATTCAGTGATACTGTAGCAGTGAGATAATTGCCACTAAAGAACTCATTCAACAAAAGGTTGTCGAATCAGATGGTTAGATATGCAGCAGCAGACACAATTAATGGGTTTACTAAGCAATTGTACAGAAATCTTTTCCGAGAAGCCAGGAACTATAAAAGGTTATGTTTATAACATTGAGGTGTATCTACATGAAACATATTGCTGCGCAACTTACTCTGTTCCTTGGACGAAAAAGGAAGTGGCAACTAGAAAAATCAGAAAGACGTTAGAGTGGAATATTATAGAGCCTTCCTAGTCTTCGTATGGCAACCCACTACTGGCTATAGCAAAGGCGGCTGGAAGCGTAAGGCTTGTGTTGGATGCGAGGGGTATTAACAGTATAGTTGTACTGGTACGTACCAGGCCGAAAAATTTGGAGGAACAGGATTTCTAACTGGTATTAATATTTAGATTTCATCCGGAAAGTAGCCCGATTGAACGCGTGTTCAAAGAGTTTAACAGATTTATATGAACCTACAGCCCTAGACAACATATGTGATGGGTGGGCTATGTGGGTGAATATCAGCAAATATACAATAATTTGCTCCGTTCTTGCACTGGGAGTACCCCAGTAGAGATTAAGTTAGCTGCTAAGAGAGAGAATTTTTAATGAATCATCTCGAGATCGAGTGGGGCAGTTACAGGCTGGCACCACCTGACAGTATCACTGTCAAGGCCTGTGTCCATACAAGGACTTGAAAACTACAGTCTGGAACCGCGCGTCCGCTACGGTCGCAGGTTCGAATCCTGCCTCGGGCATAGATGTGTGTGATGTCCTTAGGTTAGTTAGGTTTCAGCAGTTCTAAGTTTAGGGGACTGATGACCTGAGAAGTTAAGTCCCATAGTGCTCAGAGCCATTTGAACCATTTTTGAACTTGAAAAAATTTATGGAGTAACTTGCAATAAAAAGTGTAAGACTTCTCTAGGTTATATTTGTTTTCTTTGTATATGTGTTGTTGTTCGTCATGTAAGTATTTCTAGTATGTAAGTAGTACAAAGTAGTAGATAGTAGATTTCTATCTTACATAACAGTTTCACTGCAATTGTTAATAGGATGCCCAGGCGGCAACTAACGCAGAAATCAGTCTAGGCAAATAACGTCTATTGCATTTAAGAATTGAAAATGGTTTTCAAGCACTTTGAATTATGTATCTCGTATAATATTCGGAACAGGCGTAGAACACCACTAAATGCTAGTTACTTGAAATGGAAATTGCTGATGGTTAATCCATCTTTTAATTCAGGTTCGTTTCCTTATAAGTTTCGATGAGAACAGTAATCTTTTTTTACATCATGTAAATCTAGAATATAAGAAAATTAGGATAAGTTTCATTTTGCACACACACAAATAAACAATGATTCATTATTTACTTAAATGTTCTTATGTGCCTTCACAAACATTACCAGATGCACCATGGATTATCAGAGTTTGAATTGCTTTAAGATGAATAAATGTCGTGTGACTAGGGCCTCCCGTCGGGTAGACCGTTCGCCAGGTGCAAGTCTTTCGATTTGACACCACTTCGGCAACTTGCGCATAGATGGGTATGAAATGATGATGATTAGGACAACACAACACCCAGTCCCTCAGCGGAGAAAATCTCCGACCCAGCCAGGAATCGAACCCGGGCCCTTAGGACTGACAGTCTGTCGCACTGACCACCCAGCTACCGGAGGCGGACTTTGCCTTGAGATAAAGTTTTTCTTACCGGGTATAATGGTAGTTTTGGCGAGTTTCTTATGATATTCGCAATTGGTGCTCCGGTAACTTCCTTTTCTATGTAAACAGGAACATGTACTAGTGTCTTCTACACATGTGATCGTATTCTTGAACATGAAAAATTATATACTGCCCACCACCTTGTAAATGTCAAACCAGAGCCTTGAAAGGCAGACTCCAGATGATCAACTGATCATAAAATATGGAGTGGAGAGACACGTATTTAACCTTATGTGAGCACATTATGTACCCAGAAAATATTATTTACACGTCTGTATGATTATAATAAGCGACATGATGTACAGATGACTAATATACGTACATCGTGTAATCTCAAACTGTATGTAAAAAGATGTCATAAGTCATGCAAGAAAAGCTGTATGTTCGATATATAAAGAATAAACAGAGCTAGTGTCAGTGACGTGTGAACAAACTCAAAAGTGACTGTGAAATTTCCGTGCGGCGCCCCTCGTCAGAGGTTCGAGTCCTCCCTCGGGCATGGGTGTGTGTGTGTGTGTTTGTGTGTGTGTGTGTGTGTGTGTGTGTGTTGTTCTTTGCATAAGTTAGTTTAAGTAGTATGTAAGACTAGGGACCGATGACCTTACCAGTTCGGTCCATTAGGAATTCACACACATTTCAACATTTGTGAAAGTTAACGTCGAACGTGATGCATTAAAAACAGCAGTGCAGCGAATGTGTCGAGACTTACGGGACAGTCTGTCACAGTGACAGCGCAACACATTTCGTAATCTCTGGGTAACGGCGTCTGACATTTCTAAAAATAAATTATGAAAACTTTTGAGTGCCGCCGATAAGACTGTTCAGATATTTTCAGCCGCCATTGTGTAGTCATAATGTGAATAATTTTCACAGACACAGTGAAAATTGTGAAACCAAGGTTCACTGCGTTCAGAACAGTAACTAATTTTAAATAGGAGAGCGAATTCCATGAACTTTATCCAACTGGTGCGCTATTTACACAAAGAACCTCCACAAACATCATAAAAACTTCACAAAAAGATGTGATAAACGTTTTTGTGTGGCACTAACAGTTTACTAATCTGTTTGAGAGCTTTCCAAAGGACACTGTGTCATAGACTCTATTGCCACTTTGGCAATTTTCATGTTCGCGGTTCCGGATCAGCTGTTGCCAAGGTCAGCAGGGATCAATGATGAGCTTCTAGAAAAGACGGCCCGGATGATGTGTTCCTGATTTACACTCATCGCCAACGGCTGCCCACTCCGAGTTCGCTGTCCAGGTGGATTGCGGGTTCATCCACCGGCGGGGCAGACGACTTCGTCCACATCAGCGACGGCGCATGTCGACGACTCAGTCCGACGTCGACATTTTAAAACTTGTTATTAATATAAAAATCTTGTATATCACGAAGTTAGGACAACGAATTATATTGTGTAATAAGTTTAACATCACTGTCGCCTCAAAAACATAACAACGATAAAACTTTTGAAGTCAACTGTAGTGCGCAAGTGAGCACTGAACAGTTTGATAAATTCATTACTCGTTAACCAAACTTTTATTCTACCTTACTGTGCATAAAGAATATCCCTTGTTATTGTGCAAAGAACAATTTAAAACATTATATGACAATTTGTACAGAAACTAAATGGCAGTTATACGGCAATTTAAAACATTATATGACAATTTGTACAGAAACCAAATGGCAGTTAAACGAGTCGAGGGGCATGAAAGAGAAGCAGTGATTGGGCAGAGAGTGAGACTGGGTTCTAGCCTATCCCCCATGTTATTCAATCTGTATACTAAGCAAGCAGTAAAGGAAACAAAAGAAAAATTCGGACTAGGAATTAAAATCCATAGAGAAGAAATAAAAACTTTGAGGTTTGCCCGTGCCATTGTAATTCTGTCAGAGACAGCAACGGACCCGGAAGAGCAGTTGAACGGAATGGACGGTATCTAGCAAAGCGGGTATAAGAGGAACATTAAAAAAAGCCAAACGAGGATAATAGAATGTGGCCGAATTAAATCAGGAGATGCTGAGGGAATTACATTAAGAAGTAAGGCACTTAGAGTAGTAGATGAATTCTGCTATTTGGGGAGCAAAATAAGTGATGATGGTCGAAGTACAGGGGATATAAATTACAGACTGGCGATGACAAGGAAAGCGTTTCTGAAGTTGAGAAATTTGTTGACATCGAGTATAGACTTAAGTGTCAGGAAGTCTTTTCTTAAAGTATTTGTATGGAGTGTGGCCATGTATGGATGTGAAACATGAACGATAAATAGACAAGAAGAGAATAGAAGCCTTCGAAATGTGGTGCTACAGAAGAATGCTGAAGATTAGATGGGTAGATCATGTAACTAATAAGGAGGTACTGAATTGAACTGGGGAGAAGAGCAATTTGTGGCACAACATGACTAGAAGAAGGGATCGGTTGGTAGGACATGTTCTGAGGTATCAAAGGATTACCAATTTAGTATTGGAGGGCAGCGTGGAGGGTAAAAATCGTAGAGGGATACCAAGATACTAAGCAGATTCAGAATGATGTAGGTTGCAGTAGTTACTTGGAGATGAAGAAACTTGCACAGGATAGAGTAGCATGGAGAGCTCCATCAAACCAGTCTCTCGACTGAACACTACAGCAACAACAACAACAACATGACTCGTTAAGCAGACTATAATTATTCCTTACTGTGCACATGAACTACAACTGTGCCAGAGGGCAATGAACAAGTTATCCATTTTAATGAAACTTTCAAGAAAATGTAAAATATTGTGTTCTCATATGTATGTTTGATTCTATGATGTTGCGAAAGTCAGGTATAGTAATTGGCAAAATAACTGTATTGGCCACAGTACAGTAAATGACAAGATTGTGAGAGTGTAGTAAATTACAGTATAACTGTATTGGTCACAGTATGGTAAGTGACGTAATGCAATGAAATGATATTCACATAATAATTCTGAGTGGCCTTAAGCCAAAATGTGACAACCTTCTATAAACTACAGTGAAATATTACGATAACCACCAGTGAACCGTGTCAATAACGGACAAAACTATGCGGGATTATGTATGTAAATGTGCTATCAATAATGGAATACTAGTTTTGAACGAGAGAAACTCACCAACTTTAAGTATTTTGAACATAAATATATTAATAATAAATATATTTTTGTGTAACAAATACTAAGCATGACAAAGACTGTGAGCATATCATGACGTGGAATTTCTATGTAATTGTATGATGAAGACTTGGACGAATAAAATTATCACTTAATGATCGCTTTGCTGTAATCACTCGAAGCTACTAGGCGCTTCTTTACGAGGTTGCTTCTGAACGCACTATATTGTTAATTCTACGCAGTTTTTTTTCAGAATACATGCATAAAATCCTTTCACTCACGTTTCATACTTTTCCCTCCATGCAATACTAATTAAGTGGAAATAATTAAGTCTCACTGGAATTCAAGTTTTATCACTGACCGTCTGCCATTCTCTGCAATGGCAGCTATTTCGTGAAATATAATTAATCACTTGATTTTCGGGCTTCACCCACAACGTAACACGAAAAATAATTCAAACAGTTTTGCTGTTAGGATTGGAAAATATTTTTTCATAAAAATTTTCATTAAATATAGACGACGAACACGAAGATAGTAAAAATAATACGAGGTTCGTGTTTGCTTATGAGTAAATCGTTGACTGGTAACAGTCTTGTTTTCACTTCCGTAAATAATATTCAGATTATAATTAACAGTATAAAAGATCAGTGTTTCACAAAGAAGTTATGTAACATTGAGAATAATAGTACAGCTACGTAGGTGATTATATTCTAGCGTCAGAGCACTTTGTGGAAAATAAACGCCCCTGTTCATATCTGCTCTCCAGTGATTCATAGGGCGAGCTGCGGTGTGGTCGTTATAACTTCGTGAAACACCTTATACTGGCTTTTTGTGACGTAGTGGGGTAGACAGATTGGGGAACTGCCTGCTCGCTCTTCAGTTTACAAACCTACAAAGGAGGGGAGTGCATGGCCACACTCTGGGACCTACCTTCCGTCCCCACACATCCACTCTCCATCCCCACACACAACCCCCTCCCCCTCCCCTGTTCAGAGCGTCACAAGCCCAGAACATAATTTATCCCTCAATACCCCTCTATTGCTGTTTGTTCTTCTGTTCTTCATCCACTTCATTTAACAATAAGCGTCAATTTTATGCCAATAAAACACTGTTTTTAACAATCTGTGATTTTTCCATCACTGGGAAACATTTTCACTAGACGTAGGGGATTTCGAGATTTTCAACATAAACGTAAACATAAGAAAGTGACCTTTAAACGGGCCACCATACCCACGGTCACCCTACTGATCAATATTTTTATTATGTTGTTCATGACACTCCCCCTACCACTATATGAAATTTGCGTTGCACAATTTTTTTTTCTCCCGAAATGGCCTCTTGTGGTCTTCGTTGACTGGGATTCTTGTCATATTCGCTTAATACACAAACGTATACATATGACCATTAAATTCCGTTACTTTTATTATTTAATTAGTAAAACAGTGGTTATTTTTAAATGTAGCCGCTGAAACGAAACTATGTCAATTTACACTGACGGAAAAAAAAACGCAAGACAAGAATGGTTGTGTGACATAAACGAAAGTTGCGAGGCCTGTTTTTACATCTTAAAGACGATGTCTGTTCAAATTTCGCACCACTTGCGTAAGAGTGGCGCTAGCAACGCCACTAAGAGGATGCAAATCAGGTTTGCTTCAAACACTCGTCGTGGGCGTAAGTCATATTTGAGACTGGATGTGGTGAGTTGATGTTAGTTAAGAATGCCTTTAAGGCGACAAAGACGTCATTATCAACACCTCACTGAATTTGAACAAGGTCGTGTAAAGGACAACGAGAAGGTGGTTTTTGCTTCTGCGATGTTGCAGAAAGGCTTGACAGGAACGTAGTCACTGTACATGATTGCTGGAAGCGGTGGTCACGAGGATGTACAGTCGCAAAAAGGCCGGGCTCCGGACGGTCACATAGCACTATCCAGAGAGAAGACCTTGGTGTTCGGCCCATGGTTCTGGCTCATCGTGCTGTATATGCAGCAGCAATATGAGCAGCAGTTAGCTCCACAGTGACACAGTGATCTGTTACAAATCGGTTACTTCAGTGATAGCTCCGATCCAGATGTAGAGGTTCAAATGGCTCTGAGCACTATGGGACTTAACATCTGAGGTCATCAGTCCCCTTGACTTAGACCTATTTAAACCTAACTAACTTAAGGACATCACACACATCCATGCCCGAGGCAGGATTCGAACCTGCGACCGTAGCGGTCGCGCGGTTCCAGACTGAAGCGCCTAGAACCGCACGGCCACACCGGCCGGCCATCCACACACAGTAGTAATCGCCCGCGTATTGATCGACCAAGTGCAAGAGGCATGGAACTCCATCACACTAACGTCCGGTACCTGTACAACAAAATGCGCGCACGTCCGCATGCTTGCATTCAACAATATTGCGATTACATTGGCTGTTAACGTACCAGCATTTCACAGTTGAAGTAACTTATCTTGCACTTACATTAACCTTGATCTCGCAATGTTAATTAGTTAAATATGTTGCCTAGAGAAATGTACTGCCGATATTTCATTACTCTATTCTTTTTTGTGTTGCGATTTTTTCCGTCAGTATGTTATTATTAAAGGTGTGGCACTACAACGACACGTGACATCTGAAACGTTACAGGTTTGTGAAAGTTTCGATTAGTAAAACACAAGCATCATTGAATCCATGGTGTGTCATTTACGTCGCAGACAGATTTATTTTTCCTTATCCAGATCACTGACACACTGTTTCTGGTAGTCATAATGTTCACGCGGCGGTGACGACACAATCTCTTGGTCTTTAATGGACTTACACTTTCGCCTATTATCCTCAAAAATCAAGGCTATTTGGGCTGCCGAGAGGAGTAGGTATGTGTCAGCATTGTGATTCACTCCCTCCCTTCTCTTATCATTATCAACAACAGAAACATGACACACGTTCATTACAGTTACTTACACTCAACAGGTCACGCTTAAGGAAAACTGTCATGCTTTAAGAGGTAACATTGAATGTGAAGAAAGACACCTTCCGTTTTGGTTACTGGACGTAACTCTCAGAATCTCTCAGCCGACATTGACACTCAACTCTTTATGTGTAACGCTTACAAGAAAGAAAATGGCGTTAAGTGCAACTTTAGTCTAGTGCTATGTGAGTTGTCACACCAATTGTAGAAGATATTGTTCTCTGTACATCGCAGTTTTTACATAGGCAGTTACCTTCAATGAGATGCTGCCGCATTTTCTCCACTGCGTTCGCAAAACACGTGTCGAGTTGTGGGTCGTCCTTCGGACACGAGACGCCATAGGATTCTGTAACAAAGACAGACATACTGATGTGGTGAATAGTATTACATCGTGTTTTCGGTTACTTTTTATGACAAAAATTTGGAAAGTGTGCACTTCAGGGAAAGAACTTCCATCAAGTGCCTATGACGTCGCTGTACAATCTGCTAGGTATGGGTATTTTTCCAGAGTTTGTTATCTGTATGACCTATGTACGACATAACTAGCTATATACGGATGTTTTTCTTTTTTTCTGCTAGACGGCGCTTTGCGTTTTCCTGCGCTGAACGACTAACAGGAGTCTTACACCTTCTAAACGCGCTCTCAAACGTAAATTCATAGGCTTGCAAGTCAACGTCGGTTTGAAAGTCTACAATGTTGTGGGACTCTGTCGTATATGTCCCTATGACCTTATCGAAATTCGAAATGCAGTTCTAACAATATTATTAATAGTGTCACTCGTTACGCCCTTGCATCAGTGTAATACAATACATACGCCGCAAGAATTGTGACTGGGTTTAAAGTACTACCGACGACCAAGTTATTCGTAGGGAAAACCGGGCTGACATCGACTACTTAGCAAGAAAACATAAAAGAACAATAAAATTTCTGAATGGACGTAAATATCAATAAAATACAGTATTAAAAATGGCAACAAGAAGTAATGAAATTTTAAATGGATCGAATAACACAACTTCCGTGTTATAAGCTGAATACAATTACAATTTAGGTTAAGGCGACAGACGGAAAGCTGTTAAAAGATAACTAAACCACTTTTTGTATTACATCAACTATGGAAACGGCATGATAACCTCCTGTTCAAACCGCTCATTGAAAGCAGTGTGGACATTTTTCTATACAGAAAAGTAGTTCGCATGATAGCTGCAGAAACATTGGTAAACAGAATTAAAAAATGATTTCGTTCAAGAAAAGGCAAAAGAGGGAAAACAAAGCAAATACTAGACTTGAGGATTAAATGGATCAGCAGTGGGAAGAACCGTACAAGCGTACTGGGAAAAAGCGAAGTAATAGCGCTCGCATTGGCTTTGTATATTGGTAGCCGAATTGTAATCACATTTATTTGAAGGAACCTCTAGCTAAAACTTTCGCTATCTTTTTTCACCAGAATTCATGTCCTGACTGTCAGTGGGATTTCGTCATTATTGAGAGGAAAGAATGTCAGTGGTTAACGCTACGCCGTCGACAAGGTCTTTGAAAACAGGTCAAATGGCTTGACGATTGCGACACCTCGCCCTTTTAAGCCATTTTGAATAGACTGCAGTTACTTGAGTCCTGTACTTTGAATGAGGCATAAGTAACCTCGGATAAGAGTAAGAAACAGAATTTGAAAAAGTTTCTGTTTATCTTTTTTGTGTTTGTTGCTTAATTTTGTGATGCTGATTTTGAACATATGAGGGTTGTCTGTAAAGTAAGGTCTCCAAAGAGCTCCACTCGGGACAGAGAGAGCTAGCTTAAATTTGACAACAGCGCATTGTTCCTTGCTTCCACACCACTACTCTCGCCGCCCCCCCCCTCCCCCCTGCCACCTTGGACGCTCACCATGGAAGGACGTTAACCATGGAAGGGAAAATCGACGCTCCCACCAGGTGTAAACGGCGTTCTGTGATTAAATTTCTCTGGTTTAAGGGCTCAACCCCTATTGAAATCCCTCGGCAGTTGACTAATGTGTATGGAGAAAAGTGTATGGACGTAAAAAAATGTGCGTAAGTGGTGTAGGGAGCTCGTAGACGGCCGTACAAATGTGCACGACGAGGCTGGCTACGGGCCTCCATCAATTTCGGACGAGACAGTAACAAAAGTCGAAGAAGTGTTGGTTGCGAATCGGCATGTGACAAGACTTTGACGGATATTTTGAAGTATCACAGGTGGGTGCCGCGGATGCTCACTGATGAACAGAAAAAAAAGCGCATCGAAAGTGTCCGCGAGTTTCTGCGCCATTACCGGGAAGAGGGTGAGGAATTTCTGGATTCATTTGTAATGAGGGACGAGACTTAGGTCCACCAGAGATTAAGGAACAATCAAAACAATGGCGACATTCCGATTCTCCAAATGTTAAGAAGTTCAAGCAAACGCCGTCAGCGGTGAAGGTGAGGGCTTCGGTATTCTGGGATAGGAAAGGCGTTCTGCTGGTTTGACTACCTGGAAAGAGGTGCAACGCGGAAAGGTACTGCGAGACATTAAGAAAGCTACGCTGGGCTCTAAGAGTTCGTTTGCACCATGAGAATGCCCGCCCTCACATCGCTAGCACCACGACATATCACATAGCCAAATTCGGGAAGGAAATCATTGACCATGCTCCATACAGCCCTGATTTGGTTCCCCAACTTGAAACAATACTTGGGGGAAATGAAATTTTCAAGTGACGAAGAGCTAAAGGCAGCTGTCCATTCTTTCCTGCACAAGTCGGCGGGAGAGTGGTAAGAAGTGGGTATGAAAAATCTTCGATCGTGACGAGGACGTCATTGAAAAATGGCTAAAAGTCCAAGCGTTCAGAATCTGTAATTTTTTTTGCAATAAAACGACGTTTACTACGTGAAAAAGCATTGGCGACCTTAATTTATGTACAACCCTCGTATAAATAGTTTTTCTTAAGTATCAACATTCTGGACGTGATCATGATTTTTTTCTGTTTTCTTAAAAGCTACTAATACTGTATTTAATACAACTGGAGTCTTATAAAAGAAATTTAACATACAGTACCTGAGGAATTGGTGGGAATAAGTGCAAAAATATTGAGTCTTCTTATATAAACGATGATATTTAAAAATGTACACTAGAACAGATTTTCCTCTTATGTTCTTCCGATCCCTCCAACTGTACTATAGAGTCTCCCATCATAGCACAGCACCAACGACCCTGATACTTTCCTTGCATGAAGTAAATGTCTTGGTGCAAGCTTTCAACATGTTCCTCACTTACAGCTCCTACATTTTGCCTAACGAAATTAATATGAGAAAATAAATAGTGCATAGTTACCAACATTCATCCAAGTGCATCAAACTGTATATGAGTTACATGTAATTCTCACTTCTGTTGTTGTCCTAAACATGTTGCCCTGCCATTCTAAAAGCATCCCAGTCATTTCGTTCATCAGGAGTCATCGAGTCTATAAATTCTTTTAACATCACACGAATCTGATGTCCCACAAAAACTCAACCTTTTACTTTTGCTTCGGTTAACTTGTGGAACATTTGTCTCAGAATCATACTATGGGTATCTAAACCTTTGTTGTGTTGTTTAGAAAGGCCGAATTTGGTGTGGAGTGCTGGTTACAGAATCTTCTAGCTGTGCGCAAGGGGCTTATTGATTATGTTGTGTGCACCTGGCATGTGTTCTTTTCCTGCTTGCCATTCTTTCCTGATTCAATGCTGACCATTTGCACTGCTACTTCACAAGCAGAGGAAGCTGGAATATTTGGTATAGCCATTTTTAAACCTCAGAAGATATCCCAAAATCTTAAAATCAAACATCCAATTTGTAACATCCATATTTTAGTTTTACCAAGGACACCGTCATATTTTCGTAAGTCTCCTTAACGTGTGCACAGTTAGTTAATTAGTTAGTTAGTTACGTGTTCCATTGATCAATAGCACGGAAAAACCGTTATGATGCGCACAGGAAACAAGGTTTTTTTAACATTATAGTGTTACACCTAAATATTTCTATTATCTATCCCATTCCCTTAAATGGCACAAAATGCATATCTTATGTCTCCAGATTTATTTACTCATATTCAAGAATTCATCTATGGTATAGAAGTAGTTGTCAAGGAGGTATGATTTCAATTCGTTTTTGAAACTATTACTGCTATCTGTCAGACATTTTATTTCATCTGGTAATTTATCAAGAAGTGAGCTACTGGTATTAAAGAAAACTTATTCCCATTCGAACGAATGACACCTTTGAGACTTCTGCTTGAACTACCTTAGAAATAGAATCTACTGATCCAGTACATGGGTAAACTTAATGTGTTCAGACTCTTAATATCGCCAAAAACATCACAGAACTCTGTACATTTCCTAGGAGCATGCAGAATCCTCATGCACTAACCTGTATTTTGTTATTTTACAGGACTTATCGATCAACATGTTGCGGACGGATCCCGAGCTGACTAATGTTTCGCTCGTCATCCTCTATGGATAGCGCGCCAGGTAACTAGTGTGCTCTCCATGGATACCATCTGCTGTGATATACACTCCGAAAAAAATCGCAACACCAAAAAAGTGCCGGCCTGAGTGGTTGTGCGGTTCTAAGCGCTACAGTCTCGAACCGCGAGACCGCCACGGTAGCAGGTTCGAATCCTGCCTCGGGCATGGATGTGTGTGATGTCCTTAGGTTAGTTAGGTTTAAGTAGTTCCAAGTTCTAAGGGACTGATGACCACAGCAGTTAAGTCCCATAGTGCTCAGAGCCATTTGAACCATTTTTGAACCAAAACAGTAATTGATGTAGAGTAATGCCTTTTCGGAAATATATTTGTTCATAAATGGAAGAAATGTATGATGAGATAAAAGAAATTACTCAGGTAGTGAAGGGAGACGAAAATTTAATAGTCATGGGTGACTGGAATTCGACAGTAGGAAAAAGGAGAGAAGGAAACATAGTAGGTGAATATGGATTGGGGCTAAGAAATTAAAGAGGAAGCCGTCTGTTAGAATTTTGCACAGAGCATAACTTAATCATAGCTAACACATGGTTCAAGAATCATAAAAGAAGGTTGTATACATGGAAGAATCCTGGAGATACTAAATGGTATCAGATAGATTATATAGTGGTAAGACAGAGATTTAGGAACCAGTTTTTAAATTGTAGGACATTTCCAGGGGCAGATGTGGACTCTGACCACAATTTATTGGTTATGAATTGTAGATTAAAACTGAAGAAATTGCAAAAAGGTGGGAATTTAACGAGATGGGACCTGGATAAACTGACTAAACCAGAGGTTATACAGAGTTTCAGGGAGAGCATAAGGGAACAATTGACAAGAATGGGGGAAAGAAATACAGTAGAAGAAGAATGGGTAACTCTGAGGGATGAAGTAGTGAAGGCAGCAGAGGATCAAGTAGGTAAAAAGACGAGGGCTAGTAGAAATCCTTAGGTAATAGAGGAAATATTGAATTTAATTGATGAAAGGAGAAAATATAAAAATGCAGTAAATGAAGCACGCAAAAAGGAATACAAAAGTCTCAAAAATGAGATTGACAGGAAGTGCAAAATGGCTAAGCAGGGATGGCTAGAGGACAAATGTAAGGATGTAGAGGCTTATCTCATGAGGGGTAAGATAGATACTACCTACAGGAAAATGAAAGAGACCTTTGGAGATTAGAGAACCACTTGCATAAATATCGAGAGCTCAGATGGAAACCCAGTTCTAAGCAAAGAAGGGAAAGCAGAAAGGTGGAAGGAGTATATAGAGGGTCTATACAAGGGCGATGTACTTGAGGACAATATTATGGAAATGGAAGAGGATGTAGATGAAGATGAAATGGGAGATACGATACTGGGTGAAGAGTTTGACAGAGCACTGAAAGACCTGAGTCGAAACAAGGCCCCGGGAGTAGACAACATTCCATTAGAACTACTGACGGCCTTGGGAGATCCAGTCCTGACAAAACTCTACCATCTGGTGAGCAAGATGTACGAGGCAGGCGAAATTCCCTCAGACCTCAAGAAGAATATAATAATTCCAATCCCAAACAAAGCAGGTGTTGATAGATGTGAAAGTTACAGAACTATCAGTTTAATAAGTCACAGCTGCAAAGTACTAACACGAATTATTTACAGACGAATGGAAAAACTGGTAGAAGCCGACCTCGGAGAAAATCAATTTGGATTCCGTAGAAATGTCGGAACACGTGAGGCAATACTGACCCTACGACATATCTTAGAAGAAAACTTAAGGAAAGGTAAACCGACATTTTTAGCATTTGTAGACATAGAGAAAGCTTTTGACAATGGTGACTGGAATACTCTCTTTCAAATTCTAAAGGTGGCAGGGGTAAAATACAGGGAGCGAAAGGCTATTTACAATTTGTACAGAAACCAGATGACAGTTATAAGTCTTGAGGAGCATGAAAGGGAAGCAGTGGCTAGGAAGGGAGTGAGACAGGGTTGTAGACTCTTCCTGATGTTATTCAATCTGTATATTAAGCAAGCAGCAAGGGAAACAAAAGAAAAATTTGGAGTAGGTATTAAAATCCAGGGAGAAGCAATAAAAACTTTGAGGTTCGCCGATGACATTGTAATTGTGTCAGAGACAGCAAAGGACTTGGAAGAGCAGTTGAACGGAATGGACAGTGTCTTGAAAGGAGGATATAAGATGAACATCAACAAAAGCAAAACGAGGATAATGCAATGTAGTCGAATTAAGTCGGGTGATGCTGAGGGAATTAGATTCGGAAATGAGACAGTTAAAGTAGTAAAGGAGTTTTGCTATTTGGGGAGCAAAATAACTGATGATGGTCGAAGTAGAGAGGATATAAAATGTGGACTGGCAATGGCAAGGAAAGCGTTTCTGAAAAAGAGAAATTTGTTAACGTCGAGTATAGATTTAAGTGTCAGGAAGTTGTTTCTGAAAGTATTTGTATGGAGTGTAGCCATGTATGGAAGTGAAACATGGACAATAAATAGTTTGGACAAGAAGAGAATAGAAGCTTTCGAAATGTGGTGCTACAGAAGAATGTTGAAGATTAGGTGGGTAGATCACGTAACTAATGAGGAGGTACAGAATAGAATTGGGGTTTGTGGCACAACTTGATTAGGAGAAGGGATGCTGAAGATTAGATGGGTTGATCACATAACTAATGAGGAGGTATTGAATAGAATTGGGGAGAAGAGGAGCTTGTGGCACAACTTGACTAGAAGAAGATATCGGTTGGTAGGAGATGTTCTGAGGCATCAAGTGATCACCAATTTAGCATGACAGGTCGAATCACCAGAGTGACATACAAATTTGCAGTCATGGTGTCTGGGATAACCACGAGAGTGGTCCTGCTGTTATACGAAAACGCACTGCAGGCCATAACTCAAGGTGCAGGATCAGTAGGTCTAGCACACAGACAGGTTCCTTTTAAGCACAGAGGCAGAAACAGATTTCATCAGAAAACACAACAGACTTCCATCTTGCCCTCCAATGAGCTCCCACCTGACACCAGATGGTGGTGATTTGGGGTCAGTGGAATACACGCTACTAGGAGTCTGGTTCAGAGCTGTCCTCGAAGTAACCGATGCAGTTCATAGTGTCACTGTGGTGCCAACTGCTGCTCCAATTGGTACTGCAGATACAGTATGATGCGCCAGAGTCGTACACCACAGACAATGGTCTTTCTCCCTGTTGGTAATGTGTTCGGAGGCTGGTCTTCTTGCAACTGTACGTTCTCGTGACCTCTGTTGCCAGCAATCACCTACAGTGGCTACATTCCTGGCGAGACTTTCTGCAATATCTCACAAGAAATTTCGAGCTTCTGGTAGCCTTGTTACATGAACCCTTTCATCTCTTGAGGTGTTGATAACGGTGCCTTTGTCGCCTTAAAGGCATTTTTGGCTAACATCAGCTCACCACGTCCAATATCAAAAGTAAATAACACTCACGACCAGTGTTTAATGCAAACCTGATTTTCATCCTCATAGTGGGGTTTCGAGCGCTACTCTTATACAACTGGCACGAAATTCGAATAGACATCGACTTTGAGACGTAGAAACACGCCTACCAACTTTCGTTTACGTCATACAGCTCCTTCTTGGTGCTGCAATTTTTTTCCTTTGCTGTATTTTAACTACTCCGTCTTTGTATGTGTTTACACCAATAATCAGTGTATCAACTTTGCCTTCAAAATGGTTGAAAGACACTAAGCACTATGGGACTTAACATCTAAGTCCCCTAGAATAATAACTACTTAAACCTAACTAACCTAAGGAGATCACACACACACTCATGCCCGAGGCAGGATTCGAACCTGCGATCGTAGCAGCCGCATGGTTCCGGACTGAAGCACCTAGAACCGCTCGACCACAGCGGCCAGCTAACTTGGCCTTCATATACAATTCTGCTTGTTTATTATTTTGATTGTACACTCTCATTCGAGGGGGGGCCTCATCACTGAACACAATTTTACTCTGCTTAATGAGGTTCCAGGCCCCATGACCAACGAAGACGTGTCTAGAGAAGCCCCAGACAGCGATGGGATACCAACATAATTGTCACCCACCATACTACCCGTCTACCAGGAGTGATAGACTGTGTGCCGCTCCTGGGCTTACATTTCAGTAAGATAAAATGCCCGACCCACACACGGCGAGAATTTCTTCTGCTTGTCTTCGTGCTTGTCAAACCTTACCTTGACCACAAGGTCGCTGGATCTCTCTCCAATTGAGAATATTTGGTGCATTATGGGCAGGGCCCATCAACCAGCTCGGTGTTTTGACGATCTAGCGCACGAATTGGACAGCATTTCTACATCTACATCTACGTGATTACTTTGCTATCCACAATAAAGTGCCTGGCAGAGGTTTCAAGTAACCACCTTCAAGCTGTCTCTCTACCGTTCCACTCTCGAACGGCACGTGGAAAAAAACGAGCACTTAAATTTTTCTCTGCAAGCCCTGATTTCTCTTATTTTATCGTGATGATCATTTCTCTCTATGTAAGTGGGTGGCAACATAATGCTCTCGCAATCGGAGGAGAAAAGTGGTGATGGAAATTTCATGAGAAGAAAAACGCCTTTGTTTTAATGATTGCCACTCCTACTCACGTATCATGTCTGTGACACTATCTCTCCTATTTCGCAATAACACAAAACGAGCTGCCCTTCTTTGTACTTTTTCGATGTCATCCGTCAGTCCCACCTGGTGCGCATCCCACACCGCACAGCAATACTCCAGAATAGGGCAGGCAAGCGTGGTGTAAGCAGTCTCTTTAATAGACCTGTTTCACCTTTTAAGTGTTCTGCCAATGAATCGCAGTCTTTGGTTTGCTCAACCCACAATATTATCTATGTGATCGTTCCAATTTAGGTTATTTGTAATTGTA
The DNA here is from genome assembly GCF_021461385.2 of Schistocerca piceifrons. Classification (NCBI taxonomy): domain Eukaryota; kingdom Metazoa; phylum Arthropoda; class Insecta; order Orthoptera; family Acrididae; genus Schistocerca; species Schistocerca piceifrons. The sequence goes on along the minus strand of NC_060139.1, from coordinate 736,695,557 downwards.
ATCCCTAAGTATTTATTTGAATTTACAGCCTTCAGATTTGTGTGACTTAACGCGTAATCGAATTTTAGCTCATTTCATTTAGTACTCATGTGAATAACTTCACAGTTTTCTTTATTCAGGATCAATTGCCACTTTTCGCACCATACAGATATCTTATCTGAATCACTTTGCAAGTCGTTTTGATCATCTGATGACTTTACAAGACGGTAAATGACAGCATCATCTGCAAACAGTCTAAGACGGCTACTAAGATTGTCTCCTATGTCGTTAATACAGGAACAATAGAGGGCCTATAACACTTCCTTGGGGAATACCGGATATTACTTCTGTTTCACTCGGTGACTTTCCGTCTATTACGAACTGTGACCTTTCTGACAGGAAATCACGAATCCAGTCGCACAACTGAGGCGATACTCCATAGGCACGCAGTTTGGTTAGAAGATACTTGTGAGGAACTGTGTCGAAAGCCTTCTGGAAATCTAAAATTATGGAATCAATTTGACATCCCCTGGACTCATTACTTCATGAGTACAAAGAGCTAGTTATGTTTCACAAGAACGATATTTTCTGAATCCATGCTGACTATATGTCAATAAATCGTTTTCCTCTAGGTACTTCATAATGTTCGAATACAGTATATGTTCCAAAAACCTACTGCAAATCGACGTTAGTGATATAGGCCTGTAATTCAGCGGATTACTCCTACTTCCCTTTTTGGGTATTGGTGTATCAAGAGCAATTTTCCAGTGTTTAGGTGCGTATCTTTCTGTGAGCGAGTGGTTGTATATAATTCCTTAATATGGAGCTATTTTATCAGCATACTCTGAGAGGAACCTGAGTGGTTGGCTCGATACCCCTTAGGAAGACATCCAACAACTCTATCAATCAACGACAAGCCGAATACCTGCTTGCCTAAGGGCCATAGATGGACCAAAGCGTTATTAACTTGCTCAATTTGTGAAGCTCTTTCGCTTGGATAAATCATCCAGTTTTTCAGAAATTGTAATCATTCGCTTACCTGTACATCTACCGATTTCCTCTCATTCGGATAATTTCCTCGTGGTGCGTCTCTTTTATTATTATTATTTTTTCTTAGAGTGTATTTTGATATTTCAAATAGTTTCTTGTTTTCTGTAGTTTCTCTTGCTTCTAGAGATCGCCCTATTCAGAAAATGGAAGGAAATGAACGGATATGATATACGTCCGGAGGTTTTTGCCGGTGATTTTTCCTAGTGGGAATAAAGATCCGGATGATTCTATGATTTTTTTTACCTTGTGGTTCTATCGACAGTTCCAGTGACAGACACATCATTAGATCTGTAAAAAAGGGTAAGGTGGCAGTGCTTTAAACTGATTTCGTTAATGACGATGAAGATCGTTTCGCTCTTGTGAACGTTATCTTTTTGTAATAAGGTTAACCCTTTCGAGACGGCGCCCGTGTCTCACTCCGGTACTGGTTATGCACCGGTGAGACTCGGGCGCTGCGCGAGTATGTTAAGTTACATTGCTTCAGAAGGGAAACAAGAAGTTCAGTCTTTGATTAGGTTAGTTGAAAGTCATTAACTAGGTCATCCAACTTTGGTTGAGTAAAGAGCAGTAGTACCAAACTGCTATCATCAGTAAAATTGAAATCACTGTCATCAACTGAATTCGTCTCTACGCCCTTTTCAGTAGTATTATGTGTCTGCGGTGACGGAATTCACAACTCTGCATTATATGGTACTTGAGCAATAGACGACGGTACGCTAGGATATGGAATACTTTTTTTGCTCTTGGTACTTTCGTAATGGGTAACCATACAAAAATAGCGGTTCTCTTGGTGATTTTTAAGTTCTTGCCACATTCGGGTAATTTCATGTGGTATACATTCTCTTGTTAGACGTAGCCAACGCTCTAAAATAGACCGGCAGTTGCAAAAGTCACATAGACAGCCCATGTTACATGTTGATATTGAACAGTCGTACCAAAATACGTTTGGTAAGCCTCACAGAACATCGTACCGGAGACAGTTTTATGTTTCGCTTGGTTAGATCTAATGTGGTTCCAGTTCAGCACACTGTTTTAACCTGCCAGGAAGTTTCACATCAGTACACTCTTCGCTGTAGAGTGAAAATATCATTCTGGAAATATCCTCTAGGCTGCACTAAAAGAAAAACTGAGCGAAGTATTCAACGGTGAACCAAAGGAGTGCCACGTGACGTGCGGCCAGAACAAAAGATGAGAGCAAGGATGAAGAAAATGAAGAAAACAAAGTCGGTAGAGGAGTATCCCGCAAACGTCAAAGGTCGCGAAATAGGTTGCTAGAAATAGTGGTAAACTCACATTTCTTTAAAACTATTAAGATATCAGAAAGTATCGACATTAGAAGTAAACAAGTTACTCTCAAAATACACGCAAGTATCACTGAACTGAGCATCTCCCCAAGTTTTTACCTCACATTCCAGATGCACAACATTGCCCGCCAGGTTAGCCGAGTGCGCTAACGCGCTGCTTCCTGGACTCGGGTAGGCGCGCCGGCCCCGGATCGAATCCGTCCGGTGGTTTAACGACGATGGCCAGTGTGCCGGCCAGCCTGGATGTGGTTTTTAGGCAGTTTTCCACATCCCCCTGGTGAGGTACGGGGTGGCGGCAGGAAGGGCATCCAGCCACCCCTTCAACTAACACTGCCACATCCGATTAACCATGCCGACCCTGCGTATCGGCGGGAAAAACATCACAAGCAAAAGAAAGAAAAGAAAGACAGTTGCACAACATGGACACCGCCTGTGATATGGTAAACGTTAACAAGTGAGTGCAGATGAATGGAGTCGCCGACACAAACTGCCCGCAAAGACGCCGCAGCAACCGACATTGGAAATATGTTCCCTGGATTGCCTGTCCACAGGCTCGAAAGTTTTTGTGCAGCCGTCTTCTCAAACCTGGAGCTACTTACAGGGTGACAGTTATTTAACTATATGAAAAAAAACCTAAATTAGTTACAAACTACGGCGTGCACACACTTTATTCCACAAGTAAAAGTCACTACAGATATTATAATTTAGGTTATGACATGTCCGGTATGCCTGCTGTCATTGGTGATGGTGTGGCGCAGACGAATAACGAAATTCCGCATGACTCCCTGAAGTGTCAGAACATCGATACTGTCGATCACCTCCCGAATGGCTGTTTTCAGCCGAACAATGGTCGTGGAGTTATTTTCGTACACCTTGTCTTTAAGATAGCCCCACCAAAATCATTCGCATGCGTTCACATCCGGAGAATATGGTGGCCAATCGAGGCCCATGGCAGTGGCCTCTGAGTTCTCCAGAGCCAGAATGCGGTCCCCATAGTGCTCCTCCAAATCATGAAGCACTCCCCTGCTTCGATGGGGTCCGAGATTACGTGAACCACATCTTGTCAAAATCAGGGTCAGTTTTAATCTTCCAAAACCTTCACATACCCTCCAGTATTCACCGCGCCATCAACGAATTTCACACCGATTATTCCGTAACTGGACACTGCACACCACACAGTCACCTGTTGGGGATGAAGAGAGTTCTCGATCGCAAAATGCGGCTTCTCAGTCCCACAAATGCGCCAATTTTGCTTATTAACGAATGCATCCAAATGGAAGTTGGCTTCGTCGCTAAACCAAACCATACAGCGCATCCTGCTTCCCATCATGTCGCGCGGCTAACCGTGTAGTTAGAACGTTCTATCGCAAACTGTTCAGAAGTTATGACGATTTTATTTCACAATCAAGCAGCACTTTTCAACCAACTAAAAAGGCTTGACCTCTTTCTATTCCTTTTTTTTTTTTTTTTTTTTTTTTGCAGATTTCTAATTGATGAGGTAATCGTCTTCATGTGTCGACTACTCAGCCAAGAGGAGGATTGCAACAGCACAACGATTACGTTTACAGGGCCAGATATATAGTGAGAAAGGAAAAGCTATCAGCTGGGTCTCTCTGCAAGCTTCCACGACATTTTTAGTTTTATTCTGAGCCCAAAATTGAAACTGGTTTGGAACAATTAAAGATAAGGAAAAAATTCATAAAGCAGTCAGATTTGGAGCTGCCTGTTAATATGCCTCCTTTACCGAACACTACTGATGGATCATCCATACTTCACGATCTTTGTGAGATTGCTAATTGTGACTACTATATGATAGCAGAGACCTATAATTTCAGTGTAATTTAGTACTAATTTGACATTGGAAACGTAATAACATTCAAATAACATAAACTCCGCTGTTTGGTGACAACCTAAAAACTCCTACCAAATGAGAACTCAAATCTAGACATTTTCTCTGGCTGGAAACGCTCTTACTACTTTAATTACTGAAACACCTGCCACTGGGCAAGACCAGCTTCAACATGCCAGTACGTATTCTCTAAAGGTTCCAAATCCTGTGAAACTCTCCATTTGCCTAGGAGTGCTACGTGTGCAGAAGAGGTACGACCACAATGAAGTCTGTTGCCAAGTTTTGAGACCTAATGTGACAGTACATTTTGTAAGAGCATCAGGTATGAAAGGCAAAGGTCTTTGTTTGAAAAATCGTTCCCGAACGCCTTAGTAATCTGCCAAGACGTTTCATTTCATCGTACACTTTACTGATGAGTGAAGGATTCATTCTGGTCCAGAAACACTGTTTTCCACGAGCTAAACGAATCGTGACAAGTAAGGGCGCCCGTGCGACCGTTTGTAAGCGGGGAGGTACGGAGTACTTTAAATATTTTGGAAGATGAATCGCGTCTTGAAAGTAACCACACAAAACGTCCAGTTCCGACACCGTTAAAAACACACATCATACCGACTTTTAAACCATTTTCTTGAAAGAAAAATATCTGACTGAACTATACTTTTCCTCCTAAGTTCTAGCGGTGTTTCCCAGCCTCCCTCCCCCCCCCCCCCCCCCTGCCACGGGAACGGGCGCTCTTGGTAATAATTGTCCTTCTGTTACCGAGATGCTACTCGAATACAATTCAGGCTCTTAACAAGTAGTGCGTAATCAGCAATGCTGGATGTATTGGCGCAACTTCGATCGCTCCTCCGGCTGACGAGAATAGCTTTGCACTCACCCAGTGATGCGGCGTCAGCGGTGAATGCGACTGCAAACACGAACAGCAGTTGAAGGGCAGACATTGTGGCGGAGGTGGTTGACATCGCCTTTCTGCCGGCTTATATACTTGTGGATCCCATCCTGTACGGACGTCTCCACCCACTCTGGGCGCTATCAACTGCGGCGGCCAGCCCCCCACCACTGCAGTTAATAGCCGACACGTGACACAGCCAGCACTTGAGCAGATGTGCTGACTTCGGAACACGTCCTCGTTCGACATTTTTCATGTTTCACACTGGTATCCATCACATGGAAACTACTCTGCGACCAGATGAGGTACGATTTGCAGTGCGTTCCATATAATTTGATTAGACAGGCCGCCTCCAACCAGGAGTTAGGATGATAATATCAACATAATTCGAGTAATCTGTCATCAAACACTGTTATAAATACGTAACAGAATGAATTGTGTAACAGTGCTATTTTATAATTACTTTAAGCTTATCTTCAGATGTTTCTACACAAACAATTTTGCACAATAGTGTTGCAACAACATACCTATAGTAAAAACTGTTTGCCCACTGGTATGTGAAGTAAGTCTATTTTTAAATAATCAGTAAAATAGAGTATTCTGATTAAAAGGAGTTTTGCTATTAACAGTAACCAGTGTTTCACTTATTAGTCCAAATACCTAGGTCAACGTTTCGCCGACATTTTTGTCGACAACCCTTTCTCTAAACGTGCATTTCTTTGAGACACGTTTACACCGCTGTAAACGTAATAAGTACCAACAGCGCATACAAAAACCCGATATATTAGTTTTGAGGCACTTTTTTCTGTACGAACACAACCCAAACAACCGTCTTTGCTGAAAGCGTCATCGTATGCATCCTTAAGCACGAACAATATATGAAAAAAATTATTGAAAAGGACCCATATGTCGTTTATTCAATCGATATGAATGCTTATTAAGAACAACAGCGCCAAGCGTCGTTTAATGTCCGCCACTACTGCTCCCACGGCTCCCTCAATCATCTGATTACTTGAGCAATACTTTGACTTAATGACCACGATTGTTAAAAATGACGGTTTACGCAAAGAAGTGCTAGACAGCGGCACAAGATCAGTCATCGTTAAATCAGACGGTAACGAAAATTCTGCCTTAACAAAGTCAAAAACTGGTCGATATTGTGCTTTAAGTCCCAGAAATTCAGTATGTATTCTTTGCGATATTGTAGTGAACGAAGTCTCAGTGCTTCATGTCTATGGCGAAAGCTTTGTCTCAGTTAAGTGCTTGTAGATCTCTGTTACGCTTTACCGATTATTGTTTAGACCTGATAGAAAATTCTTCTGAAAAAGTTTTTCCAAACTTCCCTATATGATCAGTTATGATGTGCTCAGTCAAATCACAATCAGCCACATTATCTGCAATAATTCACGTGATCACGAAAATATTTAAAACGAATTATTTTTTAGCTAAAGAGACATATTTATAGGTTGCTCGTGCCTTTATTGTTAAGAGTCTGTATAGTATAACGCAGTGTTATTAACTTGTGTGCCGCGGCCTCTTAGTGCGCCATAAATGACTTGGTGGGGCGTCGAGCATTTGTTTCGTAATTAGTGGCAAAGAAGACAGTTGTGGGAAATTTCATTTCCAACATCAACCTGCGTGACCTCGAAGGACTTCCACTTGAAATGGCGGCCAGCCTGCGTAAGCAGCCATAATTTCGAATCCAAAACATCGCCCGTTACACTTAGCACCAGCAGTAACTATTATGTTCTGCCAGTTTCTTTTTATTTTGTGACTTTCTTATGAAGTGGATGAAGGCGGTAAACTATGAAAACGCTTTGGTAAGAAGCGAGAACTTGCTGAGGACAACGAGGAATGGTAATGAAGACATCAAAAGCAAGTGTAGAAAATAGATAAATAATTAGATTTTCGTTTCAGGTGCGCAGTTGTGAACACTGAAGAGTGTTCATAGTGTGTATTGTATCCGATAACACTTTCTGTTGAATGTACGCTACCTAGAAAATTTAAACATCATTTACAAAGTATTCGTAAAAATGTCGTGGTCGAAAAACAGTACATTTTTCTAGAAAACTGAATCGTATGAAAGGACAAAAACCATCATTTTCTAAACAGGCTAAAATTGAGAACACAGTTTACCAAGTATCAAAATATAAGAAAACTTATACTACCGCAGAAGAAATGATTCTCCCATGTGCTTTGACGTGGTGGCCATTATGCTTGGATAGTCCATAGCAAAAGGCCTTTGCTCATTCCTTTCTCTGACACTACCAATTACTTATCGAATTCGTGATTTAGGAGGTGATCTTCGTGAAGAAATTATAGAAAAAGTTAGATGGAGGTATTTTGGTTTGCAATTTGATGAACCCTTTAATAGCAATAGAGATGTTCATTTAATTTGCTGCGTGCGATTTACTTATGAAAAAAGTTACGAAATGGTGGAAGATCTTCTTTCAATAAATGTAGGTACGACAGGCATCTCTTCGAAATAATGGAAAATTTCGTTGTAGAATATCAAATTAACTGGGCTCACTGTGTTGGTGTGCACACTGACTGTGCGCGATCCATCTCGGGGCGTAACAGAGATCTACAAGCACTTACCTGAGACAAAGCTCCTGATATTATGGGGACCCATTGCTTTTTACGTAGAGAAGTACATGCTGCGCAACATTCGTGTGCTGATCCGAATCAGGTACTGCAAACTGTCACAAATGTGGTGAACTTTATCAAATCTCGTCACCTGACAGTTACTTTTTTTAGACAAATATCACACTATATGGGAGCTAAACATACATCTCTCTTATTTTGTAGCAACACTAGTTTGCCTTCCAAGAAACATGTATTGTGGCGCATTTTTCAACTTCGGTGGGAAATCTCTTCTTACCTGCAACAAAAAAATCATATCAGCGCCAAATGCTTTCTAGATACTGACTTTCTATTAAACATTAAAAATTTGAACTCACTGAATAAGTTTCTGCAAGGAAGTGAAACTCATTTCATTCAGAATATTGGAGAACTTCCAGCTTTCAGAGTGAAACTACTTCTTCGGAAGAGAAAAATTAACGACAGAGGAGAAACTGACTACTTCCCACCGTTGCAGCATTTTATAAACGACGAATAGATAGGCCTCACTGCAGATATTTTTTCTGTAATTGTAGGACATTTATCTGAATTTCATGTTCATTTTGAAAAATATGCCCCCAGAACTGTGTTATATTTCAGTGGGTTCAAAATCATTTCTGTGATGATTCTCCTTCTGAGTTCAATATCGCGGAAGAAGAAGTGTTGATAGAAGTTTCAACTGATTATTCACTATAAGTGAAGTTTTGATAAGAAACATTGCCAACATTTTGGTATTCAGTAAGGAAAGAGTTTCCAAGCTTGAACAAGAAACCACTGAAGGTATTAATTTCTTTCGCAGTCTTCTGTCTTAGCGAGAGTGGGTTTTCGGCGGTAGCTGTCATTAAAGCCAAATACAGATCAAGACTTTGTGTGGAGAAGGAAATGAGGGTAGCTGCTTCACGTTCGGTGCCAAGATTTAGCGAATTGTGTAACAAGAAGCAAGATCAAGGGTCACATTGAGGTGAGTAGTACTTTATTTAAAACTCTTTCTTATTAATTATTTCAATTTTTACAAGATATCCTGCAGGGAAACCGCGGAAACAATATAGTTGGCCAGGGGAGCCACGAACTCAGAAAAGTTGAAACCTATAGGTCTAGTGCAATGTCCTTCAGACATACATGCATGTCAGAAGAAACAGACACTGCCGATGATTTACAGCTGTATAAAATTAACAAAATGCATTCGCAAATTGCAAATATAATTATACAACAGCTGTTCAAATGATTAGTGACACATGAAAATTTTAATTTTTTGGATGTATGTGTGCAAGAGCAAAGTGTCTGCAGTTTTATCTCTCAGTGCATACCTGTCCTGATGATGCAGGGTTTACAGATTCAGTATCATTTATATCTTGATCTTTACGAGATTTAACCACTTATCTGGCTATAAGACCTTTTTGACTATTTTTGGCTCTTTAACAATGCCAGCCTGTAACTCGTCACAATTCGCTCACTAATTTCCAACTTTGTACATCGTAACACAATAGAAACACTGAAACACGTTATACAGAATTCCATTTATGAACTTCTGAACATATAAACACTGAGATTAAAACTGAGCATCTTGTTAGATCGCCGAACACAACAGATCTTGTTGAAGACAAAGGGTAAAATTAAAAATTGCGAAAAAACGCTTTTTTCACATCATTGCCGCCCCAAAAATGTACAAGAAACACTCGGGAGGGTACTGATCACCAGTTTGAGAAGACCTGACTTACCTTATTCAACGTCTGAAATTACCTCTTAGTGTCGCTAATGGAACTGATGCATGAAACAATACACAGGGTAATTATAATTAAAGTTCCAGTTTCCAAACGCTGTAAAAGAAGAATTGCAGCTCAGAATGACGTTAAATTTGAAAGGAATGTTAGCGAATAAGTGGAAACAAAAAATCTAACGAAAATGCTTCCACTAGATGGCGCTGTAAGTGTCATAACATAAATCGGTTCGGCTACAAATGACAGATGAATCGCAAAAGACAGGTATAGTGTGATTTGCACATTAAACCAATGCAAGCAATGGCGTTACTGGCATGGCATCGCAGGTATTGTTCGCCAGTTTGTCCACTCAACGCTCCTGCCGTGTAGTTGCAGGGGCATCTCTGTGTATTCTGTTTAAATGTTTTTTTGTGAGTCTGGTCCTGCCGCTGCACCATTGTGGTTTCCTGGTACAAATTTATTAAGGCCTCTGCGGGGTTATCTGATCCGACGTTGGCTTCAGTCTAGCACAGATACGTTTCCTGGTTTTTAAAATTTTGTAAAACGAAAATTTTAAGATCATCTGAAGATGCCCCATAAAGGTGGATAGCGTTGTTAATAAAAGAATAAACTGCTACCAAGACTGTTTTTAATTCAAATGTTATACATACAGTTGCAGTACCAGACAGTCTAATGAAGCGGAGTATATTTCGCGAGATGTATAACATTACAGTACAAAAAAATGGTGTGAGCGTTTTCAATCAGACAACGAAATAATATCGCCTGTATTGTGTACCGCGCATCAGTTAAACATTGTAACCCAAAAGTATTGCTCTTATTTAAAAATGTGTCAGATGTTTTTAATATGTGTTTTTTCTTTGGGCTCATCGCTGCCAACATTCTCCTACAATTATATAACGTTTCTCTGTGAGAGTAAACCTCCATTCACTCTTTTCGGCAAAAAAAATCCTATGTTATTTTGCTATAATAGTAGCAACAATGATAATGATAATGGAAATGGTAATGGTAATGGTAATATTTCGTCTTTATTCTATCTCAAAACTGCACTGTCAATTCGGTTTTCTTTTTACACTCACTTAGGAAATCAATACAGTTTCCAAACGCTGTAAAAGAAGAATTGCTGCTCAGAATGACGTTAAATTTGAAAGGAATGTTAGCGAATAAGTGGAAACAAAAAATCTAACGAAAATGCTTCCACTAGATGGCGCTGTAAGTGTCATAACATAAATGGGTTCGGCTACAAATGACAGATGAATCGCAAAACGACAGGTATAGTGTGATTTGCACATTAAACCAATGCAAGCAATGACGTTACTGGCATGACATGGCATCATTAAGAAACATGATACAACATTCAGGAAAGACAAGAAATTGATCAAAATTACTTGGATATGCAATAGTTCATTCGTAAAAAGTTGCATTTATTTTACTCCTCTCTGCACTAGATTACCAACTGCTGAAAATCTGTAAATTAATTTCAGTCTTAACAAGATTCCATAACAATCTAATGTGTTATTATGCAATAGATTTTACAGTAATTCATATCCTGTACTCCACTTTTCTTGTGCATTTCAGATAGTACGTATGGTGTCCTCATTGTTTGTTTATTAATTAGGAGCTTTGTTTTAAATGTCAAATTAGCAAATATAAGAAAGAGAAAACTGGTAACTGACAAAAATATAATTCCTGAATGATGTCAGAAAATGCCATCTGCATGCTGGCCAATGAAAAGACTAGTTCAGGGAAAATTCTCTTTAGACCATCACGCTCCCCACCTACTACAAGACTGAGGAAAATTGGTATGAGATAAGATAACATAACGTGAAAGAGTAAAAGCAGACAGTAAATAGAGTATGTATGTACTGGTAATGATGAAAGTAGCGAAAAAGAGGTGGAGATAGCAATTTACCGTCACAGTTCGATATTCAAGGACTCCAGTCAGTTGATTGCTGTAGGTGTTGCATTTGCAAGTCTTTCCGGGAACCCATGAATTTCTTTGTTCGAGTGTCCCACAGTAGCATTGGACTTCATGGGTCGTACCCTTCTTGTGTAGCGTTGCTTTGGTCGTGGTGTGGCCAGTTGTGATTTTGTTGAGAGAGCTCCATGTTTTTTTTTCTTTTTTGGTTAGTTCTCGGAGGCTGAATAATCGGATATACCTTCTTCTCATGACTATGGATGTCCACTGGTTGTGATTTCGTGGGACAATACTGGCAAGTACGGGCAGCCATGTTACTGTCGTGAATTTAAGAGTTCATTTCACGATCTCAACTGCATCGTTTAGATGTATATATTTTGTTGACATGGCTACTTCTACTCCAAACAGGAAAACAGTATTCGTCGACAGTATACGCAGATTCCTCTTTTTGTTGGCTACCAGCTTCGGTCAGTGAGATCACTATCTGAATAAAGTTTCTCGTAATGAGAAATGAGAAGAAGCGATCTGTATGCACTTCAAAGAATTTTGTTTTATAGCCAGGATCACATTCAAAACTGTTTTCCATTGACCGGTTTCGACAGGTAAGACTGCCATCTTCAGATCTTCGGAAAGTTTTTGGTTGTTTGTCAGGTTCCACTGTGCATTCATTACTCATGCCACGTTAACATTTCAGTGCAGAGAGTATTGCACATCCACACAGATTCGCCAAAAATAAAATTACCAACAGATTTCTCGTAAGTAAACATATACACAGCTAAAATGTACCTCGTGGAACTTGCATGTGTGCATATCTATCACCCCTCTGATGCTTGTCAATTGTTGAAACACACATATATATAGTAAAAGTGCAAATTTATGCCAATGTGTACATTTTACATAACGAGCGCAGCATATTGTGGAACCTTCTCACTCGAAATATACCGTATAGTGCAAATACGTATAGTAATTTTATTTTTGATGAATTTGTGTGGAATGCACAATATACTCTCCACTAAAGTATTAACATGGCATTAATGATGAACACACAATGTAATACGATGCACAACTAAAAATTTTTAAAACTCCAGAAGATGACAGGTAAGAGTGTCATCTTCAGGAGTTTAAAAAACCGGTCAATAAAAAACAGTTTTGGCCCTGATCTTCGCTATAAAAGAATTTACGTAAAACTTACTATCTGGTCTACATAATGTTTCCATTTACAATCGAAATTGAGCTGCATTTACGAGAGCAGAGTCGTCAATGGGAAGTAACACTTTCCATTAAAAACCATTTTTTGATAACGTAGCTTAACTTCCCCCCTTAGGTTCAAAAATGGTTCAAATGGCAGTAAGCACTATGGGACTTAACATCTGAGGTCATCAGTCCCTTAGACTTAGAATTACTTAAACCTAACTAACCTAAGGACATAACACACATCCATGCCCGAGGCAGGATTCGAACCTGCGACTGTAGCAGCAGCGCAATTCCGGGCAAAAGCGCCTAGATCCGCTCGGCTACCACGGCCGGCCCCGCCTTAGGAAAGAGTGTTCCTATTCATGTATTCATGGACTGTTCTAGGTGATTTCTTAAATAAATTATTCCCTCCACCTTCAAGGAATCATAAATGTTGAATGATAAATAGCTGCAGTAAGAGGGAATAGACCCGCATGTCACCTGACAGGGTCTACCAGCTTTACACCACGTTGGACAACTCTCAGGACGCGTCAATGTTATTATTATAACTATTGGTCAAAATTAAAGATGCCAAGTATTATATAAATGACTTGTAGTAACTTCCTTTCATTGATTTCACAAGGTCTGTTCAACAGCAATGCTGCCTGCTATAGCTTAGCACGCTGCTACAATAACGCTTCTAGCAGCTCAAGAATTGGTTAGAATAAATTACTATGAGGACGCGTAAAAAGGAAAGGGAAGGAAAGAAACAATCTTGATCATGATCTCCTGGTAATAATAACTCTGAAATGGATGAAGTCTAATTTGGCACAATGTGTACACACGTTGAAAAATCTGGACTGCATACTGTTGATTCCTCTATCTTCGGTTGTTTATTAACCTAACTTTTCCTATCACAACATTATAATTGTTCTGTGCACGTGACTAAGTCACACACTGCATTGTCTGCCCGCTACTCGTCGCAGCTTCGTCAGTTTGACGATGTATGACACACATTTCATAAGAAGCGAGAGCAGTAGTGGCCGCAACATAAAAATAATGGTGACATTGTTAGACGACCAGAAGAAACTGCGAAAGCTTTTACTATTATTTCGCTTCCATCTTTTGTAGAATTTAGTATTTTATGATCTAAATATAGTACACGACGCTACGTCGTTTATCACATACCTAGACAAAGGACTATAATCGCTTCAGATGCATTTAGCGTAATACGACCGTTACGAGGAAATTTTTCCGGCCGTAACGTGCGTTACGTCAATAAGTACTCAAGACACACAAAAGATACTTCCAGAATTATGCAGCCGTAAAACAGAAAATAAATGGGCTATACTTAACTCCACGGTAAAATGACACTAAACAGCCACCAAAATCCCATCCATAATATTCCACATAAACCGTAGAGAGTGAGAATAAGGCGAATGTTGCGCCTGGAAACTGCAAAAACAAGTACAGTAACAGAGGGAACACATGATTTCGTAATTAAAAAAAAAAACACCTCAAGGGAAATATTCTAGCAAGGTATGCCCTTCATCATGTAGCAGTAGGGGCACAGTTTTTGAAAGCAGTTTTGGACACTTCAGTAAGAAAATAGAAAAACTGGACCACGTCCATATTCTGACTTCTACGTTTATTGCAAGTTGTACAAATGATGCAGATGAAAACGCCATTTTATTACATTTCTTCGAATATCATAACATTAGGAAAGTACAGTTGTAATGATATTTTTCTTTGAATAGTTCCTGTAGAAGCAATAACCATTGACTTCTATTGGATAGCAGCTGGGATTTTGAGGATACCCATAATACCTCCACGTTATACAATTTTATTGCAGTAAGTTTTGTAGCACATACCTTAAACTGACATCACACGCAAATATTCACGACTCCACAGAATTTATTTCATTAGGATCACTCATCGTCATCTTCAGCTAAGAACCCCTCTCTTCTTCATTCATTATATGTTCTAACGTTACTTCGTGTAGGTGACATGGTGCCCAATAGATTAAAATTGGCACTTCAGTAATACTGTCACAAACACATTTTGTTCGCCGATAAACGCTGATTTGTAGCTGTTTCACGTTACCAGTTTCATTGTTCCATCGGTTAACACACTCATTCTCTTCTCATTTGAGACCTGTTTCCTCCACAATGAATTTCAGATGTTTCATGATCTCTGTGACTTTTCGTTAGACTGTACACTGCAACATTATTGTTTCAATCTGAACTGATAGTATACATAAAGCATAACTTGCTAAAATGTAATATAAAAATTCGTAGCTCATTGCTGTCACTGACTTTTACTGTCTACAGAATAACTGTAGGCTGAAACTATTACCACAGTCCACTGGACACCACGGTCGATGGACATATCCCGTTATATTACTGAACAAGAAGTTCTCACTTCTTAGAAGTACACAAGTCCGTCAAAGATAGTAGAGAAATACGCACATCAGTATATGTTTCGTTTTGTTCCCCAGATAACCTGTAGTCTCGGCTATATCAAGGGATGCATAACCACGTAAGGGACAAAAAAAAGTGCTAGTAGGATTCACGCTTGAGGTTTCTGCACAAATTTTCTCATGTATATAGATAGTTCAACTATAGGTTTTTATAAGTTCGCGAGTATCAAACTATATGACATAAACAGCTGTATCTTTTGATTTCAGTGAATTAGAAGCTGAAATTTGTTACACCACCAACGGATCCTAGACCTTAGTATTCGACATGAATTTCAAATGGATACCTCTATCCGTTCCCGAGAAACAGGGGTCTTAACAGGCGGCCGTGCCTTTTTATTGCATTGACTTAGAGGTTCAATTTTTTATAGCGCAAAGTAACCGTAATTCTTAGTATTTGACACAAATATCAACTTGATACCTCCACCCGTTCCTGAGAAGAAGGGGTTTAAACAGACAGTCTGCAGACAAATGTGCAACAAAAGAGAATAAACTTTTTTGGATGATATAGTTACAAATCAACAACTGTCGGATTTTTTCATTACGTGCACTGTGAAACCTTGCTTCCTGAAATTTTTAATGCTATGCCAATGGCCTTGCCACAGTGTTAACACACGTTCCCGTCAGATCAGCGAATTTAAGTACTTTCGGGCTTGACTAGCTCCTGGATGGGTGATCGTCCAAATATGCCGAGCACTGTTGGCAAGTGGGGTGCGTTCAACCCTTGAGAGGCCAATTGAGGAGCTACTTGAATGTATCCGCTGAGGATAAAACGATGGTGGGTTAATACCTTCCGAATCCTGTTCAGAGTTTCAGGGTCACTGCGAAGTATCCATTTGGTTTGCATGAGTGAGCTGCGAGTATCGAGATACGTAACATTAATGGCCATATTCTTTGATTGCATTGAACTGAAAGCTTAAATTTTTATGTCGTCAGGGAACCAGAGATCTTAGTATTTGACATAAATTTCAACCTTATACCTTTAACCATTCTTGAGAAAAAGGGGCAATCGCATTGACTTGTAAGCTTACATTTTTTGCGCCGTAAAGGCGCTGTAGACCTCAACATTTGATGTAAATTTCAACTTGATACCTCTACCCGCTCCCAGGGAAAGGAGTTCGTAAGATGAGGACGTACTAACAGGTGGACAACAATTGGTATAAAATTCTTTTTTGTGTGATATAATTATAAGATAACATTTTTTGGATTTTTTCCTTCACTTGTGCTATGTACCTTTGCTTCTTGTCAAATTTTGTCATTCTAGGTCGCTACAAAGAATGAGATGTCAAAAAAACAGTTTGAGAAAGTTTCCCATTAGAACAATTAGAATCAGTTATCAAACAAATAAATGCAATTTTCCGAAAATAACACTCAACTATAGTTTGGACTGAAAATGATTTTACAATTCCTGCATGTTCCTTGAACATAAAGGATTATAAAATGAGTTCATAATACCTGGAGATATAGAAGTAACTCAAACATCAGAACATATTTTAATTTATATTAAAAGGAAATAAATATGTATTTAAAATAAATAGAAGCCTTCTGAAAGGTTGACACTATCTGGAACAGGGATGTCTGTAGGAAACCTTGAGCTATTAAACTATCAGAAATATTGTTTCCATAAACATTACAACCACAAATAAAACAAACAGATTCATCTCAAATGTTAAATTATAACCTTCAGTACTTCAACATGTTGTCATCATAAACAGGGATGGAAAACATGTATCCTACTGAAAGTCCTCACCAGAAGAAGGGAATATCTTTTGAAAAGGATGATAAGTAAATTGGGCAGAAGAAGGAAAATCTGAAAGTGAGCAGCTACTACTATAATAATTAATGTAGTTTACTGTAGCTCTTTAGTGTAATAGAGACATAAATGAAACAATTAATGTTCAATAAGTAATGAAGGAGGATGAAATCATATGTACAAACCAAATGAATATAAAATGCATCACCAAATTACATCTATATTTGATAAAAGCAGCCTATCAAATTATTCATCTTGAACAAAATTGTGATCAATTTCTTAAATCTCAATTAAGCACAAGTTAGTCATGTTATAAACAACAATAAATTTTACAGACTGTTTCTGAATATACACAGTGATTATAATTAAACTTTCAAACCGCTGTATAAACAGCACCACTGGTCAGAATAACGTCATATTGCAGCAGAATATTATCGGAGAAGGAAGGAAACGTATTGCAGAATAAAAATAAATAATTACAAAATGTAGCAATAGATGGCGCCGTAAGAATCATAATTTAATAGTTGTAGACTGCAAATGACATATGAATCATACAATAATGCCTAAAGTGTACGTTTGATGTTAAATCAACTGTACTACTCAGTGTGCATGGCTGGGTACAGGTGTGATACTGTTAGTTACGTAAGCCCATCCACCACAGCAAGGTCATATCACATCGTATGGGAAAAATTGGTTCTTAATTGTCCTGAGGCCAAAACCCGTATAATGAGCGTCATTGAAAATCAAATCGCATTATTAATTTCCGTGTGACTGGCTCAAAACATGTTCAATATGCTATCCACCCTTTTCTGCAAGAAGTTAAAATCGAGAAACAACTTTTCAAAGTGTTTCTGTGGTCAGGTTCAGAATGTGTTGCGCAAAGCGTGCCTTCAGTGCAGCTAAGTTTGCAATCGGAACACTGAACACAACATCTTTCAGATAGCCCTACAGCCAGAAGTCATAAGATTAAGAGCAGGTGATCGGGACGGCAAGGCTGTAGGACAATGGCGGCTGATAATTCTAGCATTTACGAAACGGCGCTTCATCAGCTGCTTAACTGGATGTGAATTGTGCAGAGATGCGCCATTTTACATAAAAATGTTCCCGTCCACTCATCCACGCTGCTGGAGAGCTGGAATGACGTGGTTGCGCAAAAGACACTAATAGTGCTTACCAGTGATGGTACAGGTAACAGGACCAGAAGCATCTGCCCCTTGAAAAAATATGGCCCTATGATAAATGATGCCGCAAACCCGTACCACACAGTGACCGTTTCAGGGTGAAGTGATATTGGCTGATTTGCACGTGGATTTTCCGTTGTCCATATTCCACAATTCTGTGTATTGACATAACCTGTCAGATGGAAGTGGCCTTCGTCTGTCCACAAAATCTTCCATGGCCAATCGTTCTCCACTTCTATGCGAGCAAGAAATTCTAAAGCAAATCTCTCTCTTGGTGGCAGGTCAATAGGAATCAACTCGTGCACAAGGGTAATCTTGAATGGACTGCAAAGAAGGACGTTTCGTAGGATTTCACGGAGCGTGCTCAAGCGAATGTCCAATGTTCGGGCAATTCTCCGTGAACCACACGTTTGCACACCACCACTCGTCTCTTCCTGCATTGCTGTGGCCCCTGCTTGCACTAACATCGAATCAGTCCGTTTCCTCCCTCTACCAGGTTGCACACCAAAATAACCCGTCTTTTCGAATTTCCAAACCATTTTCTCCAGACCCACGGTAGTCACCGGACCAACGTCTTTTTTCAAACCCTTCAGTGTCCAGAACTTCTGCAGAGCAACGTATGCACAGTCATCATTCTTGTAATACAGCTTTACAAGAGGAGCGCGATCTTGCATTGAGACTGACATGGCGAACGTCGCAGACGCGAAAGGAGGAAAAGCTATGTACCCGGCGTGTTTATACCAACTTTAATTGGTCGTGCGCGTGACAGGTGTTTTCATTTACTTATTCTGACACATACAGCGCCATCAATTTTCACACTATTTTTTTCTTCTGCCATACGTCTTCCCCATTCTCCGATAATATTCCGTTGCAATTTGACGTCATTTCTGCTGCTTTTTGAAAGTTTAACTTTAATTATAATCACCCTGCATCTTTACGGAATGCCAAAAATTTCAGTAAATCAATGGTTAAAAAATTAAACAATTCATTAAAAAAGTGGGTTTATGATCTTTAACTACTTGAGTTCGAAAAGGAATTTACATAATCCAACTCCAAAGAAGAAACAAAAAGAATGTAACTTCTCAATACGAGAGCGCCGGCCGCGGTGGTCTAGCGGTTCAGGCGCTCAGTCCGGAACCGCGCGACTGCTACGATCGCAGGTTCGAATCCTGCCTCGGGCATGGATGTGTGTGATGTCCTTAGGTTAGTTAGGTTTAAGTAGTTCTAAGTTCTAGGGGACTGATGACCACAGATGTTAAGTCCCATAGTGCTCAGAGCCCTCTCAATACGAAGGAATTCATCATCATTACCATCAACATTATCCTTCCTCTTCACGCAGAGGTTGACAAACTATGTCACCAATTTGTTCTTATTCTCAACTACATAAAAGGACAATAGAAATGAACTTTGATCTTATTTATAATGTTTATGAGGTCATGGTTATTAAAGTTAGTGTTAAAATGCGGACACAGTCCACTTTGACTATAAAAAAGAACTAAAACCGATGTGGTTCGAAGAAGAAAGTCCTCATCATCAAAATTATTCCATAAGAATCTTATATAAAAGGTAAGACCAACTACAAATAACAATATTAAAAATTCGTGGTTAGTTCCGTTTTAGCCATGTCTTCTATAATGCTCTTGAACATCATTCGTCCAGTCGATAAAGTAAACTATAATAAATTGGTGTATGCAGTCTGTGAGTGTATGTAGTGCACAGCAACAGATATATACGAGTATAATCTGTACACTTACGGGACAGACACACCGAGAATACAATAATGTAAGTAGCAAGAGTGGTAGGTCCTTCAAGTTGACATACAAGGAATACAGAGACACTTTTCAGCTTAATGATTTCTCACATTCTCATAACATGTCTTTAACTTGTCAATACATGTTTTTAAAGTAATACAACTTCTTAATGTGCATGATACATTTCTTAGGGCCAAAGTGACCACAATCTGTATGTATGTACCATGTTATTAATTCAGTACGGTTGAACGGAATACTGAGCAATCAGTTACTCGAAGTGTGATTTTGTGGAACAGCATCACTCTGTGAAGCTTCCATCTGTTGTTTAACTCATCTCACCAATTTTCTAACAGTTTATTATGTTTAAATAGCACTTGATTTCTGTGTTGTTCTGTTTGCCAGTTAGGACCGAAATTTATAATCTCCCTCTCTGCGCTGTTTTTTTTTTTTAATATATTACAAAAATTCCAAATTCTCTCACGTCTTCTTGTGGTCATAAGCCCACCGGAAGCTGGAACAATACATCTGGTACTATTGAATTCCTGCAATAATAGTGCCCACCTAGTGAGCCTACTGTCTAGTAAGTTACCGTTTGCGAGTACTGTTAATGATTTATGATTGCTATGGACGATAATTTCGTACCCTGCTAATACTACTGATAATGTCTCCTTTATCATTGTACCACAAATTCTTTCAGTATGTTGAGCATAAAGCTTCCATATGCTATAGGTTTGTATTCAACTATAACACCCACTCTTGTTTCTAGGTACAGTTGGACCCAAAGGCATTTGTTGTGAAATGAAACAGTTGGCTGAGATCAGGATGCACCAGTAACGGTGCTCACACTACACTACCCCTGACAGCTAAGAGCGAAGAACTTGGCTGTGCACCCTTGTGTCCATCGCTACATTGAATATTGTTTCAATAACTTTGTCATATGTAATGCATTTTGGACTGATATGTTCAAAAATTGTCTGTAAAATCCTGTTATCCCTAAATAAGCTTGCAGTTATGTTTTTTTTTTTTGTTTGTTTGAAGGTTGTGGATATTTACTAATCCCATCTGACTTATGTGGGTCTGGTCTTATTTCGTCCCTGTTTGTCACATGTCCTAAATATAAACTCAACCGTGCTTAAACGGAGATTTCCTGCAAATATAATCGAGATATTCCTTTATCTATTGTGCATATGTGATCCTCTCAGGTTTGTGGTATAATTATGATGTCGTCTCCTTGTACCAAGATCTTGTTTTTAACATCAACTTCAATTACTTCATCAAGAGCTCTTATTAAAACCAACACTGATATGTTCGATCCAAATGGTAGAACCTTGAATTGCTAAGATCCACCCTCAAACAGAAATGCTGTTATTCACATGGAGTCTCATGTAGTTTAATTTGCCAACATCCATATGGCAAATCCATGCTACCAATGTACTTCACCCCTGCAAATCTTGTCAACAACATGTCTGTTATGGGTGGTCCATCTCTTTCTGGTGCTATTATCCTATTTATTGTTCTTGCATCAAGCATTAGCCAGACTGGATTCTTAACAACAACCAGTGGGTTACTATAACAACTATGTTATATTGTCTCACATAATGGAGTATGAAATTTTATCTTTAGTGTGCATTTGAAATCTTTACTCATTCCTGGTTTCAACGAAAATA
This sequence comes from Schistocerca piceifrons, assembly GCF_021461385.2. Classification (NCBI taxonomy): domain Eukaryota; kingdom Metazoa; phylum Arthropoda; class Insecta; order Orthoptera; family Acrididae; genus Schistocerca; species Schistocerca piceifrons. The sequence goes on along the minus strand of NC_060139.1, from coordinate 736,674,233 downwards.
TCTCCTTCTGACTGGTAAACAACTGAATAATATCGCTTCCTCCTCTTCATTATGTCCTAATGATTTATTAATATTAGCTACTATATGTTGCACTGACATTGTTTCCATCTATGTAGGGCAAGTATGTGCCATGGAATCGAACGGTAATGATACTAGTTGCTGACTGTCACCATACGGATAAGTTGCATATCCATACGAATGTTTCAAATAATTTTAGCGTCTAATAGCCAGTCTCTTTCCAGAATGGTAGGGATGTTTAAATCAGATACAAGGAACACTAAGTAGCTAAACTTATATGTGCTAGTAGAAAAATAAATTAATATTTCTGCCATTACTGAGTCACTATTTTTTTCTGTAACTCCCATCAACTTCAGTACGGTGTCCGTCAGCGTCAAGAATATGTACATCAGATAATACCTCATTCAAAAGTTCTGGTCCCCAACACAGATTTCACTGCCCAAATCTATAATTATATCTACAGGTACCTCACCTATTGTGGCACGCAGCTTTTGTCGGATGTAATTTTTAGTTATACATTGATTCTCATCTGTCAAATCATCCATCATCATATCACCTTCGTCATACCTAATCATATGGCTCGACTGCAACAGCTTCAGAAGATCGAGCCTTTCTTTCCAAGCTTATCAGTTTTCCCTCTGCACGTTGTTACGAATTCTCGAGTGTCCTGATCTCTGTCAGGAGTACTTCGATTACCATCACTCCACCTACGTGTCGATGTATTACTTTGTTGGTTATTATATTCGTTTCTCTGCTCTCTTTGTCCCGCAAACTGGCAGTTTGTTTGGACTCGTCTAATGTCCCTAATTGTTTTTATGTTATTATTGTTCCAACATACAGACTAGCTTTCTGTTGTATCCAGCTGTTACAAATATTCTAAAAGGTTGCTCATTATGGCGTTACAACGTTTGTAAATGAATAATTTCATTAATTAAGAACTATCTCGTTTCTGTATCCCTATTTGTCAATCTTTTCACATTCGTTTTAGTCTCTAGTAACACGAGTTGTACCGTTTGGGAGCCTTTATCATGTCTGGTGTTGTCTTAACGAAATGTGTAAGTTGTAACCGACCCCTTACCTTGTCGTCTAAAATTTCCAACATATGTCTATTCCTTCAAAGTTTTTGAACCGTAGTTCGAGTCTCGCTTCCAATCTATCCATTCTCCCACTGATCTGCGTCGTAAGATTGTTGATATTTAATTCCATCTGTTGTTTCCTGGTATCCATTTTGTTTACCCTTAAATCTAATTGCGTAAAATTAATATTCATCTGATTTGTCATTGTTTCTGCAACCTGAAGACAACGCGATGCAATCTGTGAAAATCGTGATTCCATCTGTAAAATCTTTTCGTTGACCGGTTGCGCGAATGTGTGTTACAACGCTTCGGCTGATCAGTGATCTCCTACGAGAGCCATAGTTGTTAAACTCACTTCCTAACTCTTTAGTATATCGATATGATGTTATTACTGTACTATCGTATTAAACAGGTATGGCCTTAACTTCAAAAGATCTTTAGGGATCGGAGGATATGTCTCAGTTACTGATTGCTAGTTATGCACCGAATTCGCCCACTGCAACGTTTTTATCATCATACAGACAAATAACCATATGTCTTTTTGATCCACCTGGTATTTGTAGCTGGAAAGGTAGATATCGATGTGCAGTCTTAAATGACGTGCTGCGCCGCTGTGAGGTGTCGACGCGGAAGGCTGGAACGGGTGCCCGCTACCGCGTGGTCCTGATGCTGCGTGCAGATGCAGAGATCTGAGGTACACGTATTCAGCGACTTCGTGTAGCTTTAAATTGGCGCTCTGGAAACGTACTGAACTATTGTTTCATTCATATTCAGGAATCCGTGGATCCAAACCGGCTATAATGTGTCACATTGTCGACGAATAAACTCGTTAATGTTTATATGCGTGGCAACGAGTCGGAGATTCTTGCCATATGGTTAAATTGTTCTTGAATCATGAAAATTGATATTCTGCAGTATAAAAGAATAAAACATATCCAGTTACAACTTTAATGTGATTCTTACTGTTTCTTGTGTCGTAATTGTACTCACTGTATCACCTTATCGATGTCCGTTTTTATCACTGCTGTTGTAACGGAACTTTGCCGATTAGTACCACATATTTATCCCCGGGTTGTTTTTTGTGTTTTCAGTATTCTTGTCGGTGGATAGCGTTTGACTGGTTATTTCGTCTTCTTTACTTCTGTGAAACGACATACATGTGTTTGTATTTTTTATGAGCGTTAGTCTCCGTCAATGTTCACAGGTTCACAATCCACGGTCGCCACATCTCCTTCTTGATGTGATCTTCTTACTCGTTTCGGAGGGATCCCGCCTTCCACCAGACTTTTCCTAGACAGTGATTACTATTACGTAGTAATAGGCGCTTGAAGATTCACAAACATCATTTACTAACCCAATTACATATCAATTTCATTTCCATTGACAATAATTTCTTACAAGTAATAAAACGAACAAACTCTCACGATGGTTCTGCTCAAATTCTGTTCTGTGTTATACAAAGATCTCCCTAGTTACCAAGCCTCACGATCACAGAACTTCATCATTGATGGAGCTTCATCACACTCTGCAGACACTGAGCTCGTGCCTCGTCCGACGTCACGAGCAGCCGTATGGAGCCCCCGGCATATCTCCAACTTAAATCACCACACCACTCCAAACAGAACCTGAGTTCCTCTTGCCTATGACTAGTAGTACTTAAACCTAGTCTTTCGCAATTCAGCTCTTAGCGTTGTATGTATTTCTATAAACAGAAACACACACGATGTCACACTCTCAATTCAGCAGTAAGGGTACATATAACTAACTGCCATTGACCACCACGTGCATTTGCACCCTTACAACTCACAGGAACGTACATAACATATCAACGTAAAATACTAAACGTTATGGGGATTATGCTCCAGAACATGAAAAAGGAACTTTAGGCCCTCATATTAAACGAACGGTAGCACTCAAACAACCGATACCCGTACGTCAGATGTTACTAGCCGTAGAGGGTGAGGAACCTGAGAAACAGCTTGTGAGAGTTGTTGTTGCAGGGGACATTTTTGGGAGAAAATGTCGTATCCATTTAGATTCAGGAAGGAATATATTATTAATATTATAGAAGTTCATGACACTATTAAGGATAAGTTCTCATGTCCAATTCTGGGAGTATCAGGAGAATACATAAAAGTACCGCTGGAAATAAAGGAAAATTTGTAAAAGAGGAAATAACATTGTCTTTCGCTGTTGTAAAGTACTGTTTCTTGGAAACTATGCTGCTAGTAGAGAACTTAATTTTATATGTCAAAGTGGGTCTAGACTGATTGTTAACAAGTAAACATCTTTGTATTCCAGTAAGATAATGGCTGTGTGGGACGCAAAAGCAACAAAATAAGTGTGTCATTCAAGAACCAAATAATGAAATTTGCAGAACAACAGCCAGTAATAAAGACTATTTATTTGATTGGATCGAGATATACAATCATAATAGACGAGAACAAACCTCCTGCTGAGAATTATTGCGTGACATAAATAGACTGTAGATTGGGACAAGCTGGCGACTGTAATGAGGGAATAGAGAGTGGACTGGAAAACCAGAAGACTTGTAAACTCATTATATATTAATCAAAAAGCCTCAATTAAACTGATAGGAGAAAGTACATACTGGATCGGACTAGGAAAAGGAGTAAGACAGGGATGCTGTCTATCACCTACTCTTTTCAACCTTTACTTCGAAAATATGATTGACCAATGCTCATTAGATGATAAAGGAGTAGAAATTGCAGGAAGAAGAGCAGGTTGTTTGAGGTTTGCTGATGACATGGTCCTTCTCGCCACAGGGGAAAAAGAATTACAGGATTTAGTGGACACCATTGAAGCTAACGGAAAAAATTATGGAATGAAAATTAACACAAAGAAAACAAAAGTATTGGCACTAGGAGGAAATCAAGAAATAAAAATTACGCTGAATGGAGAAATATTGGAACAGGTGCAAAATTGTAAGTATCTTGGAAGCAGGAGAGACACCGACTGGAAGTGCAACACAGAAATTAAAACAAGGATAGCAATGTAAAAGAGGCATTTCATAAGAAAAGGAGAATTTTCTGCAGTAGTCTGTAAAGAGAACTCAGGAAAAGACTCATAAAATGTCTTGCATGGAGCGTTCTTCTGTATGGCGATGAAACACAGACTTTGGGGAAAAAGACAGAGAAAGGCTGGAGGCTCTTGAAGATGTGGACATGGCGGAGGATGGAAAGAATAAGTTGGATGGACAGAGTAAAAAATGAAGAGGTACTGAGAAGAGTGCGAGAAAAAAGATAGTTACTAGATGTAATAAAAAGAAGAAAAAGAAATTGGACTGGGCATATATTAAGAAAGAATGACGGACTCATAAAAACAGTTTTAGAAGGTTACGTAGAAGGGTAAAGCAAGCGAATAAGGAAGAGATTTCAGATACTGGATGACATGATGAACGGTACAACATACAGCAGCCTTAAGAAGGAAGCAATGAATCGCAGAAAATGGAGAGGCAAAGGACCTGCTAATATAGTAGGAAACTGATGATGATGATGATCTGTAGATATAAAGTGGAAAACGAAACAACACTCTTCTGCAAAACTCATCCAATATCAACAAGCCTATGTGTGGTGTCACCGCCAGACGCCACACTTGCTAGGTGGTAGTTTAAATCGGCCGCGGTCCATTTAGTACATGTCGGACCCGCGTGTCGCCACTGTGATCGCAGACCTAGCGCCACCACAAGGCAGGTCTCGTGATACGAACAAGGACTCGTCCCAATTGTACGGACGACCTAGCTAGCGACTAGATGTACGAAGCCTTTCTCTCTCATTAGCCGAGAGACAGAATAGCCTTCAGCTAAGTTAATGGCTATGAACTAGCAAGGCGCCATTAGCCTTACAGTGATTGTAATTAAAGTCTCCTGTGTATAGTCAAGAGCGATGTACCACAATGATTGATTAAAGATAAGTATTAATCCAGCTACGTACTTTTCTTCATAGCATTAATTACGTAGCCTGTTCCAGTACTTCACGCCCGTCTGCGTTAGTCTAGCGTGCATTTTCAGCCATCTCGATCTACAAGGTGTTGGCCCAGCTGCCGACACATCACAATGAATCTTACAATATAACCAATGTTATCTTTTTGTAACGAAAACTTAAGAAATACAAATCTTAGTAAGAAATTGATTTTAGATTTGTTTTAGGTCCCTGTTGTGTGAGATACATTATTTTATGGGGAAATCATTTTTAACGAACTATCAGCTGGCAGAACCTTATAATCAGATAACAAGGAGAGTACTGAGGAAAATCATGCTAAGCAAGTGAAGAGTATTGAGGAAGATTATGGTATGCAATGAAGACTTCCCTAACGACCGATAGGGGGGCCACCTGGAGGAAAATTTCCTCGTTGTGACTTAGGTTAGGCTGCCAGTCTCTGTTTGTATCTGGCTCTGTGATCACTTGCAGTGCATTCCTTGGATAGCGGTTGTCATGATTGTTTGCTATGTGGAGTATTATTTATTTTGATTTGATGGTACATATTTTTATACTTATACGTTGTACTTTGTGACATCCATTGGCTGTTTGATACTTTGTATAACAAATTGTAATTTTAGCCTATTTTTTCACAGGATGATTTGACAATGGGTTATGAATAAAAACGCGAAACTAGTATCTTCAAGTAATAAATAGAACTACTTTGCAACTTTGGCTGTATATAACATTGGAACAGAAGATGACTGTCAATGAGATTATTAAATGCTGTATAAGCGTCTGTGGTGTAAAAATGCAGTGTTAGTAGCTCAAAACATACAGGACGCATTTGACCTGTCCTAGACACCAGAAAACTTACTCATAATAACCATATATACAGAAACGTAAAGTGATCGACCAGCTGCAATAGAGGAGTTATTATCCAGTTATCGCATACAATAACTATTTATTCTCTTTATTTTGAATGTAATTCTAAACAGCTGTATTTGATGATGTTCATTTATTACGATCGATTTCGAAGCTCTGAAGACTTCATCACCAGCTACAGTAACAGTCAAATTTCTGTGGAAGAGGTCAAAAGTAGCAGACGCAGAGCCTAGTAAAAAAGTGATGAATTTGTACAGGCCAGACAGGTTGAAGCAGAGCCCATCAGAGGAATACATACCTGCAGAAGGAAGTACAAGGGAAACCAGCAGAACTACAATACCTTTGACACAAAGAGCCGAGGCAAGTAACAGCAGTAATAGTTTTAAGACTCCCTGTGTAGCACTCATGTATTAGTAAGTAAGTCATTTAGTAGGCCTAGGTCCAAACGTACAGTTCATTGAAGACGTGGAAACGGTGTTTGAAGTAGTTCTAACCGAAGATAAGGTATTACTGTTTCAATAAACCAAATCTAAAATTATGGGATTTGCTAGGGCGAAGCTAATTATCCGGGATGGTACTAACAACTGGGATCAAGTAAAGTCAGTCTCATGAGAATTATTCAGATAAGTTCACCATAGATTTTTACACATGTCAAATATTTCAGGCCTGACAACAATTGCATCATAGGCATATCGAACAGATGAATTAGCAAAATCATTCAGAGAGGCGTTCCCAAGAGCTAGAGGCTGGCACAACTACAAGCTGCATTGGAACTGGTATGTGCACTAGGACGGGTTTGCTTCATACAGGTCCTAGCTAGCAATGGGATTCAGACAGAGAAAGAAGCGCTGCATGAGTAAAAGCTCACTATTGTCTATAAAAGAAATGGGTCAGTGCGCATGGGTGGCTCACAAGGAATTTAAAATTCTAAGCAACCTGTTATAATCAGATGTTACAACTGTGGGCACAGGAGTCATGTGGCCAGAGACTGTAGGATTCCAAACATGAGCGCTAAGTTACAACTGGTAGCGACCCCCACAACAAAGGAAGGAGCAAAGAGCTGTGATAAACCAGTCCAGACAGATGCGATCATAAAAAGTGCAAAGTGGGTGGTCATCAACACCTAGATGTTACACGTTCAATCGATATGGACATATTAGACTCGAATGCAATGCGAAATTAGGGCCTTATACACAAGAGAGAAGGGAAACTAAGAATGTGAAAGACGCAGTGGTCATGTGTTACCACAAAGAACTGGCTAAGAGTTACAGTAACGGACTGCGAAGCAAGAAACGAGACTATGGTAGCACATTGCTAGGAATGCTATTAGGGTTATTGATACGTAGTGGGTCACAGATACACCTTATACAAGAGAAGAGGTTATTCAAAGGATTAGTAATTAGCAGATAGATATTCGCAGACTGAATGGTGTGGTGTAAGGCAGAGTACATACACTGGGAATCATGGATTCGCAGTTATCAATTGTGTCGAAAGTACCAGTTAAACTCGAGTTCCACATCACAGAAAGATACCTTATGATGGTCTAGTAGGAAGCGACTTTCGGAGGAAACAAAACGTTTCAGTTAACTATGGTGAGAGGGCAATGCAAGGGCGAAGTATTACACTGCCGACAGTACGCGAACCTATGTAAAGCCACAAGATGGTAAGAAATCCATAGATCAAGTGACAATCACAGTTAATGGAAAACGCATCAATAGACACGAAAGGAGGCATTATTAGAGACACCCCTTGTGTCAGACTGCAAAGTTGAAGGGAGAGTAAGTCCTGCAACAAATATTCAATGAAACAGTGTACATCACTGACTGGTGAAGGAAAACTTAAGGTACTCAAATCGGAGACAAATCGTGAGACGAAAAGCGCTGAATCACCTTAAAGACAAGGTGCCAGAAAGGGATACGAGGTAGGGCCTAGGAAAGAAAAGACTTTACGGATACGTGTAGAGATAGGGTCGAATCCGGGTAACGAGAGAGGGATGATTAATCCCAAACAAGAAGTCAACTCAGACGTGTATATAGCCGAATCTGTGGTGTGATGAGAGCAAGGGAAATGTATACTTAGTGTACTGAATATGAGTGAGGATAAATGCGATCTGAGCGCAGTAAAAGTATCAGGCAAACCAACAGAGAAAGTGATGCAATACAGGACGCAACAAACGCTACGGACACATACGAAAATTGAATTTCATGAGCTAGAGAAGCAGCCTGAACTGATCATTTGAATAAAGAAGAGTGATAATAATTGAAATAATTGTGTAGAGCGTATTGTAATGCATTTTATCTAAAAGGTGACAAACTTACACATACAGAAATGGTAAGGCAACCACTCACACTATTGGCAGAACTCAAAGGAAAGTTTGTAAATGAATCCATATAAAATCCCAGAAGCGTAGAAGGGGGTATCACAGAAGCAAATTGAGAAGATGATTGACAAGTATGTAATTGCTGGAAGTCAAAATCTGTGGAATGCACCTTTGTTGCTAGTACCAAACAAATGGAATAGTGGAATGTGGATTCAAAACAGACTACAAGAAGTTAAACGAAATTTCAGTGGACGAAGTCTTTCCCCATCCCCAGCTAGGGAATGCCTGGCATTTTTCCTCTTCTGATCTGGCCAGCGCACACAACTACACTGCAGTGGAACCAGAAAATTGAGAAAAGACAGCATTCAGTGCAAATTTTCAAGCTTAGGAGTACAAAAGTATGCCAGTGGGGATTAAGAACGCACCAAGCACATATCAGAAAGTAATGGAAGGTCCTTTGGCTTGATTGCAAGACACGAAGTTTAGGGTAATTGAATGAGATAGGGTGCTATTAATAATAATTAAAAGAACATAATGAGAAGCTGCAGGAAATGATGGACAGGTTATGGGCACATAAAGTTATAACAAGATAAGTGAAAAGTTATGAGATAGTACTTAATGTTCTTAGGACACAAAATAATGGATAAAAGTGTAGAGCCAGGTGAGTGAATGTGGGGAAAGTGAAGAACATTTCAGTTCCAAAATCCCCCGATGAGTTATTTAAGCCTGTCTGGACATAACTATTGTTTTATTCCAAAGTTCATTAAAATTTTCAGTCTGAAGTGTTTCTGTTTGGCTTGGATTGCGTGGTGATTTGATATACTTCACCTCTTGCATCGAACACTTACATACGTTGAGACCTGAACACTTCTTTTACATAATACGTATGTTGCTTACTTAATTTTACGTCGCTGTGAAGTATTGTTAGAGTCCAGCTAGTCGATTCCCTAAATCTATGAACCTACTTCTTCCAACTTGGCTCAGATTTCCCCTCCTTACAGGCTGCAGATAAAGCTGCTGCAAATTAACTTCTCGTTCTCATTCATTCCACCACATAAATAAGAACTAAGATTCAATTCACCTTATTACACTACTGGCCATTAAAATTGCTACACCACGAAGATGACGAGCTACAGACGCGAAATTTAACCGACAGGAAGAAGATGCTGTGATATGCAAATGATTAGCTTTTCAGAGCATTCACAGTTAGACGCAGGTGGCGACACCTGCAACGTGCTGACATGAGGAAAGTTTCCAACTGATTTCTCATACACAAACAGCAGTTGACGGCGTTGCCTGGTGAAACGTTGTTGTGATGCCTCGTGTAAGGAGAAGAAATGCATACCATCACGCTTCCGACTTTGATAAAGGTCGACTGTAGCCTATCACGATTGCGGTTTATCGTATCGCAACATTGCTGCTCGCGTTGGTCGAGATCCAATGACTGTTAGCAAAATATGTAATCGGTCGGTTCAGGAGGGTAATACGGAACGCCGTGCTGGATCCCAACGGCCTCGTATCGCTATCAGTCGAGATGACAGGCATCTTATCCGCATGGCTGTAACGGATCGTGCAGCCACGTCTGGATCCCTGAGTCAACAGATGGGGACGTTTGCAAGACAACAACCATCTGCACGAACAGTTCGACGACGTTTGCAGCATCATGGACTATCAGCTTGGAGACCATGCGGTTACCCTTGACGCTGCATCACAGACAGCAGCGCCTGCGATGGTGTACTCAACGACGAACCTGTGTGCACGAATGGCAAAACGTCATATTTTCGGATGAATCCAGGTTCTGTTTACAGCATCTACATCTACATTTATACTCTGCAAGCCACCCAACGGTATGTAGCGGAGGGCACTTTACGTGCCACTATCAGTACCTATCTTTCCTGTTCCAGTCGCGTATGGTTCGCGGGAAGAACGACTGCCGGAAAGCCTCCATGCGCGCTCGAATCTCTCTAATTTTACATTCGTGATCTCCTCGGGAGGTATAAGTAAGGGGAAGCAATATATTCCATACATCATCCAGAAGCGCACACTCTTGAAACCTGGATAGCAGGCTACACAGCTATGCAGAGCGCCTCTCTTGCAGTCTGTCACTTGAGTTTGCTAAACATCTCCGTAACGCTATCAAGCTTACCAAATAACCCAGTGACGAAACGCGCCGCTCTTCTTTGGATCTTCTCTATCTACTCTGACAACTCGACCTGGTACGGATCCCACACTGATGAGCAATACTCAAGTATAGATTGAACGAGCCACCTCCTTTGGTGATGGACTACATTTTCTAAGGACTCTCCCAATGAATCTCAACCTGGCACCCGCCTTACCAACAATTAATTTTATATGATCATTCCACTTCAAATCGTTCCGTACGCATACTCCCAGATATTTTACAGAAGCAACTGCTACCATTGTTTGTTCCGTTATCATATAATCATACAATAAAGGATCCTACTTTCTATGTATTCGCAAATACATTACATTTGTCTATGTTAAGAGTCAGTTGTTACTCCCTGCACCAAGTGCCTATCCGCTGCAAATCTTCCTGCATTTCGCTGAAATTTTCTAATGCTGCAACTTCTCTGTATACTACAGCATCATCCGCGAAAAGCCACATGGAACTTCAGGCACTATCTACTAGGTCATTTATATATATTGTGAAAAGCAATGGTCCCATAACACTCCCCTGTGGCACGCCAGAGGTTACTTTAACGTCTGTAGACGTCTCTCCCTTGAGAACAACATGCTGTGTTCTGTTAGCTAAAAACTCTTCAATCCAGTCACAAAGCTGGTCTGATATTCCGTTGGCCCTTACTTTGTTTATCAGGCGACAGTGCGGAACTGTATCGAACGCCTTCCGGAAGTCAAGGAAAATGGCATCTACCTGGGAGCCTGTATCTAATATTTTCTGGGTCTCATGAACAAATAAAGCGAGTTGGATCTCACACGATCGCTGTTTCCGCAATCCATGTTGATTCCTACAGAGTAGATTCCGGGTTTCCAGAAATGACATGATACGCAAGCAAAAAACATGTTCTAAAATTCTACAACAGATCGATGTCAGAGATATAGGCCTATAGTTTTTCGCATCTGCTCGACGACCCTTCTTGAAGACTGGGACTACCTGTGCTCTTTTCCAATCATTTGGAACCTTCGGTTCCTTTAGAGACTTGCGGTACACGGCTGTTAGAAGGGGGGCAAGTTCTTTCACGTACTCTGTGTAGAATCTAATTGGTATCCCGTCAGGTCCAGTGAACTTTCCTCTGTTGAGTGATTTCAATTGCTTTTCTATTCCTTGGACACTTATTTCGATGTCAGCCATTTTCTCGTTTGTGCGAGGCTTTAGAGAAGGAACTGCAGTGCGGTCTTCCTCTGTGAAACAGTTTTGGAAAAAAGTGTTTAGTATTTCAGCTTTACGCGTGTCATCCTCTGTTTCAATGCCATCATCATCCCAGAGTGTCTGGATATGCTGTTTCGAGCCACTTACTGATTTAACGTAAGACCAGAACTTCCTAGGATTTTCTGTCAAGTCGGTACATAGAATTTTACTTTCGAATTCACTGAACGCTTCACGCATAGCCCTCCTTACGATAACTTTGACATCATGATGGTCGGTCGCATCCGTGTTTGGCGACATCGCGGTGAACGCACATTGGAAGCGTCTATCACCCGGCGTGATGGTGTGGGGTGCCATTGGTTACACGTCTCGGTTACCTCTTGTTCGCATTGACGGCACTTTGAACAGTGGACGTTATTTTTTAGATGTGTTACGAACCGTGGCTCTACCCTTCATTCGATCCCTGCGAAACCCTACATTTCTACAGGATAACGCACGACCGCATGTTGCAGGTCTTGTACGGCCATTCTGGATATAGAAAATGTTCGACCACTGCCCTGGCCAGCCCATTCTCCAGATCTCTCACCAATTGAAAACGTCTGGTCAATGGTGGCCGAGCAACTGGCTCGTCACAATACGCCAGTCACTACTGTTGATGAACTGTGGTATCGCGTTGAAGCTGCATGGGCAGCTGTACCTGTACACGCTATCCAAGCTCTGTTTGACTCAATGCCCAGGCGTATCAAGGCCTTTATTATGGCCAGACGTGGCTGTTCTGGGTACTGATTTCTCAGGATCTATGCACCCAAATTGCGTGAAAATGTAATCACATGTCAGTTCTAGTATATTATATTTGTCCAATAAATACCCGTTTATCATCTGCATTTCTTCTTGGTGTAGCAATTTTAATGGCCAGTAATGTTATCTTTAAAATTAGATCTCAATACTTGATAAATATGGACAGCTTTATACTGCCTCTCTGTGCTATATATGTAACAGATCTGATATTCAACTTGATAATCAACGATTACAATACATTTATTATCTTTGACATTTCACATTCTTAGATTTCATGGAGAGCTTTCTTCCACACTGCCCGCTCTATGGAACTCTTGTCTCCACCTCAGCAGGTAGGGTCGACTGACTGCTACCCACTTCCATGGAGCCACTGGACAGTTAGCTCTAGTATAAGCACCAAATATTTAAAACACTTCCCAAATTCCGACTACTATCACTCATTAACACCTGTTCTCTTACATATGTATTTAAGGACGTGATAACCGTCCTTCGAGAAATATAATGAGTCACCACATACCCCTCCACTAAAAGAAAATATGTCGTGACCACAAATTCAACTTTAATTATTATACAAGTGTTTCATAGTTAGACACAATAGCTTAGCAATCACTTTCTACTTACGTTTAATAATCGAAGAATAGAAAATCCATGATGGAATGTAACAATATTACGAAAAGGAAAGTTGCTATTCACCAAATACCGGAGATGCTGAGTTGCAGATAGGCACAACAAAAAGACTGTCACAAATAAATAAAGCTTCCCGCCATTAAGGCCCTCATCAACAATAGACGCAGACTCACACGTACACACACACACACACGCACACACACACAAACACACACACACACACACACACACACGTGCGCGCTCATGCAAACACAATTCACACACACGATTGCAGCCTCAGGCAACTGAAACCACACAAACTGGTGTGCCTGAGACTGCAGTCGTGTGTGTGAGTTGTGTGGGTGTGTGATTGTTGTGTGTGTCTACGTCTATTGTTGACAAAGGCCCACATGCCTGAAAGCTTTATTTATTTGTGACAGTCGTTTTCTTTAGCCTATCTGCGACTTAGCATCTCCGCTATTTGGTCAGCAGCAATTTTCCTTTTCACAATATTGCTAAGTGTAATAATCTTATTTAGTCAGTCAGGAGGACATTTTACCCTATCCAGGGTCTCTACCCCTGTACAAATAATAATACTCGTAAACATTTATGAACACTGTCCTTCCAGGGATTAAGTATTCTTTCCTCTAGCTTTGTACCCTCCCTAATGTGATGTAACTCACTTCCTATAAAGTGGTTTGGATCCTCTCTTCCTTGCGTCCATCCAAACTTGGTATAAGTTTCCTTCTCTAGGGAAACTTACCCACAAAGTCCCATAAAGTGCTTCACATTGCTTCTGTGCTATTATTGCGAGTAGTCCAGTACTTCTCCTCTGTGTTTTTCTTTTCTTTCCTTTCTCCATATACCCCACAGACTCCTGATTTTCTTCAGACATTTCTCCTGCCTGACAATTCTTCCAGTAGCTACTCTCCTCCAAAACCCTTTTTCTTCTAATTGTTAGCTTGTCACCATTGTTTTTGGGTTATTCTGACGCCTGACTCCTTTTTTCCCACCCCTCAAAAAAGTGACAAGATTGTCTCGTAAAGAAAACTATTTTTTTGTTCCTATAATGTTTCCAACATCTGCTTGAGACTGTGTACATGACTGTACACTGCTTGCTTATTTGTGTGTGTGTGTGTGTGTGTGTGTGTGTGTGTGTGTGTGTGTGTGAGCGTAGTGTGAGCCCATTTTTCCTGAGCCACTTCACTGAAGTAAACTTTATAATCACCCCACAACGAATGTCACTATTGACATGTCAAGCAGTGAAGGGTCTCAACGATCGAGACATATGAATGTGGGAAGAGGGAATTCAGAGTTAAGCCTCAAAGCTGAAAAGTAAGAAAGTGAAAAAACAGAATCAGAGTGATGGACCTGAAGAAGAAAAGATGACAGACCCAAAAAACCGAATCCCTTCCCACCCCCACCCCCTACCCCAGGACACTCTTGCTGCCATGTTCTTCATTGGGGACACAGTGTGGGCTACATGCCATACAGAATGGTAATGTCCCAACTTCACCCAAACAGGCCCTGAAAAGTGAGTGGACTCACCATGCTATGGAATGCCTGTAGAAAGTTAACAACAGCGCTGTGTTAATTACGTGTGTGTGACTTGTAATGTCTGCATATCCCACACCTCCCCCATAAAATGAACAAAAATCCACCCACAATATAATCATTAAATATAAAGTTAAAAAACTACGTAATTCACATTGCTCAGACGAAAAAGCACTGCTTGACTTGATTTCCAGTCAGGTACTGTATAGTTTAAAGTTCTTTAGCATCTCTACATAGTAAAGTCCTTTTTCTTTTCCTGTAGTTGGCTCTACTACAATGATGCTTTTGTGTAACTCCCTCAATCTGTAGAGTCCAACACACCTCGGGAAAAATTTACTGGTCTCTTTCTTAATATTTGAACTCACATTATGATCATCGATTAACACTAGGTGTCCAGTATTAAACTGTGGTACTTGCACTTCCTTGTTGTACTGCTGGGCTCATAAATCCACGCTGTCTGTTAGGTTTTTTTGCTACTTTCGTTATATTTTTCTATAGGCAAGGTTTCGGGGTTTTGGCCAATTAAAGAATTTTAACGGAAGATCTCCTATAAAC
Source organism: Schistocerca piceifrons (assembly GCF_021461385.2). Taxonomy (NCBI): domain Eukaryota; kingdom Metazoa; phylum Arthropoda; class Insecta; order Orthoptera; family Acrididae; genus Schistocerca; species Schistocerca piceifrons. The sequence goes on along the minus strand of NC_060139.1, from coordinate 736,659,137 downwards.
AGTTTGCCCATTATTTCTGTAAGTGTGGCAGTTCGTTAATAATCATTTGAAACTCGGGAATCAGTTATGACCAACCTGCTTGTTGCTCCAAACAATAAAGTTCAGTAATTTTCTTCATTATTCGTCACAAGGGTCACTTTGTGGGTGGTATTTTGAAAGAGCAATGTATTTACTGTTTTCCCATCCTAATAATTCTTTAAAGGCTAGACTTGACTGTTGTCCATTGTCTGTCAATATCCTAAGTGGTTTTTCTGTACTACTGAAAATTTCCTTGAAACACCTAATTACTATTTCAGTGTTAGCGTGTTTGATTGGATAGCACTTAACGTACTTTGACAAACATACAACTAGTACAAATATGTAAGTCACCAAAAAAAATCCGCTATTGTGATGTCATGCAATCCCTTGCATATTATCAGGTACAACTTATAAAACAATGCTTCATTATTGTCTTTTGTCCTTTGACATACTTCACAAGGTCTTATTATTGATAATACTTTTCGACCTATGTTTTTAAAAGAGTAAAATTTAATCACATGTTTTATACATTTGCATACTCCAAAATTTTCATGCCCACTGCAAATAAAATTGATTAAATCGACCTCCACTGTTTGTGGTATACACAATCTCCATTTTAGTGTAACTTCCTTGACTCTCCAAAATAACGCATTCTTTTGGATAGTTCAGTCTGGAATGTTGTTGTCTATTGTTCTTCCCTGGTTCAATGTTGTCTGTTTACACCAAAATATGGATCGTTAATTATGTCTTGTTTCATACATGAAGCTAAGTTCTACATTTCATTATTCATATACTTTAATGCTAGAAAGTTTATATTAAAGGTAACTCCAGGATCTTCTGTCCATACAATGTCATTCACTCCCAATGTCAAATGCGATAATGTATCAGGAACTATATTCTGCGAACCCTTTATGTATCTAATTCCAATCTAATATTCTGGTTAAAAGAAGTACCCATCATATAAGTCTACTATGCAACAGGCGACTTTCCATATGGGATGCTATGGCTTTGTGGTTGGTATAAACAATTATCTTTGATCCTCAAACTAAACTTAGAAATTTCTTACTGCTCCATGAAAAACCTAATAACTCCTTTTCTATTGCTGTATAAGTTAACTCACACTTGCTTAAAGCTCAACTCGGAAATGCTAGCATATTGTGCTCTGCCGAGCTAATACCCCTTCACCTGAAACAACTCACATGCTCACATGCTATCCCATATTTGGATGTATCAGTACTTAAGTTAAAGGGTTGATCAATGCGTGGATGTTTTAAAATTGGTACTTCCACCAATGCTACTTTAGTTTTATTAAAGCATCAGACCCTTTGCTTCCCCAAATCCATCTTTATCTTTGCTTCAACAAGTTTAAAAATCTCGGATTATTCATTGGTTGACACCGAATACACTATAATAAAATCCTGTTCACCCTAGAAAAGCCTTTAACTGTTTGGTATTCTTTGGTTCTGAGTATTCTTTTGCAGCTATAATTCGTCCTGGATACGGTTTTATCCCATTTATTCCTACTATCAATCTGATCTCCTCCCCGCCAAAAAATGACTTAGAAAATTATTAGTAATGCCTTTAACATAATTTTTTTCTAGTGTCCTTGACAATAAGTTACAATGTTCTTCCCAGTTCTTGGATACTAGGAGTATATCTTCCACATAGATTATGAGTTCTCTTAACAAATCTTTACCTAGTACAGCAGCTAGGCTTCCTACAAATACTGATAATGATATTCTCAGACCAAATAGTTAATACTTTAAATCAGTATGACTTTCCCTCGATAAAGAAATGTTACTTATAATCCGTCTAGATTGCAAAAATGTTTATTCACATGTGATGCAGCATGTGAAGGTTGCTGTGTGGGGACATGTCACTCCTGTAACCAAAATTGCAGGTACATTCTGGTACATTTGATGTTTATTGGACAGGATGAAAAAGGTTCGCATTTGTGAAATAGTAAATTAGTATCATTGTTGTTTCAGATCTGAAGATGGTTCTAGAGGAACCGAAACTGGTCATGTGAATAAACATTTTTGCAATCTAGATGGAAGTAACATTGTATCACCAATGGTTGCAGTATCCATCAGACATTATGTCTGTTTTTGCAAACGATAAAGAAATGCTGTTTTTTTTTCTCATGCAATTTCACCTGCCAGTAACCATCAGTGAGATACATCTAACTGAAATATCTAGGCTTTTTGAATTTTGTCAAACTTTCATCTACACTGATCGGTCTATCTCTTTCAGTCCCTATATATTTGTTCAGACTAAATGTACTGCTACTGTGGCTTTATGCATGACCAATAATGGGTTGTTACACACATGTGATCTATGTTCTATTATTCCTTCATCCAGCATTTTATTGATTTCTTCTTGTACTTCAGGGCATACAGTCATGGATATAGGACATGGTTTACAAAAGAAAGCTGTTTTACCTTTGATCTTAAAACTAAACCTATAATCACACTGTACTCCAGGCTTATATGAAAATACTGTAATGTACTTTAGTAATATTTTGTACAAGTCATATTTTTGTAAATCTTTCAATAATTCAGCCGGCCATGGTGACCGAGCGGCTCTAGGCGCTTCAGTTCGGAACCTGCCTCAGGCATGGATGTGTGTGATGTCCTTAGGTTGGTTAGGTTTAAGTAGTTCTACGTTCTAGGGGACTGATGACCTCAGATGTTAAGTCCCATAGTGCTCAGAGCCATTTGAACCATTTTCAATAATTCAGACGCAAAAGCTTTAGCTTCAGTTTGCTCTTGTAGTTCATTTGCATTCCAACTGTACTCTCTACATTTTTAACAGTATTAATGGTACCATTAGTGTTTCTTGTAAGTGGTATTATGTGTACTGTGTACTGTGTACTGTGTACTGCGTACTGTGTACTGTGTACTGTCTCTATAATCACACATTAGAAGTTGTGTGGAGAAATCAAGGATTACTTTATATGTCATCAGCCAATTCATCCCAAATAGAGATTACAGATTCACCTTAGGTATTACTAAACAGGTCTGAATAAACATAACATTATTTAGTGTTATTGGTAATCGTACTTCTTGTTTAATCTGTCTAGCTTTAACTCCTGTAATGCCTATTACATATACACCAGTTACAGAAGTATTAGATAAACTTTTTTCTGTCTTAAAAAATCAAATACTGATTCTGATATAATAGAAATTTCACTTCCTGAGTCTACACATACATTTATTTTAGAACTGTTTATTGTACCCACAGCTATTGGTTTTCTAATACATCTATGTTGCTCATCTTCCGCTAATCGCCAGTTTTTTAATGGTGTGATTTCGCTAAAAGCTATAAAATTTTTTGTCCTGTATGGACCCATATTCAATTTGACACATCCTGGATCACAACCCTTTGACAAGGATATCAATCGTTTTCCATCCCTAAAATTGTGTGGGTTGACACAAACGGTTGTACAATCGTAGCCCTTCTTGACGTTATTATTAAATGTTTGTATATTCACATTTCTTAAGTCACGTCATTGTCATTATGAGTTTCCTCACAGATATTCGGTCATTTCACAATAATTTACTTCTCTTTTCTTTTGAAACTTTTGGTTGACCTTACTATTTTTATGACCCTTATCTCCCTGATTGGGCTATTCTTTTCATTGTTCATGATCTCTAGATTTTCCTCAAACACTAACAGCTCATTTATAGCAGCCCAAACCAGGTATAAAATTTCTTTAAATACATAATAGAGTAGCCATCTACTAATACTTTAGCTAAATGAATGTCGTCCATTGGGTTGTCTAAATTTTTAGATCATGTTAAATAACACTCAATATACTTTTTAAAACTTCCCCACAAATTATTGTCATTGCTTGGATCGAGAAATTCTAAAATTTATTTTTCTTCTATCATTTGTGGCCCGTATTTATACCTAAATTCCTCTTGAAAATCCTTCTGAGTGAGTATTCCCCCACTCTGCAGCCTCTCCTACAAGATAACTTAATTCAAAATCTATTTTCCGAGTATCCTACCACTTTTGAGGTAAAGATCTCAATAAGTCATAAGAAGTACGTATGAGGTTTAAACTTTGAGAAATGCTTATATAGGTTCATGTTACTGCCTAACTGTAGTTCTTCCAATAAAACATTTGTTCTTAAAGATATCACTCTACATTACTTTCTGTGATTTTTCTTTAGTAAATTCATCGAATTTTTACAGAATTACTTCTAAATTCTCCAGATGTAACCGTCAATCTTGTGATGACGGCGTAAACAAGTATTTTATTTCTCGTTTCAACACAGTTACCATCTATATCCATGCTTTTGATTTTAAAATTGATTGTATTCTAAATTTGCCTTATTGTATCACTCACAACACATACAACTTTGTAAGTTAGTTGCCAGCAAACCTCACCATTAACGTTACCCTGCGTGGTGCCTAGCGGGAGAATCAGTAAAAAGATTACAAATGGGTGTCCACAGGGCTCTGTCCTGGGGCCACTCTTTAGGAACATTAACATGGAACCTCTGTTGAGTAACTTGCGGAACAGCGATGGTGTGCTATAGGGCATAGCCTACACAGACGACCTCCTCCTGTTGGTTGGCGGTTGTAGCCATGAAGACTTGGAACAAAAAATCGCAAGAGCCATATCTATCCTGACTACATGGTGCCATACTACCAAAATGAAAATTTCGCCATGGTAGTCCACATACTTACTACTAAAGGGGCAACTTGTCAGGAACCCAAAAGTATGGATAGTTCTACAGCACCATGAGGCCCGATACTTAGTGTCCTCTTGATATAAAGATTAGGGAACAGGCGGCGTGGTATTGGGTAAAAAAGGAGAAGAGGGGCAAAATAATCGAACTAATGGGGATTCACTTGGGGAACAAATCGAACGTAGGGGGGAGGAGCTATGGCAGGAACAATGGGACAGAGATGAAACGGGTCATAGAACAAACAAATTGCTACCTAACATTCAGGAGAGATTACAGCTACAGTACTTGAAGTCATCAAGAGGACTGCTGCACTTCCTTACTGGACATGGACCCTACCTGGCATACCTATGCCAGTTTGGGAAGTGGGCTACACCATTGTGTGACTGTGTGGCCACACCACGCACCCCAGACCATGTGGTGTGAGTGCCACCTCTTCGACGACGTAGCGGCACAGTTAAGACAACAGCAACCAAATTACGACATGTACCACCTGCTCAGGCAAGAGGACCATTTCCAAATCTTGAATAAACTAGCCAATGAAATAGCGAGCAAAGTTATAAAAGAATTCCTAAGAAACAACCGTTACTAGATCATACCTGATTTAGACTCCTTACACCTGTCCTGGTCGGCCGAAGCGTGGATTTGACCAGCCGCTTCATGGCTGGGATCCGCCACGTTTAGGATTAGGGGCGGAGAGTGCACATTCTAACTGATTCAGACACTCACCAGAAATGACTGTAGGATTTAGTATTAGGTTAAACGTAGGATAAGACAGGATAATTCCATTAGCATAGTACTGCAGCGATTCACTATCTTGGCCAGCCCAGTGCCAGGGGCATGCCCACTGGGATTATCTCGGTGGGCACGGCCAACAATGCAGGTTTATAAACGCTGGCACACCTGTAACGCTGCAGGTAGAGTAGACTAGCAATAAGTAGATAAGTAAAACACCGATAACCCAAGACACAGCAAGTAATGCCCATAGTGGAAACAGGAACAACACTACATTCCTGGAACTTAGATAAGGTGCAGTAATTGTAATTGTAATAAATATAAATGAGGACCCACTAATCTATTAGGTGGTGGGTTATTATGTATCGTGTATTTGAAGAATAACGATTTAAAAAATGATATGATACCTGTTAAAGTCTAAAGTCTACCATCCGAATTTAAATTTCAAGAACGAAGCAAATCAATTATTTTCATAACCATGGACTCTAGGGTGGGGGTGGCTTGAATACCTCTGTAATACACATATTTGCACTGTGGGTCGAACCACAGAAGGCGAAGGTGGGGTGGGAAGGGTGAGGGTGACACGCCACATAAACACGTGGTTCCTCAAAAGAGGCAGCAGTCTTTTCAGTAGTTGCAGGGGCACCAGTCTGAATGATTGACTGATCTGACCTTATTACATTAATCAAAATGGCCTTGCCATGTTGGCATCGCCAATATCTGAGGGAACTACAGCTGTTATACATCCTGAGAGTATGTGGCTCTGTTTTATACCTTAATAATGCACAACTCACGACCTGTCCACATAGGTTTACCTTCGCCATTACCTCATCTCCTACCTTTCAAACTTCATTCTGGAATGGATAACGTCTTGTAGAGTAATTACAAAATGAGCATCAACAAAAGTAAAACAATGGTAATCAATGTCGTCAAATTAATTCAGGTGATGCGAAGGGGATTAGATTACAAAATGAGGTATTAAAAACAGTCGGTGAGTTTTGTCACTTGACAAGTTAACTGACGATGGCCTAAGTAGAAAGGATAGAAAATACCCACTACCAATAGCAAGAAAAGCGTATCTGAAAAGATGTTACGAGTCCTTTATTAAGATATTTGTATGGAATATAGCCTTGCACGGAAGTGAAACATGGAAAATAAGCAGTTCAGATAAGCAAAGGATGGAATCTTTTGAAATGTGGTGCCACAGAAGACTGTTGAAAAGTAGATGGATACATCGAATAACTAATGCAGAGGTATAGAATCGAACTCGGGGAAAACAGCTAACGGCACAAATTGAGTAAAAGAATGGTTCAGTTGCCAGGACAAATCCAGAGGTACCTAGGAATCGTCGATTTGATAACGGAAGGATGTGTGTGTGTGCGTGGGCGTGCGCGCGTGCATGTGTGTGCGCATGGGGGGGGGGGGGGGGGGAGGGGCACTAAAGATGTAAATGGAGACCAAGGCTTGAATTTAGGAAGCAGGTTGTAATGTATCCCAGTTTTAGTAATTATGAAGAGATAAAGAGGTTTCTTTCACAGGAGCGACTAGCGTAAAGAACTGCTTCAAAACAGTCTTCAGATTGAAGACCACAACATAAACAATGTTTCTCATCGAGTGGTGAACTTAGTTTGCGGTTGAACTGAAGAAGATAAAATTCTGTACAATGTGGACATATTGAAAAAAATTAATACCAGAAAAAGAAATGAAATTGATGTTTTTGACGGAAAGTTTTTACAAATGTGAAGTCAGTCTTCCTTGAAAATAACTGATTGAATTTGTAATATGTTGTATATAGTGGTTACAAAATTTTGTTAAAAGGAAAAACGTGTGTCATTTTGAAGGAAAAACACAGTTCTACGAATCCATTACATGTAAAATAAATATTTCAAGCGTTTTGAGAGGCATTAATCGAAGAAAGCCCTTAATCCACAGTGGTTAGCAACAGGAAGATGATGGCGCTAATATTTGGGGCCTGTGAGGGGAAGCTGGCTGTGTCCTTTATGTGAGATTGACGAACTTCTCTATCCTGCAGCCCACTAGCAATGTCTGTGGTGGAGGGTGGTAAGGATTATTTTCTTCCATTCTTCTGTCTCAACACTGCTTATCGTCTTTGTCCTTTCTTACTTCGCACATGGGTACCGATCTATCCTCCATATTTCCATATTCAAATTTCTCATCGTGAGAAAACTTTTTTGAACAGTTCGACATTCAACCCTGCAGTCAGATTAATCAAGGTTCCGTCTTTACCGCATTTTGTACCTACTGAAAACGTCACAGCACATAAACAATTAAATTGAAAGAATTGTAACACTGCAATTTATCATTTTCTTTTATGTGCGCCAGTCATGGCAACGTCACGTAAATGGGGAGGAGAAGCGAGCACTGGGGACCAGCACCACTACAAGTGAGAGAGGTGCATCCTAATGCAGTTCTTACTGCCTTATGACGCTCGAGGCGGAAACAGAATAAATTTCTCAGATATTGGTGGCCTTTTTATTTTTATACCCTTTTGGTGGGACGTATTTGGGGGCTACACGCACCTTCAGTACGGAACAGCGGTCGCGGTGATTTAAAAGGGAGCGCCTAGAAGAAATATCTGCTTGAGCGCAGCATGTCACTTTGGAGAGCGACGCGCCGGTCTGGAAGAACGTCAACACCAACAAAATGTATACCCCTTTCAAGAGGATGGAGATGGAAGAAAGAGACCAGTTTTGTCAGTTAGTCTGGAAGCTTTATTGCTGTAACCATATACGGTATGTGTTGTACTGTATTTGTACATTGAATGATTAGTATATGAATGATTAAACACAGTTCTGGTATCGGCTGCTAACTAGAAGAGAAGTACGTGAGAGCATAATAAAGGTGGTGTTTGTTACTCTGTACTATTGCTTTATACAAGAAGCAATCAAAATATCAGAGAAGAAGTTTTCGACATCGAAAGTCGTTTACCCTAGTATGTTTAAAAAGTCTAGTGCTGAGGAAAATACTTTGTCACTTACCCACATGGCCAAATAATACTACAGTCTCTTAAAAAAATACCAAAAACTTGCTCTCCATACAAAAGCTACAAATTTTAAAAATAACAATTTCATTCACACGATTGTTGCATCAGAGTTGATGCTTTTACAGATCGTACCTACTGTTCCTCAAATGTTTATAAAATGAGGAATACTCCACATACACCTGAGATCTTATTCAAAAGTTGCTAATATCACAGTCGGCACGAAGGAAGATATAGAAAGAATTGTTCTTCAGTGTGTAATACTTGTTGTGTAATGTGAAGATAGTGTACTTTATCAAAACAGCAGTAAACAGCACAGCTAATCATTGAAAAATACGACTGTTTTGAGTGAATATTTAAAGGTTAAATCTAATTGATCACAAAGAAGTAAAAAATCCATGATGGTAAGTTACCAACTTTTCATGGACCATCTGTTATACAAGATAAAAACAGAAAGTTAATAGTTCAGAACTTGGAAGAAATAAACTTTAAATCAAACAGTACAAAACATTCAATGAAGACAAAATACTTGCAGTGAAGCAAGATGGCTCCAGCGGAAAGAACGAGGGTAACTACTTTCCCCTTTTACCACATTTCAAACTTCTGCTCCATCCGTACGGCCCTCGTCATTCGCTTTGTAAGTAAAAAGAGAGTAAAGCATATGAATGGAGAGTAGTTTACCTTCACAATTTATTTACCATGGAATAATGCTACGTGATGTGATACTGGAAGGTTGCGTATCAAAATTGATACGGTTTCGTTACTTTAGTTTAGTGTTTTCACTAGCCTCTCCCGCATACCTATAATGTTTATGAGTCCCTATCTTTTAACCTTTACGTATAGTTTCCCACTTATGTTCATCATGATGTGTGGATCTGTACCTAAGCCTCCATTCTGTTTCAAAATGTAGTTGAGCGTGACTTTTCGTTCACTGTATATGATTTTACTTACAAAGTTTATTAGAAGCTGGCATACGAATATGAACTCTTTGACACATAGCCATTCACCATGGCATTTGCTTAATCAAGTGTTAATACATACGTCACAAAACTTAATTAATGACTTGTCAGTTAGTACAATTAGTGAAGTCATGCTTATATTTGTAAATGACCTAATTACTCCGAATTACTGAAACCACATGCAGCATTGTAGCAGTTGTACTATGAAATAAAGACTTGAAGACTTGTTAAACATTTTTAGTGACACCAAAGGAAGGTTTGACGACCATTGGTGGGCTTGTTACTGCTACGAAAATACTGAATCCAGTTGATAATGGCCATGCTGCAGCCTACTGCATATGCTGGCGTAACATGCTCAATTAGTTGTACACTTTCCATTTCAAGACTCCGTTGGTCTTTGCCAATGTAGTTCATACGTTGATGACCGATTATGCTTGGGGCCTGAAGGTGACGGTTTTTGGTGTCAGAACTGGTAGCATCTTTTGAACAAACAACGCTGGATTACAACACATCTGTTGGTTTCAGTTATCATTATTCAAATACTTCATGTCCGCCTGCTGAATGAATCAGTGTCCTCGATGGATTACCAGAGAATTATGAATGTAGACAGTCAGTGGGTCTCATTTACATTTCGTTAACAGTCGTAGTAATAGGAAAATACTAATTTCAACATCAGTTTGATACAGAAGCAAAGCTTTGTTTGCAGAGTCACAGCAGCAGCAGTTGGTGTTACCAAATATTTGTTACCGAGAAAAGGTGCTATTCCTCCTGTTCATGACAAATCCGAATACTGTTCCCTACTTTAGAGAAGAGCTATTATACAGCGGAGTATTTATTAAAGAAGCAAAGTGGTCTCAGCTTCAATGATAAAGAAACCAAATAGTACAAATTGTAGCGTCCACTTTCGAGTTCTCACTACACCATATATGAAGTTAGTCATAACCCGTCAGTTATTCAACTGAGACCTCTGCTAGATACGTGAATGTGTATTTCGTAGTAATCAAATAGATAAAGGTGCAGAAGTGTCGCCTCGAAAAAACAAACTTACGTAATTAATTATTTGCTTCTTTACTGAAGTCCCATACCACGTCACAGTATCGTACCTGCCAGAGAATCCAAAACAAAATAGTGCAGCCAATTCATAAAATGGAACCAAAAAAATGGCGCATGCCATCTCTACTTTATCAGTTGGCAGCACCAGTTTCTCTCTGCTTCTCTAGCAGTGTGCTATGCTGGTGTGAGCGGGAATTTGAAAGTGTACCTGAACTATGAACATGTGCTTGCCATATAACAAAAATTAATTGCTTGACTTTATTTTATCGAGATGATAATTATAACTTTATCGCTACCTTTTGTATTACTGTCTTTTCTTTTACCATTCGTTGACAAAATGTTGATAGGATGTCTCTGTGCCAGCTGTTCGTAGTTCAAGTCCTTTATTGTGCTACCATGGTTTGAGCTGAAAAGTAGACGCTTCTGTCTTGAGCAGTCTTTCGTGAAATTTTCTAAATACACTCCTGGAAATTGAAATAAGAACACCGTGAATTCATTGTCCCAGGAAGGGGAAACTTTATTGACACGTTCCTGGGCTCAGATACATCACATGATCACACTGACAGAACCACAGGCACATAGACACAGGCAACAGAGCATGCACAATGCCGGCACTAGTACAGTGTATATCCACCTTTCGCAGCAATGCAGGCTGCTATTCTCCCATGGAGACGATCGTAGAGATGCTGGATGTAGTCCTGCGGAACGGCTTGCCATGCCATTTCCACCTGGCGCCTCAGTTGGGCCAGCGTTCGTGCTGGACGTGCAGACCGCGTGAGACGACGCTTCATCCAGTCCCAAACATGCTCAATGGGGGACAGATCCGGAGATCTTGCTGGCCAGGGTAGTTGACTTACACCTTCTAGAGCACGTTGGGTGGCACGGGATACATGCGGACGTGCATTGTCCTGTTGGAACAGCAAGTTCCCTTGCCGGTCTAGGAATGGTAGAACGATGGGTTCGATGACGGTTTGGACGTACCGTGCACTATTCAGTGTCCCCTCGACGATCACCAGTGGTGTACGGCCAGTGTAGGAGATCGCTCCCCACACCATGATGCCGGGTGTTGGCCCTGTGTGCCTCGGTCGTATGCAGTCCTGATTGTGGCGCTCACCTGCACGGCGCCAAACACGCATACGACCATCATTGGCACCAAGGCAGAAGCGACTCTCATCGCTGAAGACGACACGTCTCCATTCGTCCCTCCATTCACGCCTGTCGCGACACCACTGGAGGCGGGCTGCACGATGTTGGGGCGTGAGCGGAAGACGGCCTAACGGTGTGCGGGACCGTAGCCCAGCTTCATGGAGACGGTTGCGAATGGTCCTCGCCGATACCCCAGGAGCAACAGTGTCCCTAATTTGCTGGGAAGTGGCGGTGCGGTCCCCTACGGCACTGCGTAGGATCCTACGATCTTGGCGTGCATCCGTGCGTCGCTGCGGTCCGGTCCCAGGTCGACGGGCACGTGCACCTTCCGCCGACCACTGGCGACAACATCGATGTACTGTGGAGACCTCACGCCCCACGTGTTGAGCAATTCGGCGGTACGTCCACCCGGCCTCCCACATGCCCACTATACGCCTTCGCTCAAAGTCCGTCAACTGCACATACGGTTCACGTCCACGCTGTCGCGGCATGCTACCAGTGTTAAAGACTGCGATGGAGCTCCGTATGCCACGGCAAACTGGCTGACACTGACGGTGGCGGTGCACAAATGCTGCGCAGCTAGCGCCATTCGACGGCCAACACCGCGGTTCCTGGTGTGTCCGCTGTGCCGTGCGTGTGATCATTGCTTGTACAGCCCTCTCGCAGTGTCCGGAGCAAGTATGGTGGGTCTGACACACCGGTGTCAATGTGTTCTTTTTTCCATTTCCAGGAGTGTAATTTTCATACGAAATTGGAAGAGTCAAGTCTTTTCTAGAAGAAACGTTCCTGCACTTCAGCTACATTCTCCTGCGACTCAAAGAAACTTATGATAATACATGGTGCCCTTAGTATTCTACTACAAACCGTACTAGTAGTTCATAACCTACTGCTTTCAAAAAAAAACTTCAGTGTTTAGGCCCGGCATTTCGTTCCATCTATAACTGTTCTGACAACACTGTTCTACTTAATATCCTCATGCTTTATTACGCTCAGGTATGGGATGCGGACTCTCGCAGTTTTTATTAACCTTTATTTTAGCGGTTAAAGAAGTACAGAAATTTACAGTAACAGCTAGTTACCATATAAAACACGTTTCTATATTGTCAAAAGCTTGTGGTTTGAGAAACGTCTGTTATTTCTCTCTTATTGTATGACTCTCCAACCAAAATAGCAGAAAGGTCGCTTTCTGTCAGTCTGCAGATCTCGTTAGGTCTCCAGAGGTCTGTGTGTTGTTGAATAAAAATACTTGCGCCTTAAAATCAGCGAACTTAACTGAAACACATTGTACAGTAAAAAGAACACCTTTTGACGTGTCAGAAAAGAGCTGAAGATTTTGAAAGGAAAACATGTTTAAAAATTACCTTCACCAATTATGTTATTTCCAGCCAGAAGGAGAGAAAATCGCAGTATTGATTCCTTAGTTCGAAATCAGTTATTACGAAGCGGAGAATGAAAGTAAAACCATGTGCAGGATTGGGAATCGAACACAGCCACTGTCACCAGTCAAGATGACGCAGTGGTTGTCACATTACACTCACATGTGCCGGCCTCGGTGGCCGAGGGGTTCTAGGCGCTTTAGTCCGGAACCGCACTGCTGCTACGCTCGCTTGTTCGAATCCTGCCTCGGTCATGGATGTGTGTGATGTCGTTAGGTTAGTTAGGTTTAAGTAGATCTAAGTCTAGGAAATCTCAGATGTTAAGTCCCATAGTGCTTAGAGCCATTTGAACACTCACATGTGGAGGATTAGTGTTCAATTCCTGGCCCGAACATCCAGATTTAATTTTCCGTGGTTTCATTAAAATTACATAACACAAATTTCTTGATGGCTCCAGCGGAAAGAACGAGCGTAACTTCTTTCCCCTTTTACCGCATTTCAAACTTCTGCTCCATCCGTACGGCCCTCGTCGTTCGCTACTATATATTTTCTATCTTCTGAACCTTTTACAGTTCACGGTGCTCTTTGCTCACATTCCGCCTCACGGCCTCAATCCTGGCAGCACCTCTCTCCTTCTCTCCTTGCTGAACTAGCACTCCAGTAAGAAAATATACTACGGAGAAGTAGCTTAGCCACAGTCTAGGAATGTTTCTGAGAATTATTTGTTTTGAGTTGACCTGCCCTGCCATATTAAATCTGTAGAAGTGTTTCTACGAAGTTTGTGAGGTAAGTCTTAAGCCGAAGATACTGGCAGAATTAAAGTCGTGAAGAGCGGTCGTTAGTAGTTCAGTCGGAAAAAGAACTACACGTGGCAAACCTGTTATGTTGTTCTATGTGAAGCTCACACACAACAGGTTCAGGACGAGTGTACCAAGTATCACGTGCAAGTTACGGAATATTTGAAGAGGCAGTGTAATATGAACTCTGCGGTAGTATCTACTAGGTTTCTAGTCTAGCAGTGTAAAGGGGCCATTCAGTGCTATGAACGATGCAGTTGTGTTTGCCCAATTCTAAGGAAAGATGATTCGCTACCTTAATCGTGCAGTTATTCAATGTGACCAACTTTCTTTTTATAAATCAGGAAAAAATGTCAGTAAATATAGGAAATCAAGGAAATTGATAGGTAACTTTATTATGTTGTTACCATCAAACCGTTGTGTAAGAAGTGCTACAGAAAAATCAGTGCTGCTACATCAGTCATCATTTTTGGAAAGGGTTCCAAATTCTATTGCAATCTGCACATATTAGAGTGCTCACAGATATGTTCTCTGCACATAAAAATTGTATTTAAAGTTAAATATTTTATTCTTAAGTTTAATTACGAATTAAATACGTGAAACTTACTATCCTCTAACTGTTTCTGTTTCATTTCATTACAACCGCTACTGTGGCACTGCTCACAAAGAATATGACAGAAGCGTGACTCCAGTGCCATCTAGTGTTGGACGGCAGAACTCTTTTGCAAGACAGATGTAACGTACAGCAATGGCTGTGCATTCCGAGCATGTTTAGTAAGACACACGATATTCATTTCATTTTGCTGGGTTTGCAATGAAAAAACGTGAATATTATTGATGTGCAGTTGAGTGTTAGGAGAAACAGACAGAAAAGTGATTTCTGCTTTGTGAGCATGGAAGCCCGAAAGTGAACTGTTTAATTCAAGAGGTGTAATTTCTGTCTTGTGACAAGTGGGACACGTAAGTGATGAAATCGTTGCTGTGCCAAGTTATCGCTATCCGAAAGGGAATAATTTGAACACGTTCTATTCCATGAAATTTTGCAGCTTATTGTACGGGATTTCCCTTTTTCTGTCCTCCTGATTGCTGACTGTCGCCATCTAATATTTCATTCACAATGTTTGTGGAGCAGTAGTGAGGTGTTGGGGAGTGTTAAGACAATGGTACTGAAACCAGAGAATGAAGTATACTTGAGCATCAGTTTAGTATCAGAAACAATTAAACTCTTTACAAAGAGAGAATAGTGGGAGCGCTGGTGACTAGTGAATAAATCAGTTAAATCCAAGGCTCATTATATCAGTAAATACAATCCTTGAAATACATGGAGGATTACGATAATTTAAACAAAATACTAACGCACTTGGTATATGTTTTATCAAATTAAGTTAAATTTCTGAGCAGGTGTAGTAATATTATGAATGCCCACACAGTGTCACTTGTTAACAGACAACTACAGGTCAAGTACATCAATAGATCAAGCAAATAATTGCACTTAGCAACTGCACAAATAGTTCAAAGTCCAATGAGAATTCCGTAAAACATCAAAGTCAAAATAATTTAAAGTGCTTAAACTTTACATCTGTCATCCTTTTTGGAAACGGCTCCAAATTCTATTGCAATCTGCACATATTTTAGTGTTCACAGATATATTCACTGTACATAAAAATTGTATTTAAAGTTAAATATTTTATTCTTAAGTTTAATTACGAATTAAATACATAAAACTTACTATCATCTAACTGTTTCATTGAGAAACATGATGCTGCAGTCGAAAAGACTAGTGTATGCCAACATTGACCATTCTTAAATGAACAGAATTTCACCACAAGGAGCTTAAATAGCATTTAAGACAGTTATAGGATAACTGAATAATTGCACAGTGCCCAAAAACAGATATTATAGTTCATGCTTTCTGACTTGCATGAAATCTGGTTAAAATACAAGAAATCGATTAGTAATTAATTTGAGGGATCTTAAGCTTACAGCTGAAAATGACTTCATGTACAGGCAAGTTGTCAGGCTTAAGCCTATTTTACACAACGACATTGGGTTGCGCCACTCATTCCGTGGAATGAGTTGCACGCAAGTGGTTTCATATATGACTGTAGAAATGGTGACACCAGTATACACTTAAGTTTTGTCGTTTTGTGGATCCCTGAGTCGTGTCTGAAATGAAAGTTTTGGCAGCTGCACATCCCATGAGTTGTGACGGAGTTAAAGGTTGTTGGGTGGAATCGCTGCATAAGAAAAAAAAAAAAGACACTTATTTCTATTCGTGACCGGATGTAGAAAACACAACAGATCGGTTGCTCAGCATCCTTGCTGAAATAATTTACAACGGAAGATCCAAGAAGTTCTTTTAATTATCTTAAAATGTTACCAGTACTGTTCACGGCTCTTCTGAATAGAGTTAATTATACTATAAGGAATAAAGGTATTGTAATGCATGTGCACTGTCGCCAGAGCTGAAGTTACATATCATATTGCGTGCATTACAATCAAGAACACTCGTCATGCTATAAGATGCGGTTTAAGTTGGTGATGGCGCTTTTTCATTAACGCCAACAATTATTAACATAAACAGTAATAATTATTAACATTAACAGCAATTATTATTCGAAGCAGGCCGCATTAAGAAGAGAATCGTTTGCAAACTACTCAATTGAAGATAGATCTGAACACTGGCAATATTTCAAAATTCTAACATATGTGAATGTGGAGCACTGTAATGACGTTTTAAATAGATGAATATTGAATAAAGAACGCAGCTTCTTGAATTTGTATAGCCTTTCCTCCTTCCAAAATACTGAACCAAGAAAAATATTAGCAACTTAGGTATAAACTCAAACTGGCACCAACATAATACAAGGTCAAAGAACTCTCTACGAGTAATTCTCCATTCAACAAAAGTATACAGTAAAGGTGTCAAATATACGGGAATAAAACTCGACAATCATCTCCCAATAGAAGCGAAGAACATTACACAAGTGAAGGATTTTAAAGTAAAACTACGGTCACTCCTAATTAAACTCTGCCTCTACAGCATACACAAATTCCTCCAAAACAACCTATTTTAAAGAACTGCCATAAGGAACTGCTTAACAAACTCATCAGATAATGGTTCCCAAACTATTGACCTTATTCAGCATAACTGAATGTAAGTTTTATTGGTATAAATGCTAAATTCTGGTACAGAATAAATATAAGACCTTAATACATTAGACATGTGATATCAATATCTAATCATTTTATAGATTCATAGACATGTACCTCTTCTTATAAATGCCTAACACATATCAAATGACCTGTCCTATATCATGATGTGCATTTATGAATAATGTATGATTCAGAAGATCAAAACAATAAATAAATAAATAAACAATATTGCTTAACAAGGAGTTGGGCAAATCGAACGATGGGATTTCAATCTTGAGACCATTGCCGCAGTTACAATTACACTTGCTTGTATTTTTCGTAATTCAGTTGTATGTGTGCTCCTAACGCAATAAATTTTGCCCTGCAGCTCAGATATTGTCAAACCATCTCTGTTATGATCACACATGGCTGTCTCAGCGGTAGCAATATGTTGCTAATTTTTGTAATCACCATCACTGAAATCCCCCTATGCAAAGCATAGATATCCAAAACGCGAACATTATTCTCCGTTTCCCACTTCATATTTCGGTTTGTCTACACTCTACGAACACACATAACCTCAAAAACTCATACAACTAGTGCCGCCAAAGTTGCAACATGCCGAAAGTGTTTAGTTTCACCAATGAGTTGTGCAAACGCGCGGCTCACATGTGCAGTAGCCGGTAGCGCAGTTGCTTGCAACCTAGTGTCATTGTGTAAACTAGGCTTTATAAACACAGTGCGCTTTATGGCGGAATGGCCTACCAAAACTAGGTCGAACTATACTACAGACCGCCTCTAGACGATGTTTCTTCGATTTACTTAAGCGAGATTTAGAAAAAATAGACTTCAATAAACCACAAGGGAAATTAATAGATAAAAAATGTGTCAATTTGTTCAAAATCATGAGATTAGATTAGATTAGATTTACTTTCATTCCAATTGATCCGTAGTGAGGAGGTCCTCCAGGATGTGGAACATGTCAGAAAAACAACAATACATGACAAATATTTACAACTAAAACAAATAAGCTAATGTACCATTCCACAGGTCCCAAGTGGAATTATCGTCATTTTTCAATGAACACTATATGAAAGTCATTTTACAAATACTAATGCATTGATATGGCTACGAAGTCTTTCGCGACGTATTTCCTGAGTAAAAATTTCTCGGTGTACATGCCGCGTCAAATCAGGATAAATCTCCGAGCTTTCGACCACTACCTCCATGGTCGTCGTCAGGGCTAAAACTGACTGTCGTGAACTATTTTTTTTTTACTTTATTGTTATTTTAAAACCTGTACAACAGGCAGGCTGTCAGCAGCACACTACGCTGCTCTTCAGCCATAGAAGACACAAGCAGCAAAAACAGGGAGAAGACACATAAGTCACAGAGCGGTGGGCAATAAAACAGGAGACACATAGAGACAATCACGGAGCCGTTCACACTCGTCGATAATCCACACTGCTAGCTGATGAGACGACGCACAACCACTGAAGATGATGATGGCACTGGTGAACGATGGAGGGGACGGTGAACACTAAACACTAAACACTAAACACACAAAACACTGATGGCGGCGACCTCCGGCGCGCGAATGTCCACGTAACGTGTGCGAGTCCGGGGACCTGCCAAGAGGGGTAGAAGGGGGAGGTGGGGGAAAGGGGAGGAAAAGGATGCCAATGGCTGAGGAGTCGGGGGCAGGAGGAGAGGAACAGGGGAGGGGAGGCCCGGGGGAGGAGGGGGGGAGAAAAGGAGGAGGGAGGGAAAAGGGAGAGGAGGGAGGGAGGGTGCACGAAGGAGTAAGTACAGGAGGAGGGCGGGAGGATCAAAGTTGGTAGGAGGGGTAGATGGAAGGGAGGAGGGCATCATCAGGGAGGGGGAGCTGGCGGAAGCCACCTTGGGAGAGGGTAAGGATGTCGTGAACTAGCGAGGTTCCCACTTTTATATGCAAAGGACGGCTTCTTGTTGGCTGGAATACGTCAGCGATATCGCGCGTAGCGAAGTGGTGCCCTCTACTTCCATAGATGTAGTTGCTATCCCGCGTTGCTTGCAGCTCCATCCCTTAAATCAGGAGGTAATGTGCGAGAAGTTTTTCTCAGCGATTTTTCTTTATCCAGTGCACTCTTCCAAGTGTTGCTAAGTGCATAGCCGTTGTCTCTATTAAAGTTATTATCGCTAAGCCTAATTTCGACTGCTTCCCGGATCACAGAGTCCCAGTAATTCGATGTGTGGGCTATTACTCTGGTTTCTTCAAATAAAATCTTATGCTTGTTAAGCAGGCTATGTTCAGCCACCGCTGATTTTTCCAAATACCTGTATTTCAGGTGACGTTGGTGCTCGATGCAGCGGTCGGCAACGGTTCTTACAGACTGGCCCACGTAATTCTTGCCGCATTCGCAAGGAATAGTATAAATTCCCGGCACTCTTAAGCCGAGACTATCTTTGACTGGTCTCAACATTTCCTTAATTTTCCTAGGTGGTCGGAAAACTGGTTTTATTCCTTGCCTCTTCAGGACTCTGGCTATCTTGCTCGTTGTAGCACCGCAAAAAGGAAGCCGCGCTAAGTGTTGGTCCTCTTCTTGTATGTGGCCGGCATCGTGTCTTACTTTCTTGGACAATACTGATTTAATTTCACCGGCAGAATAACCATTCCTCTTGAAAACAGTCGTCAAATGGTTGATCTCGGGACCGAGGTGGTCCTTGTCGGAAATAGTCCTGGCTCTGTGTACTAAAGTATTCAGCATAGCTCTCTTCTGAGACGGATGATGGAAGCTATGGCTATGCAGATATAAGTCTGTATGGGTTGGCTTCCTGTACACAGAATGGCCCAGTCGTCCAGCCGGCTTTCGCTCTACAAACACATCTAAAAAAGGTAACTTCCCTTCCTTCTCTACCTCCAATGTAAATTTTATGTTTGGATGTACACCATTCAGATGTTCGACGAACTGCTGCAGCGTGTCGCTGCCGTGTGGCCAGATTAAAAGAGTATCGTCGACGTATCTGTAGAAGCATGATGGGCGGAGGTGTGCACTGCTCAGGGCTCGTTCTTCAAAGTCCTCCATGAAAAAATTCGCTATTGCTGGTGACAGTGGCGAACCCATGGCTGTTCCATCCGTCATTTCATAATAATTTCCACTGTATAAAAAATAAGTGGTCGTCAAGGTATGCCGGAACAACTTCAAAATTTCTGAGGAGAAATGAGCAGACAACAATTGTAATGTGTCATCCACAGGTACTTTGGTGAACAGAGAAACCACGTCGAGGCTGACCATGATATCACTTGGGCCTATCTTCATCTGTTTTATGATATCAACAAACATTTTTGAATTTTTAATATGATGTGGGCAGTGACCAACTATAGGCGCCAACAGTTTAGTTAAGTGCTTTGCAAGCTTGTACGTAGGAGAGCCAATAGCGCTAACAATCGGTCTCAACGGGACGTTCTCCTTATGAACCTTTGGCAAACCGTACAGTCTTGGTGGCCTAGGTGCTCTCGGCCGTAAGTTCTTCACCAGTTCATCGGAGAGGCCAGAGTTTTTTAGTAGCTCCAGTGTCTTCCTCCTGAGAGCCGATGTGGGATCCCGTCTGAGAACCCGGTATGTGCTGTCCTCCAGCAATAATCCAACTTTCTTATGGTAATCTGTAGCATTGAGGATTACCGTGGCGTTCCCCTTGTCCGCAGGTAAAACAACTAGATCTTCATCCTTCTGCAACAATTTCAGTCCTTGTCTCTCCTCTCTGCTGATGTTTGACTTAGGCTGCTTGGATGTCGCTAAAATCCGGCTAGTAGCAAGCCTTACGTCATCCGCTGCTTCTTGAGGAAGATGACGAACTGCTTGTTCCACTCCACTAATGATGTCAACCACCGGTAACTTACGTGGAGCTGGGGCAAAGTTCAATCCTTTACTGAGAGCCGAGATGGTAGCTTCATCAAGTTCCTTGTCAGAGAAGTTGATAACAGTGCGGTGAATGCCGTTGGACCCAGTAGTTCCTTGATCACGGTTAAGCCGCTCAAATTTATCGGCCTGTTTCGCCGTAGTCCTGCTTAAATTGGCTCGTTGGTGTGCCGCCAAAGTCATATCGACCCATTCCCAGTCCAATGGTGAGAGGACTTCGGCCAGAAATAAATGGCAACTAAATAACAGGCGAGCGTTCATGTCTAGTTCATACCTGGTATGACGTATCCTCTCCTTCACAATAGCATGGCTGGTCTTTCGTAAAATTCTGTTTACTGCAGCGCTTCTGATGTGGTGTTTGACGACTGCAAACTTCGGTACTACCTCCTTGTCACGACAGCGTTGTAAAAAAGCCAGATTGCTCAGCAACTGAGACTGTTTCAGGCGCAGCTTCTCCAGGTGACGAACGCTGCGCGCTATGTCCTCCCCGTAGAGGAAACTAATATGGCTACGAAGTCTTTCGCGACGTCATACCAGGTATGAACTAGACATGAACGCTCGCCTGTTATTTAGTTGCCATTTATTTCTGGCCGAAGTCCTCTCACCATTGGACTGGGAATGGGTCGATATGACTTTGGCGGCACACCAATGAGCCAATTTAAGCAGGACTACGGCGAAACAGGCCGATAAATTTGAGCGGCTTAACCGTGATCAAGGAACTACTGGGTCCAACGGCATTCACCGCACTGTTATCGACTTCTCTGACAAGGAACTTGATGAAGCTACCATCTCGGCTCTCAGTAAAGGATTGAACTTTGCCCCAGCTCCACGTAAGTTACCGGTGGTTGAGATCATTAGTGGAGTGGAACAAGCAGTTCGTCATCTTCCTCAAGAAGCAGCGGATGACGTAAGGCTTGCTACTAGCCGGATTTTAGCGACATCCAAGCAGCCTAAGTCAAACATCAGCAGAGAGGAGAGACAAGGACTGAAATTGTTGCAGAAGGATGAAGATCTAGTTGTTTTACCTGCGGACAAGGGGAACGCCACGGTAATCCTCAATGCTACAGATTACCATAAGAAAGTTGGATTATTGCTGGAGGACAGCACATACCGGGTTCTCAGACGGGATCCCACATCGGCGCTCAGCAGGAAGACACTGGAGCTACTAAAAAACTCTGGCCTCTCCGATGAACTGGTGAAGAACTTACGGCCGAGAGCACTTAGGCCACCAAGACTGTACGGTTTGCCAAAGGTTCATAAGGAGAACGTCCCGTTGAGACCGATTGTTAGCGCTATTGGCTCTCCTATGTACAACTTGCAAAGCACTTAACTAAACTGTTGGCGCCTATAGTTGGTCACTGTCCACATCATATTAAAAATTCAAAAATGTTTGTTGATATCATAAAACAGATGAAGATAGGCCCAAGTGATATCATGGTCAGCCTCGACGTGGTTTCTCTGTTCACCAAAGTACCTGTGGATGACACATTACAATTGTTGTCTGCTCATTTCTCCTCAGAAATTTTGAAGTTGTTCCGGCATACCTTGACGACCACTTATTTTTTATACAGTGGAAATTATTATGAAATGACGGATGGAACAGCCATGGGTTCGCCACTGTCACCAGCAATAGCGAATTTTTTCATGGAGGACTTTGAAGAACGAGCCCTGAGCAGTGCACACCTCCGCCCATCATGCTTCTACAGATACGTCGACGATACTCTTTTAATCTGGCCACACGGCAGCGACACGCTGCAGCAGTTCGTCGAACATCTGAATGGTTTACATCCAAACATAAAATTTACATTGGAGGTAGAGAAGGAAGGGAAGTTACCTTTTTTAGATGTGTTTGTAGAGCGAAAGCCGGATGGACGACTGGGCCATTCTGTGTACAGGAAGCCAACCCATACAGACTTATATCTGCATAGCCATAGCTTCCATCATCCGTCTCAGAAGAGAGCTATGCTGAATACTTTAGTACACAGAGCCAGGACTATTTCCGACAAGGACCACCTCGGTCCCGAGATCAACCATTTGACGACTGTTTTCAAGAGGAATGGTTATTCTGCCGGTGAAATTAAATCAGTATTGTCCAAGAAAGTAAGACACGATGCCGGCCACATACAAGAAGAGGACCAACACTTAGCGCGGCTTCCTTTTTGCGGTGCTACAACGAGCAAGATAGCCAGAGTCCTGAAGAGGCAAGGAATAAAACCAGTTTTCCGACCACCTAGGAAAATTAAGGAAATGTTGAGACTAGTCAAAGATAGTCTCGGCTTAAGAGTGCCGGGAATTTATACTATTCCTTGCGAATGCGGCAAGAATTACGTGGGCCAGTCTGTAAGAACCGTTGCCGACCGCTGCATCGAGCACCAACGTCACCTGAAATACAGGTATTTGGAAAAATCAGCGGTGGCTGAACATAGCCTGCTTAACAAGCATAAGATTTTATTTGAAGAAACCAGAGTAATAGCCCACACATCGAATTACTGGGACTCTGTGATCCGGGAAGCAGTCGAAATTAGGCTTAGCGATAATAACTTTAATAGAGACAACGGCTATGCACTTAGCAACACTTGGAAGAGTGCACTGGATAAAGAAAAATCGCTGAGAAAAACTTCTCGCACTTTACCTCCTGATTTAAGGGATGAAGCTGCAAGCAACGCGGGATAGCAACTACATCTATGGAAGTAGAGGGCACCACTTCGCTACGCGCCATATCGCTGACGTATTCCAGCCAACAAGAAGCCGTCCTTTGCATATAAAAGTGGGAACCTCGCTAGTTCACGACAGTCAGTTTTAGCCCTGACGACGACCATGGAGGTAGTGGTCGAAAGCTCGGAGATTTATCCTGATTTGACGCGGCATGTACACCGAGAAATTTTTACTCACTAATGCATTGAATTTAAAATAAAAAAGTTTTATATTTATTTATAAAGTAATAAACATGTAATACAACTACTATAATACCTATTTACAATGAACACATTACTGCACTGAAATGGTGCAGAAGTTAGATTGTACTTACTTACTCACACACACACACACACACACACACACATTTACAATGAACACATTACTGCACTGAAATTGCGCAGAAGTTATATTGTATATATATATATATATATATATACACAAATCAGTTGGTTTTACTGAGAAATTCATCAATGGAGTAGAAGGAGTTGGCCACCAATAAATCCTTTAGGCTTCTCTTAAACTGAATTTCATTGGTTGTTAAGCTTTTTATGGTTGCTGGCAAGTTATTGAAAATGTGTGTTCCTGAATAATGCACACCTTTTTGTTCAAGACTAAGTGACTTTAAATCCTTGGGAAGATTATTCTTATTTCTAGTACTGATTCCATGAATTGAGCTGTTGGTTTGAAAAAGTGATATATTTTTAATGACAAATTTCATTAATGAATAAATATACTGAGAAGCAGTAGTTAGTATCCCTAGTTCCCTAAACAGGCTTCTGCAGGATGTTCTTGAGTTCACACCACATATAACTCTTACTACACGTTTTTGTGCCCGGAAAACTTTAGCTTGGCTTGATGAATTACCCCAAAAAATAATCCCATATGACATTATGGAATGAAAGTAAGCATAGTATGCCAGCTTTTTCATTTTTATATCCCCTATGTCTGACAAAATTCGCATTGCAAACAGAGATTTGTTAAGACACTTCAGCAGTTCTGTGGTGTGCTCCTCCCAGTTGAATTTCTTATCAAGCTGTAATCCCAAGAATTTAACACTGTCCACTTCTTCTATCTTCTTGTCATTGTATGGAAGACACATACTCGTGGGACACCCCTTACAAGTTCTGAACTGCATGTAGTGTGTTTTTTCAAAGTTTAGTGTCAAAGAATAGGCTAGGCACCAGTGATTAATGTCCACAAATATTTTATTAGCTGATCTTTCTAAGACTACACTTGATTTGCTATTTATTTCAATGTTTGTATCATTGGCAAACAAAACGAACTTGGCATCTGGTAATGTTACTGATGAAAGGTCATTGATATACTCAAGAAAAAGTAAGGGCCCTAAAATGGAACCTTGTGGGACCCCACATGTAATTACTTCCCAGTTGTATGATGTCTGATAGCTTGATACATGTCTCTTTCCTAATAACACCCTTTGTTTCCTGCCAGAGATATAAGATTTGAACCATTTTGCAGCATTTCCTGTTACACTATAATACTCTAATTTACTTAAAAGGATATGGTGATTTACACAGTCAAATGCCTTTGACAGATCACAAAATATACCAGTTGCCTGCAATTTTTTGTCTAATGAATTAAGCACATTTTCTCTGTAAGTGTAGATAGTCTTCTCAATATCAGAACCTTTTAGAAATCTTGACTGTGACTTTGACAATATGTTATTTGAGATAAGATGGTTATAAAGCCGACTGTACATTTCTTTTTCGAAAATTTTTAAGAGTGCTGGCAACAGTGAAATTGGACGGAAATTTGAAGCTATTTCTTTATCTCCCTTCATAAACAGTGGCTTAACTTCAGCATATTTCAGCCATTCAGGAAATATTCCACTGATAAACGACTGGTTACACAGATAGCTTAATATGTTACTTAGCTCAGAATCACATTCATTAATTAACTTTGTTGATATTTCATCATACCCACTAGATGTTTTTGATTTTAAAGATTTTATGATAGACATTATTTCTGTTGGGGTAGTGAGGGTCAAATTCATATTATGGAAGTTGCCTGAAATTTCTGGTTTGAGGTATTCCATAGCAGCGTCTACCGAACCTGACAACCCCATCTTTTTGGTAACAGTTATAAAATGTTTATTAAAAAGTTCTGCAACACTATACACATCTGTCACCAATGTTTCATTTACTCTTAATGCTATTTGTTCCTCTTCATGTCTGGTTCTACCGGTCTCCTCCTTCACTATATCCCATATTGTCTGTATTTTGTTATCTGAATGACTATCTTTTCCTTGTAATATATTTGCTTTCACATCCGTATTACAGTCTTTAATACTTTGCAATATTTCTTGTAATGTGCTATAGCATCAACATCAGAACTGTTTAGGATTTACAGATACAGTTTTCTTTTTGTTTTACGAGATACCCCTATTCCTCGAGTAATCCATGGCTTTTTTGTAGACTTTGCTCTAACCTTGGTAAGTTTTGGGGGAAAACAGTGTTCAAATAAGGTAAGCACTTTATTAGCAAAAGTGTTATATTTTTCATTCATGCCATGAGCACTGTAAACATCAGTCCAGTGAATGTCTCTGAGGAGTGTCCTGAAATAATCAATTTTTGGCTTATTGATTACCCTCTTGAGCTCAGATTTAACAGACCTTATATCCTGTTCAGTATTAACATTTAACAGAAGGAACTGCATGTCATGGTCTGAGAGGCCATTGACTACTGGTTTTGTAACATAATTTTGTTCATTGGACTTTTCTATAAATATATTATCAATGGCTGTTTGTGAGCAACTGGCTACTCTAGTGGGGAACTTTACAGTGGGAATTAAGTTTAATGATAGTGTTACTAACTCAAATAAGTTCTTATTGGGAGAGTCTTTAAGGAATTCTACATTAAAATCACCAGCAACCACTATTTCTTTGTTTTTGGTTGTTAAATGGGCCAGTACAGCTTCAAGATGGTTTACAAACAGATTAAAGTTACCTGCAGGTGCTCGATACACACTTAATATTATGAAGGTTTTTTTGTGAAATTCTAATTCTGTTGCACATGCTACCATATGCATCTCTGAAAGTTCGTTATCAACTGCATTAAAATTTTGACACAACGTTGCATTCGAATATAAGCGTGTTTTGATACACCTACTGGACTGCCATATGATATATTAATGTAAATATTATATATAATAAATGAGAATGTAATGCATTATTGCCATCCCATATGTGTGTGAAAACACGCACATATTCGAGAGCATTGTTGTTTCAAAATTTCCACACTCCATCCCCCCCCCATGAACCATGGACTTTGCCGTTGGTGGGGAGGCTTGCGTGCCTCAGTGATAGAGATAGGCGTACTGTAGGTGCAACCACAACGGAGGGGTGAGAGGCCAGACAAACGTGTGGCTCCTGAAGAGGGGAAGCGGCCTTTTCAGTAGTTGCAGGGGCAACAGTCTGACTGATTGACCGATCTGGCCTTGTAACGTTAACCAAAATGGCATTGCTGTGCTGGTACTGTGAACGGCTGAAAGCAAGGGGAAACTGCAGCTGTAATTTTTTTCCGAGGTCTTATAGCTTTACTGTATGGTTAAAAGATGATGGCGTCCTCTTGGGTAAACTATTCCGGAGGTAAAACAGTCCCCCATTCAGATCTCCGGGCGGGGACTACCCAGGAGGACGTCGTCATCAGGACAAACAAAACTGGCGTTCTACAGATCAGAGCGTAGAATGTCAGATCCCTTGATGGGGCAAGTAGGTTAGAAAATTTAAAAAAAGGAAATGGATAGGTTAAAATTAGATACAGTGGGAATTAGTGAAGTTCGGTGCCAGGAGGAACAAGACTTCTGGTCAGGTGAATACAGGCTTATAAATACAAAATCAAACAGGGATAATGCAGGTGTAGGTTTAATAATGAATAAAAATATGAGTGCAGGTCAGCTACTATAAACAGCATAGTGAATGCATTATTATATCCAACATAGACACGAAGCCCGCACCTACCACAGTAGTACAAGTTCATTTGCGAACTAGCTCTGCAGATGACGAAGAGATTGAAGAAATGTATGATGAGATAAAAGAAATGATTCAGATAGCGAAGGGAGACGAAAATTTAATAGTCATTAGGGACTGGAATTCGATAGCAGGATAAGGAAGAGAAGGAAAAGTAATAGGTGAATATGAAATGTGGGTAAGGAATAAAAGAGGAAGCCGCCTGGTAGAATTTTGCACAGAGCATAACATAATCATAGCTAACACTTGGTTTAAGAATCATGAAAGAAGGTTGTATATATGGAAGAGGGCTGAAGACACTGGAAGCTTTCAGATAGATTATATGATGGTAAAACAGAGATTTAGGAACCAGATTTTAAATTGTAAGACATTTCCAGGGGCAGATGTGGACTCTGACCACAATTTCTTGGTTATGAACTGTACTTCCCGCCAGAGGTTCGAGTTCTCCCCTGGGCATGGGTGTGTGTGTTGTTTGTAGCATAAGTTAGTTTAAGTAGTGTGTAAGTCTGGTGACTGAGGACCTCGACAGTTAGGTCCTACAGAAATTCACACAAATTTGAACAGTTGAGCTGTACATTAAAACTGAAGAAACTGCAAAAAGGTTGGATTTTAAGGAGATGGACCTGGATAAACAGAAAGAACCAGAGGGTGTAGAGCGTTTCGGAGAGAGCATAAGGAAACGATTGACAAGAAAAGGGGGAAAGAAAAACAGTAGAAGGAGAATGGGTACTTCTGAGAGATGAAATGGTGAAGGCAGCAGAGGATCAAGCAGGTAAAAAGACGAGGGCTAGTAGAAATCCTTGGGTAACAGAAGAGATATTGAACTTAATTTGTGAAAGGTGAAAATATAAAAATGCAGTAAATGAAGTGAGCAAAAAGGAATACAAACATCTCAAAAATGAGATCGATAGGAAGTGCAAAGTGGCTAAACAGGAATGGCTAGAGGGAAAATGTAACGATGTGGAGGCATATATCAGTTAGGGTAAGATAGATACTGCCCACAGCAAAATTAAGAAAAGAGAACCACCTGTATGAATATCAAGAGCTCAGATGGAGAACCAGTTCCAAGCAAAGAAGGGAAAGCAGAAAGGTGGAAGAAGTATATAGAGAGTCTATACAACGGTAATGTATTTGAGGGTGATATTTTGGAAATCGAAGAGGATGCAGATGAAGATGAAATGGGAGATATGATATTGCGTGAAGAATTTGACAGAGCACTGAAAGACCTAAGTCGAAACAAAGCCCCAGGAGAAGACAACATTCCATTAGAACCCTCTGATAGCCTTAGGAGAGCAAGCCCTGAATAAACTCTACCATCTGGTGAGCAAGATGTATGAGACAGGAGAAATACCCTCAGACATTAAGAAGAATATATTAATTCCAAACGCCAAAGAAAGCAACTGTTGACAGATGTGAAAATTAGCGAACTATCAGTTTAATAAGTCACAGCTGCAAAATACTAACACGAATTCTTTACAGACGAATGAAAAAACTGGTAGAAGCCGACCTTGGGGAGGATGAGTTTGGATTCTGTGGAAATGTAACACTTGAGGCAATTTTGAATCTACGCCCTATCTTTGAAGATATATTAAGGAAAGGCAAACCTACGTTTCTAGCAGTTGTGGACACAGAGAAGGCTTTTGACAATGTTGATTGGAGTACTCTCTTTCAAATTCTGAAGGTTTCAGGGATCAAATACAGGGAGCGAAAGGCTATTTACAATTTGTACAAAGACCAGATGGCAGTTATAAGAGTCGAGGGACATGAAAGGGAAGCAGTGGTTGGGAAAGGAGTGAGACAGGGTTGTAGCCTATCCCCGATGTTATTTAATGTATATATTGAGCAAGCTGTAAAGGAAACAAAAGAAAAATTAGGATTAGGGATAAAAATTCGTGGAAAAGAATTAAAAGCTTTGTCGTTTGCCTATGACATTGTAATTCTGTCAGAGACAGCAAAGGATCTGGAAGAGTAGCTGAATGTAATGGACAGTGTCTTGAAAGGAGGATGTAAGATGAACATCAACAAATGTAAAACTATGATAATGCAATGTAATCTAATTAAATCAGAGGATGCTGAGGGAATTAGATTAGGAAATGAGACAATTAAAGTAGTAGATGAGTTTTGCTATTTGGGGAGCAAAATAACTGATGATTGCAGAAGTAGAGATGGTATAAAATGTAGACTAGCAATGGCAAGAAAAGCGTTTGTGAAGAAGAGAAATTTGTTAACATCGGGTATAGATTTAAGTGTCAGGAAGTATTTTCTAAAAGTATTTGTATGGAGCGTAGCAATATATGGATGTGAAACATGTATGATAAATAATTTAGACAAGAAGAGAATAGAAGCTTTCGAAATGTGATGCTACTAAAGAATGCTGAAGATTAGATGGGTGGATCACATAACTAATGAGGAGGTACGGAATAGAATTGGGGGTTGTGGCACAACTTGATTAGGGGAAAGGATGCTGAAGATTAGGTGGGTTGATCACATAACTAATGAGGAGGTATTGAATAGAAATGGGGAGAAGAGGAGCTTGTGGCACAACTTGACTAGAAGAAGGGATCGGTTGGTAGGACATGTTCTGAGGCATCAAGTGGAGGGTAAAAATCGTAGAGGGAGACCAAGAGATGAATACACTAAGCAGATTCAGAAGGATGTAGGTAGCAGTAGTTACTGGGTGATGAAGAAGCTTGCACAGGATAGAGTAGCATGGAGAGCTGCATCAAACCAGTCTCAGGACTGAAGATCACGATAACACTGTCTGTACTTGCTTTGCAATTTCTGACAGTATGTAGGTTGCACCATTATAATTACAAGAAAGACATGTTTTTATCACAAGACACATTTCCCTTTATTGAAGAAAAGCATCATCAGTGGTTTGTAATCAAAGTTATTTACAATCTGATTTGTTTTCTAGAACGAAACACAGTTCGTTTTCAAATTATTGGTTTTAACAGACGGTAATTTCTACTTGGTTTCTCGCTTATATCTGGAAATGAAGTCAGCTAGTCTGTCTTTCGTACCTTTCTTCGTTAGATACTAATAACTGAGGTCTAACTATAAACTGGTTTGCAAAAATATGCATTGAGGTCTAACAGAACCCAGTTTCACACACCATTATTCATTGTTTATTTGCATACTTCTAAGCATGTATCACATTTTGCAATGATGACAACATTACCATTTGTTTTTATATGGTCTATATTATCTCTCCATCTCTCTGTAGTTCAACACATGTGAGTTATTATATTTAATTATGTTACTGTCTAAGAGAAATGAAGGAGTAGAGATGGAGTTTAAATTTAGTGTCATCATGTGTAGGTGGGAGGAGGGGGGCGGGCGAGAAGCATAGATGAGTGGACAGTAAGGGAAGGGCATAGTAGTGGGATGCACAGTGAGTTGGAGGAAAAAGTGAGAGGCAAGAAGTGAAATGAAGCTAAAGGAGGGGGGGGGGGGGGACAGGATGAAGGATGGAAGGGGCCCTTTTTTCATGACTTCATGCATAATTTTGTGCAGTTCATGGTTTCCAGTATATATTTGGTAACTGAGCAACTGTTTATTTTGTATTACTGCTTCTTGTTTATGGAAATTATCTTGGAAGGGGGGAGTTATTTGCCTACACTTATCCTTATGACGTTCATATATAGTCTGTGGTATTCCGTTGAAGATGATCCACAAATACTGAAAGATTTGTACCATATTTGCATGCACTGGTGCGTTTTTGTATCTTATTTATTGAATTCAGGAGCAATACTTGAAAGGAGCCTCATTGAATACTTAGGATGATCTTGTGCTATTCACCAAATAATAAGAAAATACCTTATATATCTGTAGAAAGGTGTGTATTTTGCTAAGATGGTTGACTCTTGTAACTCTGCATTACTTGTTAGTGGCAGTTTTCTGAACTAGCCACCTACACAGTAATTATCTTGTGATTAATTTTTTAAACATTTTTGCCTGCTGCGCTTAGCTGATTCCTTCAGTATATTTGATTGGGTACTGCAACTGTTCATTTACATGTATCCCCTGAGATTAAGCATTTGTCTTCCTTTTGTGTTCTACATACCAATTCTATTTGGCAACAGCAAGGGAATGTTTACATTTACAAATAGCTGTTCCCAGCCATGCGTTGCTGTGACTGAGTTTGGTTAAATAGAAAAAAGAAAACGGGAAAGCACACATATGTAATATGAATCAGTATTGGATCCACTTCTTGATCTCCTTCTCCCTCATGTCTCCATTCATCTCCTCCTCCCCTCCATTTGTCCTCTCCCACTTTCCCTTTCTATGTCCATTTCCTCCTACCACTCTGTCCATTTTCCATCCCTCCCCTCCCCCCCCCCCCTCCCATCTCTGACCTTCATCTTTGTTTTATTTTTATTGTGAATTCAGATTCTGTTGTGATTCTAATCACAAGCTGATAAACCAGAAATATAACCTTCCTGTTCGCTAAAACTTTTCAGTATTATACACTGTGTATCAAAAAGAATCATTTGAATTTAAAAAATCATATCTATTACGTTATTTGAGATATGTGCGACATGCTTGTGAACGTTTTTTTCCACAGTTGCAGACTGATTCGAACGACTTCATTTACCAACAGGATCGCATAACAGCAGCTGTGGAAGCCATACCTCAAGACATGCTCGCTGCAGTGTGGGAACAATATGAATACCGCATTGACGTATGCCTTGCATCTCAAGGGAGGCACATTGAACACATGAAAAGGTAGGAAAAAAAACTTCTTGAATTTGCCATTCATGAAGAATCAAAATTCATTGTATATGTTTATTAGTTTCAGAAATACAGACATGCCATGCACATGATTCTTTTTGATACAACCTGAATACTTATATATTATAAGTATTAAAATATATAACTTCTGTGTTTATGTACCTTTATTACAGTATAATTAAAAATATAAGGGAAGCCGGTCTATTACTTTTTGAGATATTTGGTAACAATGTTTCCTGTTTATATGTTATGTAATTTTGTATATACTAAAAGCAGGCAACATTGTTTCAAAATTCCGAAACAATCAGTGGAGAACTTTTGGAGACTTAAGATTTTGAACAAACAAACATTTAAATTTTCATTTCTATAGATGGAAATGTTTGTTTGTTCAGAATATTAATTCTTCAAAAGTTCCTCAGTGATTGCTTTAAAATGTTGACACAACGTTGCGTTCGAATACATGTGTTTTTTTTTACCTAATGGAGTGACATGTTGTTGTAGTTGTGGTCTTCAGTACAGGAACTGGTTTGATGCAGGTCTCCACGCTACTCTATTCTGTGCAAGCTTCTTCATCTCCAAGTAACTACTGCAACCTATATCCTTCTGAATATGCTTAGTATATTAATCTCTTAGTCTCCCTCTACGATTTTTACCCTCCATGCTGCCCTCCAACACTAAATTGGTGATCCCTCGATGCCTCAGAACATGTCCTACCAACCGATCTCTTCTTCTAGTTGTGCCACAAGTTCCTCTTCTCCCCAATTCTATTCAATACCTCCTCATTAGTTATGTGATCAACCCATCTAATCTTCAGTATTCTTCTGTAGCACCACATTTCAAAAGCTTCTATTCTGTTCTTGTCTAAGTTATTTATTGTCCACGTTTCACTTCCATACATGGCTACACTCCATACAAATACTTTCAGAAACTCCTGACATTTAAATCTATACTCGATGTTAACAAATTTTTCTGCTTCAGAAATGCTTTCCTTCCCATTGCCGGTCTACATTTTATACCCCGTCTACTTCAACCATCATCAGTTATTTTGCTCCCCAAATAGCAAAACTCCTTTACTACTTTAAGTGTCTCATTTCCTAATCTAATTCCCTCCGCACCACCCGACTTAATTCGACTACATTCCATTATCCTCGTTTTGCTTTTGTTAATGTTCATCTTATACCCTCCTTTCAAGACACTGTCCATTCCGTTCAACTGCTCTTCCAGGTCGTTTGCTGTCTCTGACAGAATTACAATGTCATCGGCGAACCTCAAAGTTTTTATTTCTTCTCCACGGATTTTAATACCTACTCCGAAGTTTTCTTTTGTTTCCTTTATTGCTTGCTCAATATACAGATTGAATAACATCGAGGAGAAGCTACAACCCTGTCTCACTCCCTTCCCAACCACTGCTTCCCTTTCATGCCCCTCGACTCTTGTAACTCCCATCTGGTTTCTGTACAAATTGTAAATAGCCTTCCGCTCTCTGTATTTTACCCCTGCCACCTCCAGAATTTGAAAGAGAGTAGTCCAATCCACATTGTCAAATGCTTTCTCTAAGTCTAGAAACGTAGGTTTGCCTTTCCTTAATCTTTCTTCTAAGATAAGTCGTAAGATCAGTATTGCCTCATGTGTTCCAATATTTCTACGGAATCCAAACTGATCTTCCCCGAGATCGGATTATATCAGTTTTTCCATTCGTCTGTAAAGAATTCGCGTTAGTATTTTGCAGCTGTGACTTATTAAACTGATAGTTCGGTAATTTTTACATCTGTCAACACCTGCTTTCTTTGGGATTGGGATTATTACATTCTTCTTGAAGTCTGAGGGTATTTCGCCTGTCTCATAGACCTTGCTCACCAGATGGTAGAGTTTTGTCAGGACTGGCTCTCCCAAGGTTGTCAGTAGTCCTAATGGAATGTTGTCTACTCTGGGGGCTTTGTTTCGACTCAGGTCTTTCAGTGCTCTGTCAAACTCTTCACGCATTATCATATCTCCCATTTCATCTTCATCTACATCCTCTTCCATTTCCATAATATTGTCCTCAAGTACATCGCCCTTGTATAGGTCCTCTATATACTCCTTCCACCTTTCTGCTTTCCCTTCTTTGCTTAGAACTGGGTTTCCATCAAAGCTCTTGATATTCATGCAAGTGGTTCTCCTTTCTCCAAGGGTCTCTTTAATTGTCCTGTAGGCAGTATCTATCTTACCCCTAGTGAGATAAGCTTCTACATCCTTACATTTGTCCTCTAGCCATCCCTGCTTAGACATTTTGCACTTCCTGTCGATATCATTTTTGAGACGTTTGTATTCCTTTTTGCCTGCTTCATTTACTACATTTTTATGTTTTCTCCTTTCATCAGTTAAATTCAATATTTCTTCTGTTACCCAAGGGTTTCAACTAGCCCTCGTCTTTTTACCTATTTGATCCTCTGCTGCCTTCACTATTTCATACCTCAAAGCTACCCATTCTTCTTCTACGGTAATTCTTTCCCCCATTCCTGTCAATTGTTCCCTTATGCTCTCCCTGAAACTCTGTACAATCTCTGGTTCTTTCAGTTTATCCAGGTCCCATCTCCTTAAATTCCCACCTTTTTGCAGTTTCTTCAGTTTTAATCTACAGTTCATAACCAATAAATTGTGGTCAGAGCCCACATCTGCCCCTGGAAATGTCTTACAATTTAAAACCTGGTTCTTAAATCTCTGTCTTACCATTATATAATCTATGTGATATCTTTTAGTATCTCCAGGGTTCCTCCATGTATACAACCTTCTTTCATGATTGTTAAACCTAGTGTTAGCTATGATTAAGTTATGCTCTGCGCAAAATTCTGCCAGGCGGATTCCTCTTTTATCTCTTAGCCCCAATTCATATTCACCTATTACGTTTCCTTCTCTCCCTTTTCCTACTGACGAATTCCAGTCACCCATGACTATTAAATTTTCGTCTCACTTCACTACCTGCATAATTTCTTTTATCTCATCACACATTTCATCAATTTCTTCGTCATCTGCAGAGCTAGTTGGCATATAAACGTCTACCACTGTAGTAGGCGTGGGCTTTGTGTCCATCTTGGCCACAATAATTCGTTCACTATGCTGTTTGTAGTAGCTTACCTGTACACCTATTTTGTTATTCATTATTAAACCTACTCCTGCATTACCCCTATTTCATTTTGTATTTATAACCCTGTATTCACCTGACCGGAAGTCTTGTTCCTCCTGCCACCGAACTTCACTAATTCTCACTATATCTAATTTTAACCTATCCATTTCCCTTTTTAAATTTTCTATCCTAGCTGCCCGATTAAGGGATCTGACATTCTACACTCCGATCTGTAGAACGCCAGTTTTCTTTCTCCTGATAACAACGTCCTCTTGAGTAGTCCCCGCCCGGAGATCCGAATGGGGGTCTATTTTACCTCCGGAATATTTTACCCAAGAGGACGCCATCATCATTAATCATACAGTAAAGCTGCATGCCCTAGGGAAAAATTACGGCTGTAGTTTCCCCTTGCTTTCAGCTGTTCACAGTACCAGAACAGCAGGGCCATTATGGTTGGTGTTACAAGGCCAGATCAGTCAATCATCCAGACTGTTGCCCCTGCAACTACTGAAAAGGCTGCTGCCACTCTTCAGGAACCACACGTTTGTCTGACCTCTCAACAGATACCCCTCCGTTGTGGTTGCACCTACAGTACGGCTATCTGTATCATTGAGGCTCGCAAGCCTCCCCACTAACGGAAAGGTCCATGGTTCATGGGGGGTTACATAAATGAAAAATTTAATGACGCCTTGTCAAGTGTTTGCAGCTGGTCCCTATCCCATTTCAAGAAGATTCATTTCAGTCTCAATAAAACTGATGAAACTATCCACTTTAATATCCAATGTAAACACAACGATCTTAGGCCATAACAAATAAATGTGAAGATAGAAAACAGTTCGATAGCAGCTAAAGTTGTCAGACAAGTTGCTTCAGATGTCTAGTGAAACATGAAATGAAATTACTATATACGAATAAAACTAATACTAAACCAAAACTTACACGAAATTCACCTTCAGATAGCACAAAAATTAAATATTCCTGCTGTTTTCGCTTCTATCATGGAAAAAGTCAGATGTTACACATGTAGAGCAATAGACAAAGTGCGACTAAAGCATAAGAAGAAAATGAAAATCTCAAATTGCATCATACAAAATGACATTAGAACAAACACATCCACACACACCATTTCTATCCAAGAGTGGTCAATCTTACAGACAACAGTATAGCACTAAATAAAAATGAACAGCAGCTCTTAGAAAAGGATTTAAAACACAATGTTGACTCAACAGCAACTGAAAAACAAATAGAATATCCCATTACTAAATCTGAATATATGTACTCCATACAGAAGAAAAAAAAATGGTAGGAGTAATGCAAATACAGGTGAGCTAGAAAATTAATAAAAGAATGAAGTAAAAACGTAGGAACATATGTTAAGAAAGAAAATACTAAACTCGAAAATAACTATGATGAAAAAACTTAAAAATCTAAAGAAAAATTTCTGATAAAGGCAATAGTGTTCTCATGAAAATAAAATACATAAAAAAGAACAGAAGAATTCATCACCAGAAACGCCATAAAATAGTTAAAATTAGACTCATTAAACAGATTTCAAATATATGTTAAGAATGCACTCTAAAACAAAGAGTATACGTCTACTGAAAGAGAGAAACTGAGACTTGTACAAAAAAATTCTCAAACTCTCAACATGAGATGCCATAAAGAAAATATTCATGTTCCTATGACAGTTAATTTCAGACCAGCTCCCACATACTTGCCAGTGAACAAATGCAATCACAGCTCCCCCAGTACTACAAACTTGAAAATGATAGGACAATAACAAGTACCTCATAGCTTGTAGAACACATAAGAGATATTAATATCCCTTGCACAACAACACTGCTCTCTTTTGAGGTAGAATGTATGAACTGTTGCATCCTGTTAATTAAATCATTAGACGAAATAAATAAAACCAGAAAACACACAAGTAGGTATTTTATGAACACACAGATGAAACAATAAAATTGTTGTAGTTAATAACTCACGAAAATTATTTTGAATTCACTCAAGAATATTACATGCAATAAGAAGGTTTACCCATTGGTTCACCTACTTTAGGAATATTAGCCAGCATTTTCATGAATAATATAGAAAAATTAATATTTGATGACATAACAAAAAGATACATAGTCATTTGCTGGTAGAGATACGTGGATGACATAATACGTGTGGTAGACAAACCTAAAAACAAAAAACAACAACACAGACATCAATATTATACATAAGAACATAAAGATAACAACATAAGAGAAACAAGGAAACACACTCAACTTTCTAGACATCAGAAAATACAATCACAAACACATATTTGACATATACAGAAAATCCACAACAAGCCACACTATCTTAAACGCAATTTCAGGTCGCCCATAGAATCAGAAAAAGGCTGCAATGAGATACATCAGCTGAACAGAATCCCCTTAAACACTTCTGATTATCAAAACGAGCTGGCCATTATAAAACAAATAGCATTATTAAATGGACACAAAGATACAGTAGTAGACAAACCAAACAGAAAAATAAAGATGCAAACAATAAAAAAGCTAACCTAACCACACAAACACATGCAACCTCCACAACCACAGAAAAATGGCATACAATGATCTACTATAACAGATTCACACATAAAGCATGTGTCATATTCAAAAACAAGGCATAAACATTGCTTACAAAATTTATAGCTCAATACAAAAGCCCATCCCAAAACTGAAATCAAAACCAGACAGATAGCAACAATTTGGTATCCTTCAGGTCAATTGCAGAGACAGTGAAAACATATACTTTGGAATGACTGGCAGGACATTTGACACAAGATATAAAGAACACATCAGACTATGGAAATACAGCACAAAATATTCAATATCTGGATACCACCATGAACTGGAACACTATTGAAAAAGCACTATTGAAAAAGATGTGAACACAGTAAGGATAGGCAAAGACAGAAACCTCCCCTCTTTCCAAGAAAACTTACACATGGAAAATGTATCAACACAAAATAAACAGTTGTTCGATGACCAAATAAATATTGGAAATCAGACACTACACTAAATTATTGAAGAAATCACATAATAAACAAAGAAGAAGTGCCCTTTCGATCCTTCTCACTCAATCCCCTGCCCCCCCCTTCCTACCCGAATTTCATTGCACTTCTTGCCTCCCATCTTTTTCTTCCAACTCACTATCCATCACACTACTATGCACTTACTGTCCACTCACCACTGCTTCCCTCCCTCCTCGCCAACTGCTCACAACGCAAAACGTAATATATCGCTACTCAGTTATTTCTCATAGACAAGAGCATAATTAAATAGAATAACACACATTTAATAAACTACAGAGAAAGAAAAATTATAGATCACGGAAAAACTAGTGGCAATGTTGGCTACTCTACAAAACTTGATACACCCTTAAAAGTATACGAATAAACAGTGAACAATGATGTACGAAACTGTGCTGTGTTAAACATTAAAAAAGCATAGTTCTGCAAAGCAGCATAAAATTAGATCAAGTTATCAGTGTCTAACGAAGAAAGCAGACAGCATTTAAAGACGTAGGCGAAAACCAAACCACAAATTACTGTAAGTGAAAACCAGTAATATGCTAACAAACTATTTTTCTATCTAGAAAACAAATAAGATTGTAAATATTTTTAATTGCAGATCCCTGATGATAGTTTACTTCAATAAAGCGAAACGCGCCTGGTGAGAAAAATGCGCATTTCTTATAGTTGTAGCACCGGAACAAAAACATTTTCAGAATTTGTAAAGAAACTATCGACAATATGGTCACACAAATGAAGAAATCAGTAAATAAGACATTAAATAATAGCTAATCTGTCCTTTAACATACACACACACACACACACACACACACACACACACACACACACATAAGCAGGATTAAGCACTGTTCTAATAAAGTACAAAACACCAATGATAAAACAAGTTCGACAAGCACTGGAAGTTTTAAACATTATTCTAAAGAAATACAAAACACCAAAGAATTAAACGATTTTGACAAACACTGACATTATCACATACTATACTAATAAAATACAAAACACCAATGAATAAAAAAGGCCAGCTAAAATAAATA
This sequence comes from Schistocerca piceifrons, assembly GCF_021461385.2. Lineage (NCBI taxonomy): Eukaryota > Metazoa > Arthropoda > Insecta > Orthoptera > Acrididae > Schistocerca > Schistocerca piceifrons. Next base: position 736,619,702 of record NC_060139.1, on the reverse strand, counting down.
GGTAATGTGCCGGAAAAGTGCTTTACAGTTAACTCGACAGAACAATTTGACAAAACATTTTACCTTGCATACGCATAAAATCAAGCCACGCTACTAGTAATATGGTGAGCAGACATAAAAGTCAGATTATAATCCACATTCCAAAGAAATCGCCAACACACGTTCAGAAGATCATCTACACACAGCCTGGTAGAAAAGCACAACCGAGCACTACCACCCACAGTAGAAAATCGTAGCAACGACTGTAAGTACCAGCTAGTCCAGAGAGGAACCAGGCTGTAGTGGGTACATGTGTTAACCAAATTACTGTCCCTTAAAAAAGAAACTTCAACATGTAGTTCACAACCGGCCAAGTAATGGTTCCCCAAGCAGACCCCTTTTTCCAGGTATTGAATAGCTGACAGCCAAACTCCAACAGGTGTGATGGCACAAATAATATTGCACAGGCCAGGCCGCAATCTTGCAGGTACCATGGCGCTTCTTCCTCTCCTTTTAGTTGTTTTATTTCCAGTAACCGAGAATCAGCGTCCTGTCTTTCGGCTAATCCTCAAAACAGGCCTGAAATTTCTCCTAGTACTGTTCCCACTCAAGCTGCTTCTTCCTGACATATCAGGAGATCTGCTGTCTCACATTCGTGTTGAAACATTCAGCACCCCTCATACGATCGACGTTACAACAGAAGACAAATATCCACACAGCCCACTGGGCTATTCTCCCCATCTTCTGCAGCTAGCTAACACCCACATTAAGACCTGGTTGCTGGTCTCTAGGCGAAATGAATTATGGCCAAGATAAAACTTGAATCCTTCCAGTCCAAAGAACACAGCTAGTGTTTCTACTTAATATACACAGTATTTGCACTTCACCACTGATAATGAGCTGGAGGCATAATAGATAGGCTTCTTCTTCCTCTCCTTGTGTTAGAGGAGGATGATTGCGACACCTGAATTGGAGGATTCTGCCTTCAAGACAAACTCTCCATCGAAATCTGGTACAGCTAGGACCGGCGCACTTCCCGATGCCCCTTTATAATGCAATGCAGTATGCATGTCTAGTATCACTCCAGGGAAAGTGCTCACCCTTCCTCCACAGTTCGTTAAGGGGATAGCCAACTGCACAAAGTGGAAATGAATATGGGGAAAAAATTCACCGACTCCACGAATCTATCTATACCCCTTTTTAGACGCCTGAGGAACAGAAGAATAGATTTAATTCGATCACGGTCCACCCTTACACCTTTGCAGGATACAAGATGACCAAGGGGAAAGATCTTTTTTAATGCCAGGTTGACCTTAGCAGGTTTTACAGTCAGCCTGGCTTCCTGGCCATAGTGAAGGACTTACCCTATATGATCCAGTTGCTCAGAGCAGGTTTTGTTGTAAATAACCACATCATTTAGGTAGCTGTAGACACACTTAAATTTTAAGTCATCCCAGCACGAAAACCAGTGAGCGCAATTATGTGGCTGCTCCAGTAGCCAATCCCAACAGAACTTCGTTATATTCAAAAAGGTTCCAATCTATGCAAAAAGCAGTAAGAGACCTGGACTCCTCTGCGAGAGGCTTGATTGATCCAGTTGCTCAGAGCAGGTTTTGTTGTAAATAACCACATCATTTAGGTAGCTGTAGACACACTTAAATTTTAAGTCATCCCAGCACGAAAACCAGTGAGCGCAATTATGTGGCTGCTCCAGTAGCCAATCCCAACAGAACTTCGTTATATTCAAAAAGGTTCCAATCTATGCAAAAAGCAGTAAGAGACCTGGACTCCTCTGCGAGAGGCTTGATTCAGGTCAACAATGGTAAAATACTGTGCCTATGAAAACAATTATGATCTTCAGGCAATGGACGTATTCATGGACCACTTTTGATTCAGTGCCCTCCAATCCAGAACGACCAGTATCCTTCCCGACTAGGTCTGGGAACCAAAAAGATTAGTGATGTACTGAGTGATCCACAGGTCTGATTTCACCATCAGCCAAAATCTGATCAACAGGATTTCTTAATTCCCTCATTTTCAGTGTTGGTAATAGAGTGACTGCGAAATTGGCGCCTAATATGTCAGCGAGATCTTATACCTTACTTTGTCACTGACTCCTAGCCTATCAGTGAGTCTGAGTACTGTCCCAAGGCCTCCAACAAGGCACATCTCTGCTCTTTACTCAATAAGTGGAGACTGCTCTGCCTCCGAGGAACACACCGCACTCTTGGCCGGCGTCTGCACAAAAAGCTTCTCCCCTGGCCTAAATTTGAACATAATGATCTTTTCCATGTAATGTAATATGCAACTGGTGTGCCCAAGAAAGTCACACCCTAAGAGCACAGTAGTGTTCAGTCGTTCAATAATGGTAAATTCGCTAACTCAATAGAGCCCCTGAATTCCAAGATGCAGTCGCACCTTGCACGTCACTGGTAATGGCCTCCCAATCACAGTGCAGCACACCACACTTGAACTTCCAAATTCGAGAAACTTTTCTATAGCTTTGCCATTTAGTCACCAGTGACATATTACTACCAGATTCTAACAATGCGCAAACTGATTCATGATTCACGGTAGCACACACAAATGGTAAGTCAGCCTTTGCAAACACTGACTTTACCGCAATGCCTTATTAACCTACGCAAACTTAAGCAGTGGCCTGGGCCCGCATGGAGTCATATTTGCCTACTCTTTTCTCATGATACTGGGTAGTCTCGCTCCAAGTGCCCAACTTGATAGCACTGAAACGCGTTCTAGAAATAGATGATGTCACGCCACGCTTTTCATCACTGAAGCTGACATTTTCGGTGTTGGGAACTAATCCACCAGCTAAGAGAAGGTCTGGGGCTTACTTGAAAATAATAACCATTCCCTGTTCTCCAGGCGCACTCCTAAAATGTTATTAACATCTGCTGATTCAGAAACATCAAGGCACAAGGCTATAATCACAAAGCGGACATTTTCGATATACTGGAACAAAATTTTGTCATGTTCTTGAACCTGATAAAAATATTGACTTGTTAAGTCATTACGAAACTGACTGGAAAGATTTTTCTCTAACAGCCTCCATTGGAATGCAATCTTTCCCGACACCAAGAGCTTCCGTAACAGTTCTACTAATCTCCCGACAAGTCATAGTGTTGATAACCTGAAAAATTGCCGAATCGACAACGCACAAGATCGCCACTTGATCTTGCTACCACAAATAACATATCTACCTCCCCTGCACCGTAGACCAAGGGGGTTTCATAATTTGTCAAATAATTTCTACCTTTCTAGCTGGTCTTGCCCAGTGGATTCAGACATTTGTTGTCGACTGGAGTGCCCAGGAACAGAACCTTCATCCTCACTCACGTTCTCCTGCCAATGGAACTAGCTACACTTGAGTTCCAAACGGATAAGCTTCGATTGGAGCCTTCTGCTTTGGATCAATATTACAGAAGGTGAGATCTTGCACACGCTTGGATAAATGACTGGTTTGAACCTGGATTCCGACCACCTGACTGCATGTGGGGACAGCACCCTGAAACCATTCAATCTTGACAAGCAGACAAGTAAGGAGGCTACTACAAAATGAACTGGTGTCACTTACCTCACCCGTGGTGTTCGGTATAGTGATAAAACTGCAGCTCAGTGCTTCCTCCGAGTGTTGCCCCAGTTCTGCAGCGCTGCTCCCTGTCTTTTCGTCCCATGTAGGCAGCTCATACTGAAATTGCGACTTGGCAAGATAGGATATCCCCAGAATCCCTACACGATCTATGACCCTTCACCTCTAGAGCGTATTATGAAACACCAAACTGAAAACACACAGTACAGAGCAAAATTATTCAACCCTACCACAAGATAAATTAAGAACATGGCTACTCAGGTGTAACCACACTCTGCTACCTTTGAAGAAGTGGGAGCTGGTTGGGAAGTGGTGACGTACTGAGATCACAAAATAAAGTATGCTTGAGGAGCCATTTATTGTCAGAAACAATTAAACACTTTACAATGAGAAAATAAACATTTTAATAGCGGGAGCATTGATGACTAGCGAATAAGGCAGTTAAACACAAAGCTCTTCACATCAATAAATACAGCCTTTCAAATACACAGGTGTAAATGATAATTTAAAAAAGACGACAAAGATTATCCCACCTTGGTAGCCAAAATAAAATTATCAAACTAAGTTAAAGTATCAAGCAGTTGTAGCAAAATTATTAATGGCCAAACAGCATCACTAGTTAACAGAATAATACAGGTCATGTACCTCACTTAGTCAAGCAAATAACTGCACTTAGCAACCGCACAAGTGGCTTAAGGTCCAATGATAAATCCCTACCACATCAAAGCCAAAACAATTTAAAATTCTTAAACTTCACATGCAAATTTATTTGAGGAACATTGTACCTGAGCCATAAAGACCAGTGTTCGCCAACACTGACGCCTCTTTAAGTGAACATAATTTCACTACAGGGAATTTAAATAGCATTTAAAACAAGTACAGGATAACTGGTGCCCATGAAAGAGGCCTTACATTTCGTGAAGGTGTTTTATGATTTACATGAAATACGGTAAATCCGTTAGTATCTAGTCTGAGGGGTCTTAAGCTTACATCTGAACAGGTTGATAGGCTGTCAGACTTATAAACACAATTATCTTTAAGGTGCAATGTCCGACCAAGACACTAGGTCGAACTATACTAAACGCTGCCTCTAGAAGGTGTTGATTAGATTTACTTAAGTGGGATTTGGAAGAAATCGGTTGCGTTAAGCCATAAGCGAGATTAATTATAAATATAAAGGTTCCCTTATCTGCACCATGTACTATTGAAATATAGACCATGAAAGCAAGGCAAATGCTTAATCTTAGGGGTTACAGGTGATCAAACAATGGCCAGCAGCCGACCAAAAATATGGAAGAGATCAACTAAGTCTGGCGGGCAGCACTGACAAAAAAAGCACAGATAATTATTACATGGGTGGTTAGTTTATAAAATGGCTAACAACAAGTAATGCAGATTTACTAGAATCAGCTGGCTAGCATTTTTACCCGAATGACACCTTCTCCACTGGTATATCAGGAATTTACATTACACAATGATTTGGTGAATGTTATAAGACCAACCAAAGCATACAACGAGGACCCTTTCAGGGTTTGCTCAGAATTCAGCAAATAAGGCTTCAAACAATGGATAATCTGTCCTGTAAAACACACACACATAAGCAGAATTAAACACTATTCTAATAAAATACAAAACACAAAGGTGAAGAATGAAAACGTTAAATACTATTCTAATACGATACAAAACACCAATGAATAAAACAAGGCTGGCAAACAATAAATAGGTAATATTCTGGAATGTGGTTTACAGTTAACTCGACAGAAAAATTTGACAGATAGCGTGGGCTTGCATACACAAACAACCAACCCACACCACCCAATAACATGGTGAGTAGACACAACACAAAAATTATAATCCACATGTCAAAAAAATCACGAATACATGTCCATAAAATTGATTAAACATAGCGTAGTAGGAATACCAGCTAGACTCAGAAAGGAACGAGGACGCACTTGGTCGCACATCAGCTAAGAACCAAATTACTGCCTGTTACAAAAAACCTCACCACATAGTGCACGTTGTGGGCACATAACAATTCCCCGTGCACGCCAGCTTCTTCCAACGGTAGCTTTGCTCACATTTAAACTCCACCAGGCGTGATGACTTCACTCTCCACAGGCCACGCCGCTGCTTGCAGCTATCATCGGCTTAACAGCCTGCTCCACATGCAACATAAATCCGGACCTCCGACTCTCCATACCGCTGCCAAGAAGCACGCACCAGTGTCGGCGTCCACTGACTCCCAGACGTCCTGCTGTGGGCAGGTGTCCTCCGGTACCCCATCAATGGGGCAGATACAGTCGATTACTGTGCAATAAGGCTGTAGTGTACGCATGGCACAGTTTAACTATCTCTTGTAACAGAAGATTAAATATGGAGTTTCGTTTTATTTAACTGAAACTGATTAATTGAAGAGTCAAACAAAGTTTCTTAGTAGAGCAGGTATGAAAGTGTCAGTGAAAGGAGAAAGTTTTGTATAGCGATACACCTGTTAATTTTGAAGAGTGTTTGTGGTAAGAGCAGTATGTCAGTGTGTGTCAGATAACCGCATTCCACTTAAAGGGTGACAATTATTGAACTGTATGACAAAAAACGTAAATTAGTTGCTTTATTCAACATGTGAACGTCGCTACAGATATTCCGATTTAGGTTATGACATGTTCGATATGCCCTCCTTCATTGGCGATGATGTGGCAGAGACGCATGGCACGCTGAAGAGTCGGAACGTCGATGCTCCCGATGATCTCCTGAATGGCTGTTTTCAGCTCAGCAATGGTTTTGGGATTATTATCATACATCTTGCCTTTAACATAGCCCCACGAAAAGGAGTGGCATGTGTTCAAATCCGGAGAATATGGCGGCCAATCGAGGCCCATGCCAGTGGCGTTTGGGTATGCCAGAGCCAGAAATCGGTCCCTAAAGTGATCCTCCAGGACATCAAACACTCTGCTCTAGCAGATGGGGTCGAGATCCGTCTTGAATGAACCACATCTTGTCGAAATCAGGGTCACTTTAGATAATGGGGATGAAATCATCTTCCAAAACGTACCGCTCGGTAGCCACTGTTCCATCGAAGAATATCGCACCAATTATTCCGTGACTGGGCGTTGCACACCACAGTCACCCGTTAACGGTAAAGAGACTTCTCGATCGTGAAATGCAGATTCTTAGTCCTCCAAATGCGCCAATTTTGCTTATTGACGAACCCATCCAAATCAAACTGGGCTTCGTCGCTAAACCGAACCACACAATTCGCATCATGTCCCGCGGCCAACCTTGCGGTTTGAACATCCTAATGCAAACCGTTCAGAAGTTATGACAAATTTATTTCATGCAGTTTAGTAATTGTCATCCTGCACATAGTTCCCATAGAGCTGTTTCCAGATTTCAGTGTAATTTGCCATCGTTCTTTACGCGTAAGTATAATGAAGATTTGCGGGAACTGTAATTTTTGTCATGACAAAAGCGATTCAAGATGTTTTCACAGTTGTGGGAAACAGTGAGCCTGTTGGACGTTTCTTAGCAAACCATAGCATCCTTACACTTTCCCGTCTTTCCCTGGTCTTTACCCTGTATCATCACAAAGTCGGGAAGTTCGGATTTGTCAGTATTCGCAGCAGGTGGTTCCTATCGCCGTCTCTGTATACGCCCACTACTTCAAACGCAATAGTTGAGCCTATAGAAAAGACATCCTTGATGTTTATACATCTCTTTAAACCAATACAGTAGGTGGTGAATCTTTCATAAAAGATGAAAACACGCGACCATGCAGCTGTCGTCTTATAGAAGAAAAATTCTATGGAGCCCACATAAATATTTTATTCCTCTATCTTTTTATCTATTACATTTAGTAGTACATGTCCATATATTCAAATAATACACCTATCAGAACGTAAGTCTTTCAGTGTATTTGTGTATATATATCTTTGCTTTAAGAGGGCCTGTTTCCGACTATTGAAACTGAACAAAAGAGTGTACAGCAATAACAAGGAGTGCGCTGACTATTGACGTGATGGCTTAACTAGTGTGTTGGTTTCCGTGTTTAAAGACGCTGGTAAAAAACTTAAATTAATACATGCACATTATCTATAAGAGCTGCAGAAAGACAGTCATCAGTATTGAGTACATTGTGAAGCATGTGCTGTACTTGAATTGCTGAAGGAAGTGAGATAGTTTTCACATGTGGAACGGAAGCAAATCGGTGGGTCATTAGTGCAGTAATGCGTTGCACGATATCAAGTTCGAATTTTCAAAGACTGTGCTTTGGTGTGAATCAAACTTGAACAGTGCCATATTAGTCACTGAACTGAAACTGTTTCGTGGGTGCCACAGAGTAGGACGTTGTATAAACGAATGTACTCTGTACATGCATCAGCGCCTCGTATCTCAGACTGTGCACAACGTGGAGCTGCACTCGCACGAGATCAGGCTTATGACGAAGTTGCGATTGTACAAGAATCCTATCACTACCTGCAACATGTACTTATATAACGGATCTCGAGACCTTATTCACCGCACAGACTCGTCAGATACCAGCATCAGTCATTATCGCTACACTATCTCGGAATCCTCAAACGCCGTGAGGTGCAGCAAAAGTGAAGGTTTTTAAAAAAGATTGCTAATTAAAATCAGACTCGCAATTGAAAATGATTTATCTCTGTTCTCTTTACATATAAAACGTTGTTCCAGTCGTAATGCAGTAATATGTCGTACTACAAGAGTGAGAGTGTAGTGTTTACTCCATATCCCTCCCCACAATTTTTTGATTCGGCCTATTTATAAAATATTTTATAAAATATTACATACACACCCTCCCATTCACTCAGTACATTAGCTACGCTTAACATATTCTGTTTTCTCATGTATTAAGCAAATTTTTTCTGAAGGGAACATATTTGGTAACCGCCATTATGTGGTATCGTATGAGCTCTTTTCTGTTTGGCAGTAAATGATAAGTGCACCAAGTCTGCTTGATATAGGTGCAGAGGTTTAGGAGGATGGCACATCCATTTTTGTAGTTTACAAGTACATTTGCGCCCATAAATCCCAGCTACGTCCATTCCACAGCCTATGCTGCTACTAATCAGACATTATGTTCAATACATTGGGCATTGACTTCTTGAACATATTATACTAGTTAATGATCTCGCGTTTGAGACCCACTGCCCTGTTTACTAGACATCTGTCACTTTGTGTTTCGAGCCTTTGCTGCATCATCGTCATTTATTGTATTAATGGAGTAGTGCGGTCGCAAGTCGGACACACTACGAAACGCTTCAGGTCAGTCATAATCACATACTGATTACTATGACATGCACATTTCCTCCTGCTCAAGAAACAGTATTACAAAGAACATAATTTTAATGATTGAGATTAATTTAAGAGATATGACATTATGAATATAATGAAATATTCTACATACGCGGACTCGGTGGCAACATTTTTTACCCATTAACATGCAGTGAAGGCTATGAGATAATTGTTGTTTTCGACCCGTTACTCTATAACAACATTCATTGAATCAATAGCTCATTTCTCTTTTGCTACGTAACATACTGCATCATCGTCATTTATTGTATTAACGGGCCTTTAAGGCACACTACAAAAGGAAGAAAAGTCAGCACATTACAGAGAAATTATAAAAGAACAATAAAAATTAAGTTAGTTACAACAGGGGAGATAGGTACTGCAACTTCATCTTGTAGCACTATCGGCTCTACTTATTTGAGGATTGTTAATACTCGATCGTTCCATCGCGTACTTGGACGCCCGCTTGGGCGTCTGCGTTTCCCAGGTGGTTGAGGGTGGTCGAGAATTGAGGACACGGTATGGAAGGTAACTACCAGCTCGAAGGGCGTGGCCAAACCACTGTAGCCTCTTCTGCCCTAATATTCGGCCAACGAGTGGCGTGGCTTTCCAAACCAGTGGTACAGGTCTACTTTTGTTCTTCGTTCCCAGCTACCTGCGTTGGTGATGTAGACGGGTCCACAGGTCTTTCAAAATACCTTCCTCTCGAAGGCATCGACTGCTTCTTCAGTTGTTGTCACCCCAATCTCACAAACAGCATAAAAGTAACACCTATGCAAGTGTTATCTACAGCAGGAGTTTATCCATCTGTCATATCAGTAGTGACTTGAATAAATTGTTCAGGCTTAGAACATGAGGTTAGCATTTATTATTCATTGATTCATTACTGCCGGCCTCTGTGGTCGAGCGGTTCTAGGCGCTTCAGAACGGTACCACGCGGCTGCTACGGCCGCAGGTTCGAATCCTGCCTCGGGCATGGATGTATGTGCTGTCCTTAGATTAGTTAGGTTTAAGTAGTTCTAAGTCTAGGGGATTGATGACCTCAGATGTTAAGTCCCATAGTGCTTAGAGCCATTTGAACCAAGCCATTTGATTCACTTATTTAGTCAATTAACTTTTATTAGTCAGTATTGAGCTCAGGAAATTGAATTCTTGAACTCTTTCAGAGGTGTGCCCTGCTACAACAGTGGCAGGATGGAGAGCCTGACGACACGATACAAGGAGATATTTAGCTTTATCATTATTCATCACTAGTCCAATTTTCTCCACGGTGAGGGTAAATCGCAAAGTATCAGATCAACCTTGCTCCGAGATGGCACCAGGTATCACAAAATCGTCAGCAAATGACGAAATTGTGTCTGCTCCTACCATGTCCGTTTCTCTGATTCGACCAGTGTCATGGCTGGCTTTCTCCAAGGCTAAGCTGATGAGTATTGGCGCCAATTGATCATCTTGCCTCAATCCATTTCGAATACTGAATGGTGGCGATCGTTGGTTCCTGGACGGTACTTCACAAGTTGACTGAGACTAGCAAGCTGCAATTAGTCGGACGTATTTCTATGGGATGTCAAACTCCTCTAACATTTTCCGTAATATGGAGCTATGAATGCTGTCCCTATGTTTGTCGACTATCAATGAAGGAGAGCTGTAATTCCCTATCGAACTAGCAAAATTTTTCTATGTGCTGCCTGAAGGTCAATATATTGTCATGAGACAACACTGATAGGGACCTACCGTTCCATCAGCCAGGGGTTTCATGCTTTTTAACAGCAGCGTCGTAGAGACTTTATAACAAGTTTCAAGTAATGAAATACCTCGTTATTTGGATATTTGTATAGCACTACCCTTCTTGAAGATGGTATATGCAATTGCACCCCTTCCGTTCTTCAGAAATTATTTCTACCGTCAAGTAATGGGCACCACCCTTCTTGGAGATGAGAAATATATTTTCTCCCTTCCACTTTTTATGAACTATTTCTGCTGTCTAAATGGTAGATATTAACAGCTTCAAAACATCCATTAGTGTTGCACCTCCAAAATGGAGCATCCCAGCTGTGATACCACTGTCTCCTGAAGCTTTGTTGTTCCTGAGGGCCTGTACCTCAACACTGATTTCTTCCTTCGATGGTTCAAGGGCTTCCACTCTATGAAACAGGGTCCGCATCTTTGTTGTCGGCGCTGTTGGAATGCCGTGATTCAGTAAGGTTTCAAAACGTTTGTAAAGAGATTTGCCTGCTCCAATGGTGGTACCACATCACCAGCCTCATTCATTAGAACAGAAGTATGTTGTCGGCCTCTGACAAATCTTGTGGCCCTGAAAAAGGAGCGTGACGACTTTGATTCTTCGGGAGCTATCAGTAGACGTTTGTGATGTTCCCGCTCCTACTTCCTTTATGAGCTAATCTGTCTTGCTTCGTAATATGATACCCTTGGATTTTCCGAAGATTGTTCCAGCCATTTTAGTCTCTTTGCGGATCTGGTCTCTACAGATTTCTGACATTCTTCATAGAATTATGGATGACAAACAAGCCCTTCTTTTGCACTAACTAATAATGCATTTCGTAACGTTAACCATGCATCTTCTACTTTGTTAAGATCCTCTGAGTTACACTAATAAAATCTTTCAGGGACCTTGTCCTGTAATTTTTGTTCTACTCTATGACATTTCTATTAACAACATGTGGTAGTTGGTTAACAATTAGTTTTATTTACAGGTCACAGAAAGCTGAGTCACGCAACAAATGCAGACATTGTCAAGGAGATCCTGGACTTGACAGCAGCGAGATCTATCTGATGCTAAAATGGTATGCCAATGATGAACAAGATGGGTGGAGAAGATTTGCTTGATCAGCTGATTGGGCTCTACAGATTCTTTTTTATATTTAGCAAATGGACTCTAACAACGGCATTGCCGCAATGGTAACGCCGGTTTCCGTCAGATCACCGAAGTTAGCGCTGTCGGGCTGGGTAGCACTTGGATGGGTGGCAATTCGGTCTGCCGAGCGCTGTTGTCAAGCGGCTTGCACTCAGCCCTTTGAGGCATACTGAGGAGCTACTTGACTGAGAAGTATCGGCTCCGGTCTTGGAAACTGACATATGGCCGGGAGAGCGGTGTGCTGACCACATGCCTCACCATAGCTGCATCCAGTGACGCATATGAGCTGAGGATGACACTACGGCCGGTCGGTACCCTTGGGCCTTCATAGCCCGTTTGGGAGGAGTTTAGTTTAGTTTTATATTGACTCTAAGAATACTGGTGTAAGTTACTGTTTTGGCTTTAGTTAACAGCTAGTTGTAATATCGAAAGTATTGTCCACTGAAGTCGATTTGTTGTATTTTAGAATGTTTGAAGCTAAAAGTCTTGTGATATAAGGGGAAAATGGAAAAAAGTAGAAGAGCCAGGCCTAGCAACGAAGAAGCTGAAAAAACCTTTATACAGGAAACATCCGAAGAAGACAGGCGACCTCCACCAAATATACCATACGATGCTATCTCCCATGGTAGATCACCACAATGCTGTAGGTAGAGGTATAAACAACCCCTGTCAAAGAAAATAAAAAATACTGTGTTCAAAATGTGATATTCACCTTTGCCTAGAGAAGGATGTAAATTGCTTTCTGGTTTTCCAGATGAATTTACCAAAATCAGTTGTATCTAAATGCACCACCTGCATATTGTTCTTTATATGATATCAGTATGAACATACTTTATACCATTTTTACGTATCTGAGACCGTTACTATTGCGTACGAGTGTTTAATGACGTATTTTGTAGAAAAAATCACTTTTAGCACGGCTTTCCATAGTAAGCGATTCTGTAAAAAGTGTTAATTATAAATAGCTTATTTTTCGTCCTCAACTACCTCCCAGATACGATGTTCAAAATATTTGACGATGAATTTTGTAAGGCAAATATGACAAATTTTAATTTTTCTCAAATGTGACATGAATATCTCCATAGGAACGTGGTAAAGTGCAACTTTTTTCGGTTTTCAAAATAATTCAGTACTGAAATGATCTTGGGAAGTGTTTTGCTAACCGCAGTCCTTCGCCACAAAATCTTGGCGGGACGAGAACATCTTCGCAAGGAAAACGCCACGGACATCATGTGTTGATCATATTTGCTGTCGTTAATAGCATCAAAGTGTTACACTTTTTGCCTTAGTTTCATCAGTATCAACATCCAGGCTTCCAAACTTATTTTTGTGTTTCATACTGGATTTGATGCCCAAGCTGTTTTTCATCTGCGTCTCGCTAGCTTCTTCAGTAAATAGTAATAATTCACTTGGTTTTTGGAAAACTGGTGGAAAGGCCAATAAATTAATTTGAGCATTTGATTGTCGGAAAAATCGAAATAAAACCTTTCTTTTAAAATTAATGCTCTTCATTCCTATGGCGAGACAACAGTTTAGCTGAAAGCATGGGTTCGAAAAACAATTTCGTGGTCTTCATCTGATAAGCACAATAAATTTCACACTGTACTTTGAAAATGGTCCTTACAGTTCAATTCCTTTGTGTGTTCATAATTTCGCTCATTGTAAGAGTATGTTTCTTCTTCACACTCAACTGCATCATATTTCATGGACTGAGGACAGTCTTAGAATACATCTACAGTAACAGGATAATTGTCAGCTTAAAATATTACACTAAATTGTGTGAAGGAAATTTAAGAAAACAATAGTCTGAGAAATAAGATAAATATAGTTTATTAATTTTTAGGGAACAGGTCATCATAGGTGAAATGTGATGTAATGTTGTTGGCGATTCCAAGCAAAACTTCTGCTATCGTCTGCTCGGCAATGGGTTTGATGGTCGGCCAGAACTCCCCGGAATTCTCGTTCAGCGCCTGGTTTGTGGCTTCACCTAAACAGAACCATACAATTACTTTTCAGTTCGTACAAACTCTATCCCTATATGTGCTGTGAAAAAGAGGAGTTTATCAAAAGCGAATTTACAAACATGAGGAAAAGGAGCGAGAGGTCTTATGAGATTGCTGGTGCAATTGGTGGATTTCTCGCACATGCTCATTATGTAATTACTAGTACTCTAATTATTTTATAACATTATTGTTATCATCAACAGTATTTTTCAGATTCCATTCTAATCATCTCTTCATTAAACTGCACTTTCCCACATTGTGGAGCCGAACACTTTCTTTTCGTTGATGGATATTTCAGAAGAAAATCGGATAACAGCATGTTTCAGCATAACATACCAAGAGCTTCCATCGTCGGCGGTTTCAAGTATTGTGCTTTATGACACATTACAAAATTATTAACTTCCCGTAAAATGGGTCTAAATTCTTGAAAGGGCGTTATATTTCACCTATCGGTGACAAGGGTTTCTTTTTTCTGTTGCTGTTTCTGCGTTTAGTCAATTATCAAGTACAAACAATTGATGTCACGTCACGGAACAGTTATATGCTATAAATAATGGTAATGTTGACTAGTTAGTCTCTGAGGTGTACAAGTCCCTCTTTGTTCTCTCTGTTACTCCTTACAGTCGCATTTGTAACTCAATCTACCTGAGAATTAACGTGCGTGATGTAATTATGTTAATGTGGTCACGTCTGTCGCTTCCATTGGGGTAAAGTGGGAAATAAATAAACCATAACTTATAAGCAGTATCTATGCCATGACATGACACAATTCGTTTGTGCTTTATAATGGTGTAAACGCAGAAATTGTAGCACCAAAAATATGATCCTTAACAGTTGTAAGCAAAATATGACTTCCTTTCAGGAAGTTATAACGTTAGCATTTGCTATTGTTGTGATAGAGCACAAACATCTCTCTGTCTCACATTGGCATCTTTAGCATAGCACATCGCACATTCACCTTCACTGATGATACTGAGCAACTCGAGAAAAAGACAGGAATCGAACAAAAAACGAACTTCACTGCTTCCGTTCGTGAGTCATACGTGCGTTTGCTGACACACAACCTGAGAGAGTGAATAATTATAATTCCCACGAAGCAGCTGCCATCTAGCGTGCAATTAAGACTCCTTTGTTTGCACTTCCCCTGGAGTTATAGCAGAGAGCTTGGCGAAGCAGTTATAAGAGCAGCAGCCAAGAGCCGGAACCAAACCGCGGTTTTGGCATCGCGGCTCAGATACTGCACGTTTCCCCCAGTTGCCCCAAGTGAATGTTTGCTGAGGCATTACTCTGTGACGCCGTTTCAAATCTGCTTGGCAGAATTGAATCCCTCGGCACTTGGTAGACCAGAAATTTAAAAACGGAACGAGGTGGAGTAGCGATCGGCACACAGGACTCGTATTCTGAGAACGGTGGTTCAAATCCCTGACCAGCCACCAAGATTTAGGCTTCCGTGATTTTATTGAATCGCTTAAGGCAAGTTCTGGGATGGATCTAGGCCGATTTCAAATCCATGCTTCGCCCAACCCGAATTTCTGCCTCATCGCTAATGACCATCTCGCGATGGGATGATAAGGCCTTATCTGAACCTTAAGGTTTCGAAACCAGACAAAAAATTTTAATCGTAGGTGGAAACTAAAAGTAAGAGTGTCTTCCATTGATTAAGTGATTTTCTCTATATATTGTAAACTGTACTCCCGCCAAATGGAAACTGTGCGAACCTCGGAGTAGGAAAAAGCTCTATATTCATTTGATAGGAACGAACATCCACTACGATATCGGTCTCGTTCTCTCCATACCAAAAACAGCTACAGTATCAAAATTACTTACGTCGCTTCACCCTGCGGTAAGAAACAAATAAATAAATCTTACAGATAAGTCTACTCCCTAAACGTTTCAGATTCTCACTCGTGAATCGTAATAACGATTTCCTTCTCCCAACACGAACACTTTTGAGATTTCGAGCTTTCCGTGTGAAACTTTGCATGTTTTATAATGCTCTGAGTGAGTGCTACCGATTAAAATATTTCGAACTGTAATCTTCTGTGCAAAATCGATGTGTCCACCAATTTCTTAAAAAAAAAATCTTCTCCATCAGATCAACCATTTTATCCGCAGGTTACGTTGTTCCATAGTTTTGTTTGCCTTCTATTCTCTCCCCGATTGTGTCGCCAACTTGTTTTTGCAGTGTAGGATTGCCACAAAAGTGCTATTCCTCATGAAATGATAGCATTTTTCACTGGCCCTTTGCCAACCGTGCTTTCCGTCTGACATCGAAATAAACCCTTAAGTACACGATACGTTCAAGAAAGAGCAGCGGATTGCTACATGTGCTAAACGCGTTTCGTTAATTATTTTATGAGCAAGAGTAGATTTAAAAGAACTATCTTTATATAATTCTTCATCGTTCTCTCTGATAGTTTTGATGTAACTACAGTTCATAATAAGTTTCGGCTTATCCAGTTTTATAGATGTTCCCCACTTTCCCTTTGCTATACGTTGTCGTGTGTTTCACTACAAATTTATTGCAGTTACATAAAATTCGCTGACGATCACGACATAAAAGGGAAGTAAAATGGTATCAAATAGTTCTCGTACTTACCCAGTACTTTGTCTCCATTAAAGAGCCCTTCCAAATGGATCTGTACGTGTTTCACATCAATAGAAACTTCAGTGTTGTAGAAGTACAGGTAAGGAGACCCGTTTTTCTTCACGAGCTGACCTTTCAGAACAACATCGCCGCTGCACTCAGCTGCAATAAAGGAGGTGTAAATTATAACCAAACAACGTAAACCATATTAGCAAAGATAATAATTACAATTTCAACATATCGTTGAAAGGAACTTTATATAAATTAAAGTTCTTCACGATTTATTGGTATTACGTTATGGAAGTCTACTGAACAAATTTTTAGTTTTTTGTCTTCGATAAAATGAGCCACTTTATAAATATTTAAAAACTTATCAGCTACCATCTTTGACGTATCTAGTGAATCTGTAAATGATTAAATAGAAGGAGACGAAACTACCCTTTCCTTATCAATGAACGAAGGCATCGCCTTGTTGATGTAGCTGTCATCTCTTGTCCCTCTGCACCTGATTCAGCAGCTCGTAATTACTGGTGTTGTTTCCGTTCAATACAGTTGGTTCGCTACATGAGGTGCTATGCCTCTCTCTTACTTTACTACTAAGTTCTTTTTCTTAAAAGACGTTTGTTATGAAGTCCTTAAGTAATATTTGTGGTTCGTTTCTTCAGCATTCATATTCTGTATGGTATTAAAGAACGTCCTTCGTTCTTTTAGTTTCCCCCTTTGGTTTTCCTTCAGCCAGTGGTGCTACTGTCGTTGTCCTCTATATCCACATCTCTATTAACACGTTTCTTTTTCCTTTCTTGTTTCTTTAGAGTCCATCGTTCAGAACATCTACTGAAACCCAGCAAGTAAATGTTTCTATAAATTAATTACGTCCACACGAAGGCAGTGTCCTTGTGGTTTGAGACCTTGGTACAAAGTCTGACAACAGCTCAAAGTACATCCAATTTCTAAGAACGCATCCATGCTTTCGAAATGTTTCTCATAATATGGACATCAGTGTTTCGAATTTCGTCAAGCTATTTGTGAAACGAGTAATAACATTAGAGAATATTGTCGCGCCATGTACGAGTACATTCGGTAGTGGTAGAAAAAGTATTGTTCCGGTCTGTTTGTGGAGCGCAAAAATTTGCATGCAGTGAACGTGAACTAACTCAACAGTTGTGTGCCCATCAGCTGGTGAAACATGTTATGTTAAGAAAGTACTTTAATCAGAAAAGTAACATGGACTTAAAGAAACAACAGAAAGAGCCTGGAAAACGACGGCTAATTCTTTTATGCTATGCGTCGCACAACGCCATCAAATTCTAGTGACTACATCGCACAGAATACGATCTCAGATAAATTTCGTCTCATTTCACATAACAGTTGGTGAAACCGTAGCCTGCTGTCGACTTGTGTCAGTTCAGTAAATTGGTTTTAGCACTCTACTCACATTTACTTGACACCTTTGTGTTCAACACATGTTTCTAAATCGTTTAACATGACCATTTCAGTCTCAAAATATGGAATATCTTTGAAGTGACAGAGTTAAATTCCAATGTTTGTTCTGTTGGTACTTCATGATTTTACGGCTTCAGTATCGACATACACTCATCCGAAACGGTAATGAACTAGCGCTGTGTACTAAACATCTTTCTACAAATGTCATTTCTCTGTACTCCTCTGCCTCACGAAGAGCCTGCACGTATAAAGAGTGTCCTACACATATACCAGGTCACATGCTGCAACAACCTGACAACAGGATCCTTGCCCTCTCACGTGCGCAGTATGTTATTTAAAGATCACTTCAGGGATACCAAATGCAAGGGTTGGTGAACTTAAGGGAAATGGGATGTTTGAAACTTACTTGCGTTCGCAGTTAGTGGTCCTCTTCCCTTCAGCGTGATCGACAACAGCTTGGCATCGACGTCGTAGTCAGCTTCGAAGTACAGGCTGGGAATTTTTATCGCTGCGGAAAACTCGTGCTTTGGTATATCAGCTCTGTAAAATATTTGTACTATTTTAGGTCTTGCGTTTCAAAGACCATGAATGAAAATGAAAAAGCCTTTAATTTTTATTTATAGGACACACATAAATATCTGGACCTTACATAGACAATGAATTGCTTAACTGCATTCATAAATAAGTAATCTGTCTATGAGGTCGTCTCACAAGGAGTTTGTTACAGTGAAATTGCATTTATCTTTGTGTTTATCTTCGTTATGTTGATAATGTAAATGAAACTATTTGTGCCAAGACCAAAAAGATCTCTAGAAAGACTTTAAAGGGCTAAGACTATTGTAGAAAGGACTCAGATACATATTCAAAATCTTCCCAGAGTGTATTAAATATCTTAGAGGTGATGCAGGGGTAATTTAGAAACGAATTAAATAACTTCTTGTTGGGCAACTTTCTGTAACCCTTTGGGAAAAAGTACGAGAGTATTATCAGAAACGTACAGTTTACAATTTAGCATTTGTGATGCCAGTTAGGGTTTCAACAATAAAGGATACTAGCTGAATGTGTCAAATTTTTACAGAACGTAAGACTAGGAAAGCTATTAGACTGAAAACGCACGTGATGCTGGTGATAGTGAAGTGGCTGGCCCCGTGGATTCTGACGTTGGTGCCCACCGCTCGGATGTTCTGTCCCTGGTTGGGGCTGATGGTCAGCTGGGGGATGTACAGGGGCTCCAGTTTGGGCACGTCCAGCTCCGGGATCCCTGTAACACGCAGCCACACCCATCTCTTTTCTGTTGTCACTTAAAACTAACTAAAATACAAAGAAATACTTCCAAATTACAGCTGCTTGCTTTGTGAGAAGCAGACAGCCGTTATAAATAGTTTCGCATTTTATGTACACTGATCAGTCAGAACATAATGACCATCGAAATACTGTCGATATATATCACTGTTGGCGATAGCAGCGACCCCTGAAGATGAGTGACTGCTAGTAAGCGTGCTGTCCATGTGTAGAATGAGGAAGACAGGCGATCTACCTGAGTCTGACCGAGGGCTCATTGCGATGGCGAGGAGGTTCGGCAAGAACACCTTGGAAACTGCACGACTTATCGGGTGTTCTAGGAGAGCAATGGTGAGTGTCTTCAACGAGTAGCGAAACCATTACAGATGTCGGACGTCGTAGGCTGGGCAGACTGCTGAAAGAGGACAGGCGGCGAACTGTGGCGGAACTAACATAGACTTCAATGCTGGGCAGAGTACAGTGCACAGAACACGCCTAACGACGGGCCTCCGCAGCCGAAGACCCAGGCGAGTGCCAATGTCAACACCACGACATCGCCAACTATGACTGAAATGGGAAAGTAATCATCGGCACTGGACGTTGGCGCAGTGGCAGAGCGTTGCAGGGTCTGATGAATGCCGGCACCTTCTTTATCACCCGGATGGGACGGCGCGAATCCGTCGTCCAGGGAACAGCTCCTTGACACCTGTACTGCGGGACGGCGACAAACTTGCCGCAGCTCCATTATGCTCTGGGGAACATTCACATGGCCATCCACAGATCCAGTGGAGCTCGTGCAAGGCACCATGACGGCCAAGGAGTATCGTGCACTAGTTGCATACAACGTATTCCCCATCATGACGATCACGTTTCCCGAATGCAGTGGCATTTTTCAGCAAGATAATGCGCTATTCCAGAAGCGTGATTGAGTGGTTCGAGTAAAAGACTGGCGAGTTCCTGTTGATGTGCTGCCTCCACAACTCGCCAGATCTGAACCCGACCGAACACATCTGTGGTATTATTGAACGTATCGTTAGAGCTCATCGCCCCCCTCCCCGAAATTCACAGGAATCAGATGACTTGTAGGTGCAGATGCGGCGCCAACTCTCTTCAGCGACGCGTCGCCGCTGTTATCCGAGACAGAGGTGGACATACCGGCTATTAGGCAGGTAGTCATAATGTTCTGGATGATCAGTGTACAAAAACCAACGGGCAAAAATTTATAACCTATTTTTCTGAAGCCAAAGACAACTTCTGTTAGCAGACGAGACACCGCTCTCCGCACATGAAGTAACAAGACCTCCAATGCGAGGACGAGAGACGTTGACCGCTATGTAAGCAGTGCGAGCGGGTAAACATGGGAAGTGTTTGCACCTGTAGTTTCCGTATTCTCTAGCTAAGCGCTTCTGAAGATGAGCCCGTTAAATTTCCTCGGCAACTGACACATGTAAACCTGTTGCAGCTGTGTTACACGTGTTGCATAAAATTTTTTAACACGTCTAGATTTCTACGATTGTTACGAAGTGACTGGTTACAACCGTTAAATTAGATCATCTTCAGGCGGTGCTATGGTTGTGGCAGTAGCTCGCCACATTTGTCTAATCAGAACTTGCCATACTGAAGTAAGGCTTGTGTTTGAAACTGGATGCGTTGTAGCAATTATAGAGATCTTGGCGCACTATGCATTAAACTCACCTAGCGCTCTCCTAAAATTAGGTATGTTAAATATCTTGTGTTACAAGTGGCGTTCAATCGAGCGAAGAATCAGAGCATATGACCTACTCGTAATCGGTCTAAAATTAGAAGAACGATTGGTTTCTAGACTGATTAGACGGTATACTGAAAGTAAGTAAACTTTATCAAATAGCCCTGCAACTTTTCTATCGTACATCAGTATTCTTCCTTTTCTAGACACATGGGGCAGGGATCTGCTTCTCGGAGCCATTTCATTTCGTCACAGTGCTTGACGATGATACAGTGAAACCATTTATCGCATTCTTAGTTCCGTTTACAGTTCGCGTTCAATGATACACATGCTTATTGTGTACATTCTATAGTCACTGCACGAGCTCAAAAAATAATGTTAGTTTACGCTGAGATTTACTGGTTGCATCTTGAATTTTAAATTCTCAAAAAATTTATCTTGTGCTATTCTTCGTCAAATTATTTAAAATACCGCAAGGATGTCATTTGATGTAGCCAAGTACCCTGGCCCTAGACATGACGAGAGACCCGATTTGTGGCCGACCTTCTGTAAACGATGTTTCTGCCAGTCGAACCTACAGCGTGATTCCGTGATGATGTTACAAACTTTCTGGTATCACGGAGAAGGGTAAACGTATCAATTTGAAGTAAAAGATGCTGGTTTGGAAACGACCGACTTGGAAAAAAAGTTACAAACGAAAATCGTTCTGATGCCTCTGACAGTGGACCCTTTTACTGAAAGCTCTTTGCTTTACTTGTTTTGGGAGGAGGTGTGTGGACCAAAAACAGAAAAAAATGTGAAGTGAACACTGACTGTAAAGTGTGTACCCGGAACACTTGTTCATGTTTGCTACTGTGAAACACATCTCTTCTACTGAACAAGTATTCATTTTAGAGTCCATGTTCATTACACATTTTTTCTTGTTTTGGATCGTATTACATCCTCCCAAAATGTGGAAAGCAAAGAGCTTGCAGTATAACAGGTCCGCTGTCAGAGGTACCAGAACAATTTTCATTTATTTATTTCTACTCGGTCGTTTCTGGACGATGGTCCCTTGCCCCAGCTTGATACATATACGCTCCTACATCATCCCTGAAAGTCTGTAACATCATCAAGGAATCATCCTGCATATTTGATTGCTACAGACTTTCGACAGGTACGAATGTTCAGCTATTCCAAGAACCACGGATTTATTAAAACATACTCGCATAACTCAAACTGCAAAGTAATTCAATTATTTCTGCAATATTTGAAGATACTTTTTAAAGAATAAGAGGCAGCGGTTGTAAGGACTCGCGTAGTTCTACGGGACCAGAGTAAAATTAGAGCAAGAACCGAAGCTCTGTTCACGTTTGAGATTTCGTACGCTACAAAATACTACTACGTCCGATAATTCTAACGTCAAGGGTCTGTTTCTGTTTATCAGATGACCATGTACGAACAGTGAGCCACTGTGAGTCACGAACTCGTGCCACACTCCTATCCTGTGGATCACGACAGCAGCTTGGAGGGCCTTAGCCGGCACACAGCAGCCCGTGCCCGCGCTTGAACATAGGGAAGGCTGCCCTTGCAGTCAGTGTTACTTACCCTCCGCCAGCTTTGGCCTCAGCTTTTCCACTGCATTCTTGATGCAGTTGTTTATGTCTGGGTCATTCCTTTTGCAGACAGGGATGTAGCTGGCTGCAATAAAAAAGAACAAAAACATTATAAACGATACTTCATTCATTTTACAGTTAATATTATAACTCCCTCCTTGATTACTGTAAGTAACAGTGGTGTTGTTTCTAACTCTGTCACATACATAATCAGCCTTACAAGTACACTTTGATAAAGATGTTAGTGTGCTACAGCATTTATAACTGTGTTTGACGTTCTTCTCACTTTCCTCATTTTTTCCGTGTTCATTTTAGAAGTATCCGAAAAGACCGCAACGCAACGTATCCGTTTATTGTATTGTCAGCCACAAAACTGCTCTCTAGCCTCACTTCAAATTCCAGTGGCTATGCAATTGCTTTAACGTTTTCGTTTCTTTCTAAAGTAACTTATTGCCTTTAGGGCACTATATCTGCCCATGGAAACTTACACGAGGTGGTCTAATTACAATATTTATTTATGTTCAAGAACTTTTTTTGTTCAGTTAAGTAAGTTTAATAACGTGTGTCTGGCAGTGGTACTTGAAACCGAGAGAAGGCTACAATTTGAGGAAATAAACCTTCCACAGCTACACCTAGTCTAATACTCATTTTGCCACGGCCAGTTTCAAGGCTAATGCTTCATTATCAGATGGCCTCGCTCGTTGGAACCAAAAAATAAGCTGCCATCGCGATATCTGGCGTTGCAGAAGTAAATCATACCTGACGCCATGCATTCATATCTTAATTTTTAATTACTTTTATACTTTTATTACTATTTTTTTAATTTAATCCCTAAATAAAGACGCAGAAGAACTTCTCTAAAAGAAAGTGAAGATCACGAAAAACGTGGTTAAGAAGTAGTCTTGCGAGTAGAAAGAATTTGAGAGGAGGAGGGTGTTAAACCCTGTCTGTTTCCCCGTTCAAATTCTGTTTAGGCAAATTTCGGAATTGTTCTTCTCAACAAAACCATAGCCAACTTCCTGACCGGTCTCCGACCATCTCAGCTAGCGATCCATCGACAACCACCTCGACGTCAACGACTCTACGTTTCCTATCCTGTTTTCTTGATTCAAGAAAATTATTCTCCTGGATTGGTATGAAAAATGGTTGACATAAGTAAATAAACTGCGAAAAGTTGGGTGCTTGCATCGATCTATTCCAACGAGGCAGTGAATATCCTATTTCAAACTACTATCGAAAGAGTTTCATTTATAACTGAAGTCATCTCCTTTTACTTATCGCACCTAAATGTGATTATATAATGTGCACTAAAGATCCCTCATTTCGGTTCAGGACGTAGGAAATGCTCTCGAGAGAGTTAAGGAAGCTAAGTTCGCGACGCAGCTAAGTCCTGAGAGGCCCCTGACCTGGCGATTCCACGATCTTCCGGGTACCTTCGACTTCGTGACCCTGAGCGGGGGACTCCACGCCAGAGTGCTCTCGAGCCGCCTGACACTACTCGACTGTGCTGTGGAAAACAACCGCGCTCGCTGCAACTTGGCGTCTCTCCCCCTCTCGACACTACTGCGGATAGGCAGGCCGAAGAGTTGGTTGGTTTCACGGGAAGCCTGTCTTTCACGAAAAAGAAAGACCGCTCTTCCTCCAACGAGATTTCTTGGTAGTTTATTTCAGAGAATGCCGATTGCAGTTGTCATGTTAAGTGTTCTTTTCTGCTCTCGGAGAAAGTGGTGTGCCCTGTAGAATGAATAATGTGATTTTTTGATGGTCTTCATGCAAATGTTTACTATTATTTGACATTTCGTTCGCATATTTTCTTGCTGTACATGTGTCTAAGGTGGTGTGTAACACAGGCTGACGAAAGCATTGATAGCAGCGGAACCTGGAAGTGGCATAATACCAAGCAACGTTAGAAAAATGTAATCAGGTTTGTTGTATACAAGCACGATTCTTCTTCGCTGCAGTATTTTCAGTGCCTTCGTTATTACCGTATCAGCTCACTACAGTTTCTTAGGCCATCATTCCCAGCTGAGAAATCCAAGGTCGTCTCGGCCCAGCCTCCGATTGAACTTAAGTATGCGTGAAGCTTATGTAGATTGTTTTGTTTATCCTGTAACGCTACAAAACAATAATACTGACTCGATGTATTAATAAATAGTAGTACTGCAAGACTATTTGTTCCATAAATATAACTGAATTAATATCAAACTATAACAGCAGATTCTCGCCATGTGCCCTGTTAATTGACTGCCTTGGGTATAAACAGGGTACTTTTGTGTAGTCAATAATTCTATTGCAGTTAATGAATGACGTTGGTCTAGATACATCCGAAAGTTATTGGAAGCATGCAGGTGTAATTTACGTCTTTTTTACATGCCTAAGGATGCTACTAGCTTTATTAAAGTGACGTAGATCTATTGTGCCAAATCATGATTTTTTTTAAATTGGCGGATCCGTTTTGTATATTCCTAATACGACCCAAATGAGAATAAAAATTCGTTCTACGGAATTACCTTAGAAATATTTATTTATTCTGTGCCATATATTCTATACTTTTATTACATTTTACACACAATTCTTGATTGTAATTATTTAGGAGTTTATGGCACTCAATTTAGGTAATGTTCACGTTTTCGTAAACGAAGCACATGTTATTAATTAGAGATGCAGAGCACCATAATAATAAAGTCAATAAAATACAGTTTGTTATAGGAAAAACAAAAAAATGGCATTGATTGTTACTAATTTTTTATTAACCATACCATGCCTTTTTAAAGTGATAGCTATAACAACATAAATTACTTAAAGGTCATTTTAAGAAGGAATACATTCTGTTCTGGAAATATTTTATAAAAAACAAAAGGCTAGACTACTACAGGACTGTGGGTTCAGGCAAACAGAAAATCGTTTTATTCTACTGTTCTTATATAACTTCCGCCATCATCGGATGTTAACATTTACTTTCCAAAAGTAGTTTTTTCCCTCTACACATTAATCTATAAACCATCTTTGACGCAAGAAAGAAAGATGATTCGTCATTGGCTTATGTATTCACTAATATTATAATTCTTTCCTCGCGATAGAAATCCTACAGACAGAGAAAGTTTCGTTGTCTCACAGCTAGAAATGCAGCATGTACATTTTTGACAATGCGTCAATTTTTCAGCAATACCTTCGCTAGTGAACAAACTACACGTATAGAGACTATGACTTAACATAAATTATATGTGGTAAAGCGCTAAGCGAATTCAATAATTCAAAAGGTAATTGTATCCTCATTTCTATATCAGTCCTGTACTACATTGAAACACGAATTGTGGCAAGGTAAGTTCACGGAATCAGTAGTAACAGCCAGAACTTCGAACCTTAGGTTAAAACTGAAGGTGAAATCAGCGCGCGTGTAGTTTACGTCAGAACCGGTTCCCACGCGTTCAAGGCACCTACCTCGCGTCCTTAAAATCTCTAGGTCCAGACCAAACCGGCTGCTTGCTTCCGCAAATCATATTCCGTTTCTTTTCTTCTGGCGTTCCTTGGTGGCACAAGTCAAACATCTACTGATCCGTGCAAGTGAATTGCAGTTATATTGTCACAAAAGGCCCGTCATATATTGTTATTGTATTATTAATGACATACTGAGATCGATATTTTTTTCTTCGAATGACTCTACGCTTTCTTTGGTACTACATAGCGTGTGGTAGGGCAATATTAAGCGACGTATGGGTCAGCGAAATCGAACAATTACTTCTGGTGCAGGATGGCACTTGAAAAAAAAAAACATTCCTTATTTACATACACGAATTTGTAGTGACGTATCAGCTTGCGAGTATTGTACAGCTGCTCGCCATGTGATACTAGGGCTGCTGCGAACGCGACAGAGATTCTTACGTACTTAACAGTGTCTTTCTCTACAATAACAGAGTTGTCTTCGGAGCATCATACGTCGCTCAGCTGGTCGCATTAAGTGTCATTCAAGAACTGACATAAATATTGCAATTCCACAGAAAATGTAGCCTGCAAACGTCCAATTTACAATACTGTAGAAGTAAGTTGAAGAAGTAGTAAGTAAACAAGAAAGATGTTGAAGAGTATTGCAAAAAAGGACGACCAGTATGGATTGAAGGAAATGCAGGAACAACAAAAGTGATGAGAATAAGCAAGAAGGAAGCGTAAGAGTCTTTCACGGAAAAAAGATAAAACAATTAAAATCTTTTCTGTACCTAGGAAGTTTAATGATATGGTATGGAAACTGTACAAAAAAGTGGGCAGTATATCTTTGGGAAAGACAGTATCTGAAAAGATGAAGCAGTTCCTAACAGCTAGACGATTGCCGATGGAGTTGAGGAAAAGATTTGTTAAATGTAGCGTCTAGAACGTACCGTTATACAGTAGTCAACCATGGACAGCTAAAATGACACAAGAAAGACATACAGAAAATTCTGAAATGTGGCTATAGAGAAGAATGCTTAACGTGAAGTGGGCTGACATATTTAAGAACGAAGAATTAGTGAATCTTGGCCGGAGATTCGTAGGAATGGGCTGCAACACACAATTATAGAAGGAAAAGTGGAAGGAGTGAGAGGAAGAGGTAGATATAGAATTTGATTGATGAACTACATTAGAAGTGAACGAACACAGAAACAGACGAAGGAAAATGCTGAGAACGGGACACGACGGAGAGCCTCCAGTTGAAAACCGTCCTAAGAGAAGTACGCTAAAGAATAATAGGCAGAAGAAGAAAAAAAGGTAAGTGGAATGCCTAAAGCGAAAATTGAGGTGCTGCTGAATTTAAATCGTGCCTGGCTTTATTGAGCAGCAGTTAAATAGAACATGCAGTGTCGTCACACGGATTACAACATATTTTCTAACGTCCCAGCAGTCTCGTAGCCTACCTCATAATGTGATTGCAGAAGAACAGTTCCTTCGATGAGACTCGTGGTGATCAGTCAAGCTGTGGAACAAGAGCGAGAGTCTTAACAAATTTATGTTCATGAAAACATTTCTCCAGACTGGCTGCCATAACGCGGATTAGAGTACCGCTTTATTTATCTTCAATTTATCCCACATAGCAAGATCGGCAGAATGTTGTCATCCAGGCCGTGCAGCTCTGGCAGCTCATTCAGTCCAAGCTCTTCAACGCCGCATACATTAAATCTGTTGCGGATTACAATGCCGCGTTACCATGTCGAAAAGTAGCTTAGTTCCACTGTCCATCAGATGCTGTGCCGAGAATCACCGAAGTTGAATGAAAATGTTGTTAGTTTGGATGGAACTTTACCAGCGTTCAAATGTATGTCATTAATATACTGTTGTGTTCACCCGGACATACATTAACCTATGTTTTATAGCTGCCCTGGGAAAATTACGTGAATTACGTTATCGTTGGGCAGGCATGGAACTTCAGTGACTTTATGTTTTGCGTTGATTTTGGCTGAACGCAAGAACTGGTATATTTTATGCTTGCATTGATTGGTGCAGGCTCAACCTTAACGCACGTAAATGGAACATATTGTATATGCATAGGCAAAGAAATTCACTAACTTACAAGTACAGTATTGACAACAAACTGCTGGAAACAGTACCCACCGTAAAATATTTAGGAGTCCTATGAATGAGATTCATAGGAAGAATCTTAGGGAAATGTAGCTCATCCACGAAGGAAGTAGCTTACAAGGAACTTGTTCGACCGATTCTTGAGTACTCTTCATCAATCTGGGATCCTTACTAGGTAGAACTGATAGAAGGGATAGAGAAGATCCAACGAAGAGCAGCGCGTTTCGTCACAGGATCGTTTAGGCGTCGCGAGAGCGTTACCGGGGTGCTGAATAAACTCAATGGCAGACGTTACAAGAGAGGTGTTGTACATCACGCAGAGATTTACTATTGAAATTTGGAGAGAGAACGTTCCGGGAAGAGTCGAACGACACATTACTTCCTCCCGAAATGACCACGACCACGAAAATTCGAGAAATTTGAGCTAATACGGAGGCTTAGTGACAATCATTCTTCCCACGAACCATTCGTGAGTGGAAAAAGAAAGTGGGTATCACTTAGTGCCACCAGAAGTACCCTCCGCTATTCACTATTTAGTGGCTTGCGGGGTATGATATATGCAGATACATAGATACACCAGTGCTATTGATTTTCGAAATTGTTACATTTTAGATTATGAATTCGTACTTTCGGTTGAGCTGGACTTTGACAAGCAAGTCTGAAAATAAGCTTGTGTAATTTCCACAAAAATCGTGTGAATTAAATTCTATCACTAGTACAGGTGCGTGAATTATGCAGTAATATAATAGTAAAGAAATGTAGTTACCATCTTGTGACTGGTCGCCTAGCGGATATATGGCTAGACTTCAGCCCTCGAAGTTACGCGTTCAGTACCGTATAGAGGCGGGAATGTTTCCTCGTTCGAGTCCCACCAGGACGGTTTCAGACGCATGCACTCAGCCTGCGACCACGTGAATACAGGGGATCTTTCCCAGGGGTAAAAGGCAGGTTGGGTGATGGGCTCGCCATCCTCCCCCTCCTAGTGCCACGACGAAGAGAGGCTGTACGTATAGTCAGACCCGTAGCCAGATCACGGGCTCCACGCCACAAACGTTAGGTTTACTTTTGTTAGTTACTGTGCTAAGGGCATTCAGACAGAGTACAACATTAACAACGTCACAGAAATGCTGGAAAGCCTGAACGGGTAGGCGGTTGAAGGTAAATTCAGTTATGGCACGAAAGCACATTTACAACACTCCAGGAACCAATACTGAGGAATCGAGGAATAGGCGACAGGTCTATATGTATCGCTCCAGTAGATACAACAAAGGTAAGATTATGTTAAATACAGTGCGTACACAGGAATTTAGGTAGGCATCTTTCCAGCGTTCCAAACGCTAAAGGAAGGGTAAGAAACACTCCTAGGTGGTACTATGCGAAGTACCCTCCGCCATGAGTGGTTAGCAAAGTAGATGAAGATCTCTGAAGAGTTCAAATCACAACACGGGGCCGGCATTAATGTAGAGCCCCCCGTGGAGTTGGTTCCCATCGAGCGTGGTAATGTTCGCGAGCAGTGAGCAGAGATACTCACGGATGCTGCCTGCGACGGCAACGGCGACGGCAGCGGCGAACGCCAGCAGGACTCGCACCGGGGCCATTGCGGTGGGCAGTACAGTGCAGAGCCGCAGCCGGCCGCCGCTTTATATTGCGCGCCACAAGGACACTCCAGCCCTGCTCCGCCTGCTTCCTCCCAGGCCGGCCCGGACCATCCCACAACACCCGCAAGACGCGTCACGCCGCGAAGCCCCTGTACCGCAGCAGCCGACACAGGTAGGCACAACCACCTAATAATCCCTTTGCAGATCTCTGTAACTTTTTATACATGTTGATTCAAAAGTAAGTACATATATTTCGTTGGCGTAATGCATACATCAAGAAAGTAAAATGTTAAATAAAACTTTTCTCTCAAATTCTTTTTTTCGAGTTATGATCCATAATGTCATTTGTGTTAGGCATTACGCCACGGGCCAGTACAGGCTTGCATATTGACTGATTTTGCTTTGCATACCACTCTACACAGCTCCGTTGATTCTGGCACGAAATGCCTTTGTTTACTTGACTTTGGTGTGGTCCGTTGTACTACTGGGTGATCAAGAAGTCAGTATAAATTTGAAAACTGAATAAATCACGGAATAATGTAGATAGAGAGGTACAAATTGACACACATGTTTGGAATGACATGGGGTTTAATTAGAACCAAAAAAATAGAAAAGTTCAAAAAATGTCCGACAGATGGCGCTTCATCTGATCAGAATGGCAGTAATTAGCATAACAAGGTAAGACAAAAAATGGTTCAAATGGCTCTGAGCACTATGGGACTAAACTTCTGAGGTCATCAGTCCCCTAGAACTTAGAACTACTTAAAGCTAACTAAACTAAGGACATCACACACATCCATGCCCGAGGCAGGATTCGAACCTGCGACCGTAGCGGTCGCGCGGTTCCAGACTGTAGCACCTAGAACCGCTCGGCCACCTCGGACGGCAAAGTAAGACAAAGCAAAGATGATGTTCTTTACAGGAAATGCTCAATATGTCCACAATCACTCGTCAACAATAGCTGAAGTCGAGAAATAATGTTGTGAGCAGCACTGTAAAGCATGTCCGGAGTTATGGGAGGCATTGGCGTCGGATGTTTTCTTTCTGCATCCCTAGAGATATCGGTCGACCTCAGGTAACCCCAAAGCCAATAATCGCACGGACTGAGGTTCTGGGGACCTGGGAGGCCAAGCATGACGAAAGTGGCAGCTGAGCACACGATCATCACCAAATGACGCGCGCAAGAGTTCTTTCACGCGCCATCTGTCGGACATTTTGTGAACTTTTTTTTTTGTTCTAATAAAACCCCATGTCATTCCAAGCATTTGTATCAATTTTTACCTCTCTATCTACATTATTCCGTGGTTTATTAAGTTTTCAAATTTATGCTGACTTTTTGATCACCTTGCATATGGTGCCGTTCTAGTGCAGTGGCAGCAGGTGTGCTACGTACATTCATTCTGTCGGTAGCTCATAGGCTGCTGTCATTGTCTACGGTACGATGGTGTATTCAGACGCTGAATACGCAGATTGCGCCTCCTTTACGGAGCAGCAGAAGCGTGAAACGACGGCTTACGGAAATGTTTCCAAACAGAACCGTAGCAAACCGTCAGGCTCTCACAGCTGTGGACAGGCATTTAAGGGGGGGTAGGACGTCAAATGGGCCGACTTGGAGCAGGAGAGGCACCACAGGACATTTTAATTTCTACTGTCTATACTTTTACGAATAAATTCATAAAACTTTGTCCGTATGACCAGGAAGAATTCAGGGTTCACACTCGTAGCAGCGGAAGTTCAAAAAAATAACAAAATATTTTTTTTTGCATGTGAAATATCATCATTTTTTCACTTACTATTGGCTGCATTTGTTGCTATAGGTACACATTTTTTTATAAGTAAGAGAGACTGTTCGATGAATTTTGCACAGCGTAAAACCATACTTACAGGTCCAGAATGAGATTTTCACTCTGCAGCGGAGTGTGCGCTAATATGAAACTACCTGGCAGATTAAAACTGTGTGCCCGACCGAGACTCGAACTCGGAACCTTTGCCTTTCGCGGGCAAGTGCTCTACCATTTTTTTTTTTTTTGCGCATTTTGTTCGTTGTTGATCGTTGTGTTTGGTCGTTGCGGACGTCACATGACATCCGTTAAAGTTCGTTTGATGATCTTTCGACTCAGTTTTTTTATTACAGAGGCCAACCAGCTCTCTGACCGAACACGCTGAGCTACCGTGCCGGCGACCATCTGAGCTACCGAAGCACGACTCACGCCCGGTCCTCACAGCTTTACTTCTCTGCCAGTATCTCGCCTCCTACCTTCCAAACTTTACAGAAGCCCTCCTGCGAACCTTGCAGAACTAGCACTCCTGAAAGAAAGGATATTGCGGAGACATGGCTTAGCCACAGAATGAGATTTTCACTCTGCAGCGGAGTGTGCGCTGATATGAAACTTCCTGGCGGATTAAAACTGTGTGCCCGACCGAGAATCGAACTCGGGACCTTCATTCTGGAAACATCCCCCAGGCTGTGGCTAAGCTATGTCTCCGCAATATCCTTTCTTTCAGGAGTGCTAGTTCTGCAAGGTTCGCAGGAGAGCTTCTGTAAAGTTTGGAAGGTAGGAGACGAGATACTGGCATAAGTGAAGCTGTGAGGACGGGGTGTGAGTCGTGCTTCGGTAGCTCAGATGGTAGAGCACTTGCCCGCGAAAGGCAAAGGTCCCGAGTTCGAGTCTTGGTCGGACACACAGTTCTAGTCTGCCAGGAAGTTTCATACTTACAGGTGTCTGAAACTCTCGAATCTATTTAATTTATGAAAAAATGAATGAGCTGTTACGTTTTAAACTTTATGTTTAGAAAAAAATCAAATTTGGTAGTTAATTATCTCAATTTTTACCACAGTTTTTAGTAGATTTGGAAAATTCTAGAGTTTCATACACCTGTAAGTATGGTTTGTATGCCGGGCAAAATTCATCAAATAATCTCTCTTACTTGTGAAGAAAATGTACCTATAGCAACAAACGCAGCCAACAGTAAGTGAAGAAATGTTGAAATTTCATATCTAAAAGAAATTTATTTTGTTACGTTTTTGCACTTCCACTGCTATGAGTGTGAATCCTGAATCCTTCCTGGTCATGCTGACAAAGTTTTATGAATTTATTTGTAAAAGTATAGACAGTAGAAAATAAAATGTCCTGTGGTGCCTCTCCTGATCCATGTCGGCCCGTTTGGCGTCCTACTCCCCTTAAGGGAATTAAATCATGGGTCAGTACAGGCTATGGCGTCTCATGTTCGCCTGCATATTGATTGATTTTGCTTTTGTTTATTTGACTTCTTTACTTGACTTCGGTGTGGTTCATTGTACTCTATGGCGCTGGTGTAGTTTAGAAGCACCAGACGTACTACATACATTGATTCTGTCAATAGTTCATCGAGTGCAGTCGTTGTGAACTTTGCGACGCTGCTTTCAAAAGGTGAATAGCGGTTCGCACCTCCTTTACGGCGCAGCAGAAGGCGAAGCACGAGTAGCAAGACGACGGCATATGGAAATGTTTCCCTACAGAACAGTACCAAACCATCAGCTCTTCACAGCTGTGGGTAGGCGTTTAAGGTAATATGGCGTTCGTGGTGCGCTACAGTTAGGTCGACCTCAACTAGACGGAATGGGTGGTGAGAAGATCATGAAAATTGTAGATGGAGATTCGACCAGAAGTACCCGCTGTGTAAGTGCCACTTTATGGGTTCCTCAATCAACTGTATCACGCCTGCTTCAGGAGACGGAAATTCCACTCATTTCACCTCAAAATGCTTCAAATGGCTCTGAGCACTATGGGACTTAACTTCTAAGGTCATCAGTCGCCTAGAACTTAGAACTACTTAAACCTAACTAACCTAAGGACATCACATCCATGCCTGAGGCAGGATTCGAACCTGCGACCGTAGCGGTCGCGCGGTTCCACACTGTAGCGCCTAGAACCGCTCGGCCACCCCGGCCAGCCCATTTCACCTCAGGAGGTACAAGAAAAAACGTTCAAATGTGTGTGAAATCTTACGAGACTTAACTGCTAAGACCATCAGTCCCTAAGCTTACACACTACTTAACCCAAATTATCCTAAGGACAAACACACATACCCATGCCCGAGGGAGGACTCGAACCTCCGGCGGGACCAGCCGCACAGGAGGTACAAGAGCCGACACCTGTAAACTATCCTAGACGGCATAATTTCGAGCGCTGTGCTAGTGAGCCACTGTTCGGTCGTGGCGTACTGTTTATGGATGACAGCGTCTTTACCCGTACAGTATCGTGAACGCTCATAATATTCACGTGCGGGCGTAAGAGAATCCTCGCGTAACTGCAGTACGAAGATATCAACATAGTTTGGCAGTGAACATTCGGTGCACTATAGTGGACAATCAGTTTTTCGCTCCGCGTGTTATTCTACAGCGCCTGTCTGGCAGATTGTATCGACAGTTTTTGGAACGTATATCAGGTGGTTTACTTCATGGTGTCCCGCTCCCTGCACGATGCAACTTATGGTTGATGACCGGCGCTGCCCCTGCGTGTTTCAGCAGGGAGACAAGAGAGTATCTCAAAGTTGCTCCTCCCGATAAGTGGATACGTGGTGCAGGACCAGTTGCTTGGCCCGCGAGATCTCCGGATCTCAGCCCCCTGAGCTTCTACGTTTGGGGCCGTCGCAAGGGGCTCTTGTATGGTGACGCAAATGAGACTGTAGCACAACTACACCGCTCAACTGAAAATGGCTGTGCAACTACAAAGAATGAGATAAACGGAAGGTGCAACATTCCACAGCGGTTAGACTTTGAGCACGTCACTGTCTTCGTTTACATCGTCACCACGCTGAACATGTTCTGGGACAAATGTACAGTATGTAGTTGTGTTGAATTTCGGGTCCCTTCGTCTCGTTGCTTTCTGAGAAGGATTAATTTTGTGTTGCTTGTATTGCACTTGTGATCCTTACTCCACTGAAAAGCTCGGAAATAAAGAAGTTCACACAAAACTTTATTTAACATTTTGCACTTGTTTTTATGCATAAATTACACCCACGAAGAGCGTACAGTTACTTCTGAACCACCGTGTATACGAGATGCCCCCAAAAGTTCCCGAAATGTGTATGACCAACGCTCACAAACGATAGTACAACCGAACGCCAACAGGAACAGTGTTAGTATACCTAGCGGCTTGGATCTAAGTACACGGGTTTCTGTTGTTGGCCGGCAACTTTCCATTGTGGCGTTTGCTTGTGTTAGCGATTTTGCAGTGACCGACTTGAGAAAAAAGCATTTCTGTATCAATTTCTGTCAGTGCAGGCATTTGATAATGATGCTTTGAGCCACACAATAACGAATGACTGGTTTAAACGTTTTAAAAATGGCCAATGGCTAGGCATCAGTTGATGACGATGATGAATATTCGGGACGACCATCTATCGGAATTATAGCAGAAAATGTCAATGCTGTTCGGAATGCGGTTGTGGAAGATCGTGGGCAGACCATCCACGACATGTGCTGATGTCCCACGGCAGCTAAGGGAGGATGTGAGAAGAAAACGTCCAGAGAAGTGGCCCAGGAATGACTGAGTCCTTCACCACGACACAGCTTTCATATTGTAGCAGTTTCTGTGAAACGGCGACTCCTCCTCAGTCACAGTACTCACCCGACTTGGTTTCGTGTGACTTCTGTCTCTTTCCCAATTGAAAATTAAAGGACAAACATTTAACACGATAGAGGAGATCCAAGCGGATTCGCAAATGGTACTGAACACTCCGATTAAAAAGTCTTTCAGGATGCATTCCGTTCGTGGCAGGAGCGCTGCGATCGGTATCTGAGCATCCAAGGGGGCTACTTTGAAGATGTCAGTAGCGAATAAAAATCTTTCGTGGTGTTATTGGATTTAGTGTTACATTTCGGGAACTATTGAGTTACACCTCGATGTTTAATTACGCCAAGAATCGTTTCGTGCTTTCGCCCATCTTCGGTAGACGTAATACATTTGTACCTTCGTCAGTTGTACGCCTTCATTGTCTGAATTTTGTACGCTGCAGCCACTCTGTGAAAAATTAAAATTCATTTAGCTACTATTTTTCCTGGTTTGCATATTTGGGTCTAGTTATTAGTTAGGTATTCACCTCTGTAGCCGAGGTCGCTAACGCACTCTTGTGCGTTAGGCTCGACGCGGAGGTAAGCCGGTTCGAATGCTAGAGGTAGAAAATCTTCACTGCCATTATTTGGCCGACAAGAGGCGTTGAGGTGGTGGCGTAAAGATCCCGTTCACCAGTGCTCTTGCCAACGCCCTCGATTAAATTTCAAACCTAATCTCAGTATCTCGTGAAGTGTGACCACGTGACACTGTTAATGGTGATGCGTCCGTCGGATGGGGACGTCAGCTCGCCAGCCACCTTGGTACACCCTCTCCCTTCCCTTCGTCAGCAGCAACACAAATCCAACACCACGCTGTTCAAGCACCCATCACAGTCAGTCACGCGACACAGGAAGCCAATGGTAAAGCATCTCCACTAGGGCCTTTCCTACGACGGCGATGCAGGATTCCTGCATATGTTCCCCTACTCTCATTTCCCTGAGCATAGAATTACTTTGACTTTTGAATAGTTACGTGTATTTACTTTTGTTCTGTAACTTATAGCACCCATTTTCACCTTTATAGGGCGTAGTACAAACACCTTTAATCTCACTGATGCACTGATGAAGTACAGCATTCGGCATGTGACCGACTCATCCTTTTGTTTATATTGGGCGATACATCTAGAAAAAAGCTAATTTGGAGCTTAAACTTGTTATATTACACTGTATGACCAAAAGACTGCTTAATGTATAATATGCAATGTACGATGGCCTAAGTGGCAGTAGGCTATTTCACGGGTAGCATTATTTTCGTATGGACCCTGTTGATTCATGCACTGCTTTTTGCCTTTCTTCAATCCATTTGATACCTTATTCAGACCATTTGTTTAACGTTATTTTCTAGTTGTACTTCTTAATAAGTTAAATTTCGATTGAACAGACTCCTGTCTGCTGATTCCGCTACTTCTTCTATCTGGACTTCGAACAGACTCCTGTCTGCTGATTCCGCTACTTCTTCTATCTGGACTTCCTCGACGCCGATTTTAACTTGTCGGAAGCATGGTAAATTTTTTAGTTTTCCTACATATATACCATAATCTTGAGTGTAAGCCTCATTGTTGGGAGACTTTTAACACGTTGTAAAATTTTAATCTTCGTTTTCTAAACTCTGCTGCCAGGTTTCATAATTTCTGTCTCGCTTTTCGGGATTTTAGTTTCTATCGGTCCTCGGTTTCTTTTCCTGGGATAAGAAATTTCCTCATATTTTTTCGACGATGTTTTCCACACCGCCCTTTCCGCTGGGAATTCAAGTTTCGCTCTCTACAGAGCTGCAGGTTTTATCCCGTTTTGTAAGCGTGGATGTCCGCTTTTTGTTGAGGCTGTCTTGCATTCTCCCGCACTCTATGTGCTTCCTTTCCTAGCCTCGTTGGTGTAATGATGTCACCGAGATACTTGAGGCGTATGATTCTTTTTATTTGCCTATAATTCATGTTTAATTTCTGAATGTTTCTTGCTTCTTGAGTTTAGAGTAAATCATTCCAGTCTTTTCAAAAGAGATTTGCAGGCGAGGTTTTCCAGGGCATTCATTGATGGATCTCTTTGACTGCTATGATTTCATTGTCATTCAGTATCGCTAAATCGTTTGCGAAAGATAAGCAAGAGATCTTAATGTTACCTTTCGTTCAGTCATGTTGAGTAGGCTTCCAGTGTATTTGGGTTTTTAATTATTTTTCCCATTCCCGAATACTTAATCTAAGATGAGACTGAGGAGGAATGGAGACAGTCCATCTCCCTGCCGTACACCGGCTTTAATTGCAGAGGGCTCTAATATTTCCTCTATAAATTTTACCTTGGACTTTGTGGTTGAAAATATTTACCTGATGAGGCTTACTGTCCTTCTAGGACGTCAAAAAGAGAGTGTTGGTGAGCCGAGTCATAAGTCTACTTGAAGTAGACGAATGTGCAGATGCTTGGAATGTTTCTTTTTGGATTAGACATATGTTCTGCGCATGAGCACCTTGATCGAAAGCTTGCATGTTAATTGCCGATTTATGTTCAAGCTGTGTTTGTGTTCTTTGTAATAAACATGCAGAGAATATCTCGTACGTGACTTAAAGGATAGAAGTCCCACCTTATGTATAAACATATGTCCTGTAACCTTTCTTGCGATCAGAGTGGATTAGTACGCACTTCGAATTTTGTGACAATTTTTCTGTGTGTCAGATATTGTTATGATTTGTGTAATTTCCTCGAGAGTGTTTGTCACTATGTTCTTTAATAATCACGCGATGATGCCATCTTCCCCAGATGTCTTGTTGTGTTTGAGGTTAAATATATGTTCGTAGATTTCCTCCTTGGTTTGTGGTTTAGATTCTTCGTGTATATAAAATGGTCTTTCTGGGAAATCTTGAAGGAGGTTCTGGACAGTTGAGTAGCTTACTGAAGTATCGCGCCAGCTCTCTAAATTTATAGTGATGTCACAACAGTTTTACCGTCCTGCTTTCTGCAGTATAAGTCCTATAGCGGGTATCCGCAAATCTTTACTCTGAACCTCCTGTAACAATCACGAGTGGTGCGTTCCATAAAGTTTATTTCAATAGAGTCCAATTCTTCCTTCATTTGTCTCCTATTTGTTTGTATAATTTTGCCACCTGCTTCCTGGTTTCTAAACAGTATTGCTTTGTTTCAGGTAAACTTTTACTGTTATATTTTTGGAAGGCTCGCTCGTTTTACCAAAGCAACTTCACATGCTGAGCCTCAGAAAGAGTGTTCTGCGGAATTAGGTTTCTAGCTTCCTGTACGGTCTTGGTTTGGAACTATTCCCAGGTGACTGCCTTCCCTTTCCCTCATTCCTCTTTTATATTAACCTCTCTTTCTCCTTTTTTAAATTTTCTGAAGGCTTGTCCTCTTGTGTTATGTTCTTTTTGGGGTAAATATAACTCTGATTCCCACAAAACAGCGATCCGTGTCAACGTTAGCGCCCCTTCGGACGTGTACATCATCATTATCCTCTCAGTATCATATGATGGCTACGTGATCAATTTTTAATTCACAAACCTATTGTATGGGTGGCCTCCAGCTCTTTTGCCTTAGGGTATGTTTCGTCAGTGAGGTCGACCTGATTTTCAGATTGTTTTCTTGATAGTGGCCCCATTATTGTTGGTGAATTTATGTGCTGAGAGATTACCTACGGTTTTTTTGGTGTTCTTTTTCTTCCACAAGGTGTACTTGGAAATAGTTCTGTAGAATTCTTATATCCCCACCAGGAATTATCGTCAAGATCTCTTCTATTTCAGACTTTCTTTCAGATCTTTCGTGTTAGTGATGTGTGTGGGAGCAAGTGCAGTAATCAAAGTGAACTTCTTATTCGCACACTGTCCGCACTTTGTCATGATCCTCTTGTTCAGGAGTGTAAATTCTTTCATTGTGTTGAATGACTTCTCGTTTACGAAAACAGCCATATCCAGGCATGAAGTGATATCTCTTCCGACTCGCTTGTTGGTTTTGCTCTTGAAGTTACAATACTTAGCGTCATCTTTACTGTCCTAGTCTGTGAAGCGTGTTTCCCGAAGGGCTAGAGTTTTCTGTTGATGTAGTTCTGATATGAGATTGTGTAGTTAGCCTTTAATTACACTTCTGGAAATGGAAAAAAGAACACATTGACACCGGTGTGTCAGACCCACCATACTTGCTCCGGACACTGCGAGAGGGCTGTACAAGCAATGATCACACGCACGGCACAGCGGACACACCAGGAACCGCGGTGTTGGCCGTCGAATGGCGCTAGCTGCGCAACATTTGTGCACCGCCGCCGTCAGTGTCAGCCAGTTTGCCGTGGCATACGGAGCTCCATCGCAGTCTTTAACACTGGTAGCATGCCGCGACAGCGTGGACGTGAACCGTACGTGCAGTTGACGGACTTTGAGCGAGGGCGTATAGTGGGCATGCGGGAGGCCGGGTGGACGTACCGCCGAATTGCTCAACACGTAGGGCGTGAGGTCTCCAGAGTACATCGATGTTGTCGCCAGTGGTCGGCGGAAGGTGCACGTGCCCGTCGACCTGGGACCGGACCGCAGCGACGCACGGATGCACGCCAAGACCGTAGGATCCTACGCAGTGCCGTAGGGGACCGCACCGCCACTTCCCAGCAAATTAGGGACACTGTTGCTCCTGGGGTATCGGCGAGGACCATTCGCAACCGTCTCCATGAAGCTGGGCTACGGTCCCGCACACCGTTAGGCCGTCTTCCGCTCACGCCCCAACATCGTGCAGCCCGCCTCCAGTGGTGTCGCGACAGGCGTGAATGGAGGGACGAATGGAGACGTGTCGTCTTCAGCGATGAGAGTCGCTTCTGCCTTGGTGCCAATGATGGTCGTATGCGTGTTTGGCGCCGTGGAGGTGAGCGCCACAATCAGGACTGCATACGACCGAGGCACACAGGGCCAACACCCGGCATCATGGTGTGGGGAGCGATCTCCTACACTGGCCGTACACCACTGGTGATCGTCGAGGGGACACTGAATAGTGCACGGTACATCCAAACCGTCATCGAACCCATCGTTCTACCATTCCTAGACCGGCAAGGTAACTTGCTGTTCCAACAGGACAATGCGCGTCCGCATGTATCCCGTGCCACCCAACGTGCTCTAGAAGGTGTAAGTCAACTACCCTGGCCAGCAAGATCTCCGGATCTGTCCCCCATTGAGCATGTTTGGGACTGGATGAAGCGTCGTCTCACGCGGTCTGCACGTCCAGCACGAACGCTGGTCCAACTGAGGCGCGAGGTGGAAATGGCATGGCAAGCCGTTCCACAGGACCACATCCAGCATCTCTACGATCGTCTGCATGGGAGAATAGCAGCCTGCATTGCTGCGAAAGGTGGATATACACTGTACTAGTGCCGACATTGTGCATGCTCTGTTGCCTGTGTCTATGTGCCTGTGGTTCTGTCAGTGTGATCATGTGATGTATCTGACCCCAGGAATGTGTCAATAAAGTTTCCCCTTCCTGGGACAATGAATTCACGGTGTTCTTATTTCAATTTCCAGGAGTGTATGTTGTTGTTTGTGGAGATTTCAAAGCACGTAGGTTTCTTTGCTGGTAGCTTGCTTCCCAACTCCTGCAAAGTGTTCTTTGTCAGTCTAGCAGAATGAGGGCGGTGTTATCCTGGACTAGTATCACTTCACGTAGTCTTCCTGGTCGTTGTTCTTGGACTGCGTCTTCAAGACGTCTCAGTTGTTGACAATGAATGTCAGCAGGTCTTCGTACGGGTAGTTCTTCTTTGTTTGGGTTCAGCCATTCCTTTCTTTTCCTTATGTTAATATAAGCACACCATTTCTCGTCACCAGTAACAGAAGACAAATGGGCTCTGTTGTTCACGAGCCGATTGAAGATGAACACGCAGAGATATGGCCACTCGCTGATTTTTACGATTTGGGCTTGGAGCCCAATGATGACGATTCATAACATTTGTCAGTTCCCGATTACACTGACATGGGTCATTGTCGATTAATGCGTTTAAACGATCTTCACCAAACGCCGAAGGTCTTCCTGAACGAGGAGAGTTATTAAAATGAAAACGATCCTACTTAAGACGAGAAATCCATTTTCTTTCCATGCTCTATCGAATGGCATTATTCATATTCACGGCGCAAAACGTTTCTGACTGCCTCCGATGCTATAACCCGTCTGCTGAATTCAAACAAATGAATATGTCGGAAATGTTCCAGTTTCTCCACTTGGCACTCCATTTTCTAGCGTTCAGAGCTCCACTCACTACCTCCAAACGACGAAATAGCAACATGTAAACATATATAGCAACTGTGAATTACAAATAAAAAATGACAATCGATAAATAAATCCATAGTAATCAGAACACCAATATATAAAACAAAAACGCTACCAACTTCTGCACCAACCTAATATGTCCAATATTTATTGGATAGGAGATACATCTGCTTACAGGGATAAGTTTTCATTTAGCTTGTTGATGTTTCAGTTGCGACGGTTTTTTTTTTTTATTAGCTGTCAGTTTTCTTTTAAAGTTCAAATTGTTCTTTAGTTTAAGAACTGAATTTTTCAGCTTTGGAGGTGACTTATTGGCTAATTCTTAAGTATCGTTTAAGCACTCATTTACTAATGCCGAATATGCCGGTACTGTATTTGCGTACGACTTTTGAAATGGAACCGCCGCTGCTGCTGCATGTAAAGAATACATACGATAGACGATTTTCTAACCGC
This sequence comes from Schistocerca piceifrons, assembly GCF_021461385.2. Classification (NCBI taxonomy): domain Eukaryota; kingdom Metazoa; phylum Arthropoda; class Insecta; order Orthoptera; family Acrididae; genus Schistocerca; species Schistocerca piceifrons. The sequence goes on along the minus strand of NC_060139.1, from coordinate 736,577,898 downwards.
AGGGTGCCAGCTTCAAGAGCATTTTCCTGTGTTTTCCCCAAATTGCCTGAGACTGTTGTAGTCCTGAGTAGTCACCTTCCATCAGAACCTACCAACGAGCAGAGTAAGGACGAATTAGAAAACATTATTACTTTTGTAGAACGTAGTCCGCCAAAAATAGTACACAGGATTTCTACACTATACTAGGATATGGCGGACATTACGTATGGGTAACCTTGTTCTTAACAATTACAGTGCATTTAACACCTTGAACAAGGAGATGAAGGTAAACGACAGGAATTTTGTCTTTGGAAATCGCTAACAAATCCCAATAATACCTTTTATCAATGAAGTTACTTCCACTTATGACGGTATCAATAATACCCGCAACTCACATCGAAGGGCGACGAAGACCTACATGCCTCCAAGCTGACACATTCTAAAGAACACTTCTCTCTAAATGTATGTCGTGGTGTTACAGGCAACCAGTTAATTGGGCGTGTTGTGTTTCCTCGTCAACTTATACTGCCCCCTTACGTGAACTTCCTTGAAAACGAGCTTCATGTGTTATTCGAAGAGATTCCTTTGGCTACAAGGATATTATTTTCTTCCGAGAAGTTTCTTCATACAGGTAAACCAAGTTTCCTCTACATCGCATGCTCTATGGGCAATGTGTGCGTGAAGAAAAATTCAAATGTTGCGAGTAGGGTACGTACAAATGAAATTTCCTTATTGTCGAGTTTTCTAAAGATTCAACTCATCCAAAACCTATCCTGCGCATGACTTTTGACGTTTATTTTTTTTCTGAACTGGAAGTGTATTGACCAAACCGTTTTATAAGTTACTTTCGAGTGGCACCCGATCAGCATTACAAAATTCATCGAAATCGGTGGGTCGCGGTCTCTGACCTCTCCTCGTTCGAGTCGCTGTACTATAATGCAGTTTTTCAGTCACTACTACGAATATTAGATCGCTCTCCAAATAGTCTCCTGCGCCCCTGAACATAGACGCGCAAAATTCACGTGTTTCAGCGGAAAATGAGCGGAAACATGTTCAATTAGTTCACGTTTGCGCAGTAAAAATTTAGGATTATGTGCCCCATGATCAGGCGGGCGCAGTACTTTGTCGTCCATTGCCAAACGTGTTCGTAGATCAAAATGCAGTCCTAATTTGTTGGTTTCGTACGCACTTAGGCACAATACTGAACTGCTCTGTAAAACTGGATGAGATTTCTTCTACTCGTACTATTTGTGATAGACTGAAACCATAACAGACTAAATAATTGTAATGGAACTTTGATGACAGTGAAAACATTCATATCGATATTTTGAGACTATTCGGGAGGCTGGATGTGTTATGAAAAGTCCTATGTACTTCGAGTTGTGACCAAATTTCGGGTCAAGGTCTCAAAACACAATGAAAAAATCAAAATAGATAATCCCTGGTGACCTAATGAATTACTTTGATTGTTACAAGGAGACAGTTCGACGACGTATGTGTTTTAAACTGTCCAGTGATGTGTTGTCTATCAAAATGATGAATAACCACTTTTTGCAGAGCGATCCTGTGCAAGACATGTAGTACGAGTGTCAGCCAGGTTCTGGGAGATACCGACTGGGATGTGGAGCGACTCCAGCGACTTGGCCAACTGTGCTAGATTTTTGGGATGTGGATCCACGGCGCGAGCACCGTGATTGAGATGGTCCCACGGACTCTCGATTGGGTTTAAAGCCAAAGAGTTTGGTGGCCAGGGGAATACGGCAAACTCATGTTGGTAACATGCAAGTGCACTGCAAGCTCTGCCACACGTTGCATTGTCCTGATGGTAGTGGCCATTGGGCCAAGGCAACACGAACTGAGTGTAGGGGTGAACATGGTCCCCGAGGACAAATGCATACTTGTGTTGATCCATTGTGCATTCCAGAATAATAAAATCGCCGAGGAATGCCACGTCATTGCACAAACAATCGCAAAGCGAGCCAAAACCAAGTACCAAATGAGCGACATCAAATTCATGAGGCACACAAACGCACACTGAACTCACTGTGACAACACTGACGATGGTTGGCAGAATGAAACAAATCTCTTCACGGCTTTATTAATTCACAGCTGAGTAACTACACCGTCTAATTACTGACTCAAGTGCTTTTAACACAGTAAGGTCTTCAAGTACTAAGTGGTACGCAGATCCACAAAACTGCACATGATGGCGCGATGGTAATGTCACAACATCACAAACGTACTATGGGGCACACACGTGTGACTGACTCTGCTCTACTTGGATTAAAATGCACTCATCTTACCGCTAGCTGGATCTGGTTTACGACGAGGCCGTGCACCATCGTGACCACAGCCCTTCCATCCGGCAGTCCACGCGCACTGCCAGCAGTCCCGGCGTGTTCCCGCACTGCGCGGACCTGGTTCCGTCTGAGTCCCAAACCAAACTGCACACTCACACGACCCGGAAGAACCACGACGTCACACCAAAGATAGGGCAACAGTTACTGCATATCGATAACCGCCGCTGCTGCCAGTAACGGACAGGCGACGCTTGCGAAACGAGTGGCGCCAGTCAAGACGAGAAGTAGACAAACAACCACAACCATGCCAACTAAAGGTGTGTGGCCTCCAACAGAGGGCGGAATCCTAGAAACGGCACCAACGCGAGCCGCAGCACAGCTCAACACTTCTTTTAATACTTACATTATATAAATTATATTCTCCTCATCTAGGTAGAAACAAATTATATAGAATCTCATTAACAATCGTGAATCATTAAATTCTCTGTAACTCAGAGAAATTTTTATATATTGTGTTATTTATAGTATTTAAAATATCATTAAGAACTTCATATCAATAAGATTGTAACAATAAGAAATCTTTGCTATTAGGTTTCCCAAATCCCTAACAATCCCTCCTTCGGACTGGACTCTTCCGACGATTGTTGTAGTGTGTTTGTTTTCAGACGTTTCACGCCACACACGTCAACGTCCACCTGTCCAATGGAGCACAAAACGTGATTCACCTGAAAGGCCACTTGTCGCCACTCAGTGGACGTCGCGATATGCAAGTTCTATCTTCATCGTCGATGTGTAGCATTCAGCATTGGTGCATGAACCAGGCGCCTGCTGCAGAGGCCAGCAGGCAGGAACTTTCGCTGAACGATCGTTGAGGAGACACTGTTGGGAGCCCCTTTGTTCATCTGAGAGGTCACTTCTCAACAGTTGCACATCTATTCTCCGGTAAAAATCTCCACAGCCGTCGATCACCCCTATAGTCATTCATGTCCCGTGGTGCATCACTGTTGTATCGGCGCCAGTTTTGGATAGCGCCATTTTGCTATGCGCAGTTACATTAACTAGGGCTGCACGAGATCACTTCACAAACTCAGCCGTTTCGGAAATGCTTCCACCCTTGCCAAAGCCAATAATCACGCCTTATGGACGTCAGATTAATCGCTCCATTTCCGCATTACGAAACGACTTCACTGTTTTCCGAGTCCTCCCCCCCCCCCTCCCCCCCTCACGCTTTATGTACCCTTCACAAATAGTGCTGCCATATGCGGTCTATGACTAGATACTGCCCTTTTACATCAGACATAGACAGTGGTCATATTTATGTTTCTGTACCGTGTTCAGCTGCACCTGATAAAGTCAAGTCATCTTTCGTGTCCTTTACCGGACCATGTGCTACGACTCTTGAGTGCAAGTTGACATTTCTCCTCCACCTTCATACAGACAGACTGGGCACACTAAAGACATAGAGAGGGATCCCATTTCGTTACTTAGACCAGTGTACCAAGTCTGTATCCATGATGTGTGAATCAGTGAGTTAACGCAGGGTTGAATTTGTGCCTTTTGTGTGATTGTGAAATTGGAAGGAAGAGAGATGAGAAAATTGCTACATATTTTTAACACCATGCAGAGAATCGGCGAGCTTAACATATCGATTCAGCTGACGAATCATCATCAAAAGCTACGTGCGGCTTCTCCGTTAGTGGTATCTCTATTTAACCCATGACATTGGAGCACCACCGGAGTTTTGGGTTGTCATCTTGTTTCCTCCTGACAGCCAAATCTTGTGATGAAATTTTTTCCGACTGCAGGGAAACATCTTCCTCAGGTATCAGTTGCGACATTCTCTCAACTGCTCGCTGTGAAACGAATATTATTCTTAGCACATTGTTATAGACCTTACTGAGCGTTAGCTTCAATAGATAATATTCCAATTTTTGTTAAAGATTGAGATACGTGAGTATCTAACTCTGGCAGCACACTTACAAATCCATACCTACTCACAAATATTACGAAAAGAACTTGGATACCAATGTCTCCAAGGTCTTGGAACGCGCCGTGGTAAGAGAAATAGATGTTTTTGATCTTATACAGTTAACAATACTCTTTGCCAGTACTATTTTATTGTACATGATGGCAATTATGTCTTTTTATTAAACAGGTTTGACCTTATTTATTGTTAATGCTAACACTTATTCTTTCTTTACTTTGATAAGACGTCATTAGAGACAACATAAAGCATTATCTCGTTTGATTGTTGTCTGAAGAATCAGCCGGGTATTCACGTGTAGAAGATTAGCGATCTCACGGTAACCCTAGAATCAGGAAGAACTAGCAGAAGACTGGCACTCTTACGTGTTTACCTGTCCGCAGGCAAAGACAGTAATTTCTGAACTAATAAGCTCTGGACTGAGTATCTAACTTTTCTCCGATGATTGGTATTATCGTCTCTGTTTACTGACGCGGTGCTCGTTCAGAATAAGCAACAGCTGAGCATAATGATTTAAGAAAGCAAAGAATGAAGAAATCAGCGTGTTAAGAAAAACTAGTTCCTTATGCAAATAAAAATAAAAGGTAACAGTGCAAATAGCAGTTTCTTTTCGTGCCACTGGTGGCAACCGAATTCGGTTATACCAACCATCATCAAATCAAAATTCCAGACAACTTTAGGAGTTGGTGATCGGAGACTGTGTAATATCTCCGAAAGGATTCAACCCTGGAGACTCAGCACCAGTTTCCATGACGACTTCCCTGGCCACAGACGTCTCGTTGGCATCTGTTTCGGAGGTACCTGTCACACCACAGAATTCAGCTGTTTCGTTTCCTTCTTCCTGCATCTTTGTCCTGCATCGCCGCAGAGTGGAAATGGCTCCCCATTTTGTCACTCAATTCACTAAAAACTTGTATGTAGACTACGCGCTAAAAAGTAATCTTCCTTAACTACGTTACTCCACGCTACAAACTGTTGAAATCAGTTTCATTGTGATGGATATTACGAGTATAGTCGAGATATAGTACTATAATGGTACAGTGTTACTTTATACGAACATAGTCATATGCATAGGATCTCGTATCTAAGTTGCCTCACAGTCAGTTTTGTTTTTTCTAATCGTTTCATTAATTCGGTAGAGAGCGCTAGACTACAACTGCGACATCATAACTTTCGACTGTCCGAATAAACAACAGTGTGGAAACGTTAATTGCATAACTTCCTATATTGCGGACTTCGAGCTATGTACACCGCACTGCACAGGCAATAACCACGCACGTGACTAATACATTTCGCAAATTCTGAGAAGATTTCGAATGGGTAGTTTGTAACTGCTGTTTCCTTCTTTACTCTGTAAATAGCGACTTTCTGGTTCTCCTAGAAAAGAGTGACGCGGAAAATGCCGCCAATTACTGTTCACAGCACCTCCACGTGCTCGATTTATGTGCAAATTCGGTTGTGGCAATACGAGTCACTTCCACTTGAGTAGTGGGGCTACATACCTAGACTAGCTTGATGCCCCGCTTAGTATTTTTCTATGCCAGAATTACGTGTTATAGTTGTTTGCAACATTTTAAAGTGGTGTGTGTATCGACCCGTTGTGAAACCGGTAAGTTGGATGCAATGCACATTGGCTAACGGCCAAAGTGGAAAAGTATGCCTGCAGTACTAAGAATTTATGTGTAATTACTCGGCAGTTAATTGATTTCTTTTGCAGTTCGATATTTTTCATCGCTTTCTGGTACGATAGCGTTATTTCTCGGACCATTGAAGCTGCACTGAGTCGCACACCAGGTATCGTGTCTCTTCTTTCCTGTTCCTTGCTCTGTGTATCCCTTAGTATCCAAGTATGCAAGTTAAGCATACTCTTCATGCAATAACTGCTGCTGGAATGCTGGCATCACTACGAATTCAACTGAAGACCACTGTCAGCTCGAAAACATTGCTTTATAGTTGATTCCCTATAGAGTGACACGAGTAGCTAAAACGCTTCTTTTGAAGCATTTACTGTAACAAATTTTCAGATGAAAAATATCGAACTGCAAAAGAAATCAATTAACTGCCGAGTAATTACACATAAATTCTTAGTACTGCAGGCATACTTTTCCACGTAGTTATTCTCTGTCGCGATGATGCTTCGACAGTGTGTTGGATAACTTGCTCTAGGTCGGAACTGGACTGTTTGCGTCCACTTTCATTCCTCTTGCTGTAGCTTAAACAGCTAACAGATTCTATAGCAGCCTCAGTTCCTCACAATACCAGAGCCCACATCCATCTTAATTCTTCGTGTGCTCCCCTCTTTGTTACCCTTCTGATTTATGACACGCATACACAGATGTACAAGTATAAACCGTCAAAAACTTTGGACCCTAGGCAGACTAGTACGAGTACAATCGGTCCACCAAACAGCACTGATTTTCATTTTTTCTCCATTCCTCAACACGAGTAATACTCCTACACTAGGTATGGACTCTAATAGTCGTTTTGTCTTGTATGAAGAATCTGCTTCGTGGTCATTTCTTTTATGCCATTGGCAGAAGATCCCACATCGTCTATTGTATTTTTTGCTGCACAGTTTCAAATTTTCATGGGTATAAGAAGTTTCGTCTTTGACCTCGTGGCTAAAGTGAAGCAGTTTCCAGAAAATAGGATTCTTTTCTTTTTTTTGGGGGGGGGGGGGGAGGGGCAGAGAGTGGGGCGGGGTGGGAATGTTGTTGGTTTGTTCCATCCTCATGTCACTTGCCGCTTCGAATGCCTGGTAAATGCAAAGAATCTATAACGGAGTGTATCTGAAACGAATGCAAAAATGAGAGGACTGGTAGAGAGGGTCATAACAAGCACATTACATATAGCAACTGACGTCCGCATCCCTTAGTGTAAGGCGCTAGGCGTCGATGAACAGTGCTGTGCGCCACCAAGAGGGTAGGCATACAACATGCAACCCGAGACCTCATGGTAAAGGGTCTGCAGGGAAACATTTTCATGTATTTGTGGCATCAAGGTAAATGAGAAGTCGGGTTGAAGTTTTATAACCTTTGTTTGAAAACAGTTACAAAAAATGCTCTAAATTACACCCGTCTGCTTGAATTCACGCTGTCCAACGACGCTGGAGTGACTGTCATACTCTTTCAAACACTCCTGACAAAGTGGAAATTGCTTCGGAGGAGGCAATAATCAGCGCTGTCGGCTCCTCATCAGTCTCAATGGATGTTTCCTAGGCCACAGATTTCAGGTAGCACCAAAAAGGACAAAAAAAAGAAACAATGGGCGTCAAGTCGGGGAACATGCAGGCCAAAGCACCGGCCCACCGCGCCCTATACAGTTCTCATCAAAGGTTTCATCTAAACGCATTCGCACTGCACGTGCGAAGTGCGCAGGTGCACCATCGTTGGTACCACATTCGCTGTCGCACGTTGAGAGGAACATGTTCCAAAGACTCTGGCGGAGTTTCTTTAAAAAAACATTAAGTGCCTGTTTCCGTTCAGTCACTGGGGAAAGATGTGTGGACCGACCAGATTACCGCCTACCAGTCTGACTCAAATGTCGACGTCGAAGCTATCTCAGTGGCCACGAACAACGGCGACGTGCGGATTTTTCAGTGTCCACACGTGTTGCCCGTGGCTGTTGTATGTACTGTGCACTGATGACCGCGTCGTCACGCCTTCGCATCTGTAACACTAAATCAATATATCAGGCTTCGAAGTAGGCCTGCAATGCACATGCACCATTACGGGAACGTGTCAGTGGAAAAATACCTCAAGCGAAGCTGTCTCTCGCAGGGAACTGAGGGTGGCAGTACATGTGCGTGGATGTAGAAATCAATCGTCTGGAAGCCGCCGAACATACGAACGTTGGACAGTGGGCATTTACATCCGTCGCCCCTAATCACTGTGCATATCTGCCCTTTCCTCCCAAGAATAGTGCTCCATTTCCTGTCCGCTCCACAATCACTAGAGTGTCTCCGTTTGATGACAAACTGACGTAGTGCGATTCAGACTCCACAATGTGCACAGGTGCTGCCCTCTACGCAACACCGATCAAACAGGCTTTTGCTCAACCAAATGCAACCCGTTCACGTCGCAGCAAGAGGTATGTTGTCCTACCTGGAGTATCCGCAACTATGTCGCCTAAAGCGTTTGCAAGCAAAGGTCGTAAAACTTATCCCAACGTTTCCTTTACCTATATGAAGATGGTATCTGATATTTCGGACATGGCCGAAAGAACAGATACCATCTTCATATACAGGGTGTTACAAAAAGGTACGGCCAAACTTTCAGCAAACATTTCTCACACACAAATAAAGAAAAGACGTTATGTGGACATGTGTCCGGAAACGCTTAATTTCCATGTTAGAGCTCATTTTAGTTTCTTCCACCTGCGCTCAATGGAGCACGTTATCACGATTTCATACGGGATCCTCTACCTGTGCTGCTAGAACATGTGCCTTTACAAGTACGACACAACATGTGATTCATGCACGATGGAGCTTCTGCCCATTTCAGTCGAAGTGTTCGTACGCTTCTCAACAACAGATTCGGTGACCGATGGATGGGTAGAGGCGGACCAATTCCATGGCCTCCACGCTCTCCTGACCTCAACCTTCTTGACTTTCATTTATGGGGGATTTGAAAGCACTTGTCTACGCAACCCCGGTACCAAATGTAGAGACTCTTCGTGCTCGTATTGTGTACGGCTGTGATACAATACGCCATTCTCCAGGGCTGCATCAGCGTATCAGGGATTCCATGCGACGGAGGGTGGATGCATGTATCCTCGCTAACGGAGGACATTTTGAACATTTCCTGTAACAAAGTGTTTGAAGTCACGCTGGTACGTTCTGTTGCTGTGTGTTTCCATTCCATGATCAATGTGATTTGAAGAGAAGTAATAAAATGAGCTGTAACACGGAAAGTAAGCGTTTCCGGACACACGTCCACATAACATATTTTCTTTCTTTGTGTGTGAGGAATGTTTCCTGAAAGTTTGGCCGTACCTTTTTGTAACACCCTGTAGATAAGGCTTACCGGCCAATGATCTTCTTCAGTGCGGATGCACTCACATTTCCCGAACTCGTACGAGAATCGATAGATTGACTGCCGCCAGCAATGAGTATAGTGGGCAGGGGCACTACAAATGTAGTTTGTGGACAGTAAGTTGGAAATGGGGGTGTCAAGGGGAGCGTGCCAGATATAAGTCCCTGCAGTCGCACTATCCTCTGTGTCCGCGATCGCTCAGACGGAAAGAGAGTCTGCCATGTAAGCAGGAGATCAAATGGTTCAAATGGCTCTAAGCACAATGAGACTTAACATCTGAGGTCATCAGTCCACTAGACTTAGAACTACTTAAACCTAACTAACCTAAGAACATCACACACATCCATGCCCGAGGCAGGATTCGAACCTGCGACCGTAGCAGCCGTGTGGTTCCGGACTGAGCCCCTAGAACCGCTCGGACACATCGGCCGGCAGCAGGAGATCCCAAGTTCGAGTCCGGTCGGGGCACACATTTTCAACTGTCCACGTTGACATTCATCAAGGCCTGCCAGCAGCTAAAGGTCTAGATTTCATTGTAATTTCACGTTTCTTTTACTTTGTCGTCACAAACAAATTGAAATGGTTGCCCTATAGACCTGTTACCATTACGGCTCGGATGGCATGATGTGTGCCTACCCTCTTGACGGCGCGAGTCGCTGTTCAACGACGCCTAGCGCCGTACGCCACTTGATGCAGACGTGGGTTGTTATATATACATACAGGGTAGTCCATTGATCGTGACCGGGCCAAATATCTCACGAAATAAGCGTCAAACGAAAACACTAAAAATAACGAAAATGTCTAGCTTGAAGACGGAAACCAGATGGCACTATGGTTGGCCCGCTAGATGGCGCTGCCATAGGTCAAACGGATATCAACTGCCTTTTTTTAAATACGAACCCCCATTTTTATTACATATTCGGATAGTAGGTAAAGAAATATGAATGTTTTAAAAATCAAATCAAATGTGTGTGAAATCTTATGGGACTTATCTGCTAAGGTCATCAGTCCCTAAGCTTAAACACTACTTAACCTAAATTATCCTAAGGACAAACACACACACCCATGCCCGAGGGAGCACTCGAACCTCCGCCGGGACCAGCCGCACAGTCCATGACTGCAGCGCCCTAGACCGCTCGGCTAATCCCACGTGGCATGAATGTTTTATTTGGACCACTTGTTTCGCTTTGTGATAGATGGCGCTTTAATAGTCACAAACATATGGCTCACAATTTTAGACGAACAGTTGGTAACAGGTAGGTTTTTTTAAATTAAAATACAGAACGTAGGTACGTTTGAACATTTTGTTTCGGTTGTTCCAATGTGATACATGTACCTTTGCGAACTTATCATTTCTGAGAACGCATGCTGTTACAGCGTGATTACCTGTAAATACCACATTATTGCAATAAATCCTCAAAATGATGTCCATCAACCTCAATGCATTTGGCAACACGTGTAACGACATTCATCTCAACAGCAAGTAGTTCGCCTTCTGTAATGTAGGCACATACATTGACCACGCGCTGACGCATGTTGTCAGGTGTTGTCGGTGGATCACGATAGCAAATGTCCTTCAACTTTCCCCACAGAAAGAAATCCGTGGACGTCAGATCCGGTGAACGTGCGGGCAATGGTATGGTGCTTCGACGACCAATCCACCTGTCATGCAACAATTCAATACCGCTTCAACCCCAAGCGAGCTATGTGCCGGACATCCATCTTGTTGGAAGTACATCACCATTCTGTCATGCAGTGAAACATCTTGTAGTAACATCGGTAGAACATTAAGTAGGAAATCAGCATACATTGCACCATTTAGATTGCCTTCGACAAAATGGGGGCCAATTATCCTTCCTCCCATAATGCCGCACTATACATTAACCCACCAAGGTCGCTGATGTTCCACTCGTCGCCGACATCGTGGATTTTCGTTGCCCAATAGTGCATATTATGTCGGTTAACGTTACCACTGTTGGTGAATGACGCTTCGTCACTAAATAGAACGAGTGAAAAAAATCTGTCTCGTCCCGTAATTTCTCTTGCGTCCAGTTGCAGAACTGTACACGACGTTGAAAGTCGTCGCCATGCAATTCCTGGTGCATAAAAATATGGTACGGTTGCAATCGATGCTGATGTAGCATTCTCAACACCGACATTTTTGAGAGTCCCGATTCTCGCGAAATTTGTCTGCTACTGATGTGCGGATTAGCCGCGACAGCAGCTAAAACACCTACTTGGGCATAATCATTTGTTGCAGGTTGTGGTCGACGTTTCACATGTGGCTGAATACTTCCTGTTTCCTTAAATAACGTAACTATTTACACTTGGATGACGTCGTCCAGGATACCGAGCAGCATACACAGCACACGCCCGTTGGGCATTTCGATCACAATAGCCATACATCAATACGATATCGACCTTTTCCGCAATTGGTAAACGGTCCATTTTAACACGGGTAATGTATCACAAAGCAAATACCGTCCGCACTGGCGGTATGTTATGTGATACCACGTACTTATACGTTTGTGACTATTACAGCGCCACATATCACAAAGCCAAAAAAGTGGTCCAAGTAGAACATTCATATTTCTTTACGTACTACACGAGTATGTAATAAAAATTAGGGACTCCTATTTAAAAATTGCAGTTGATATCCGTTTGACCTATGGCAGCGCCATCTAGCGGGCCAACTATAGCGCCATCTGGTTTCCCCCTTCAAGCTAGACGAGTATACAGGGTGATTCCCTGATGATGTTACAAACTTTCAGGGATAATGGAGAAAGATAGACGTATCGCTTTTGAGTGAAGGGACTCTGGTCCGGAAACAAACGAGTCGAAAGTTATAAGCGAAAATCGTTCTGATACCTCTGACAGTGGGATACGTGTACCAGTACTGTTGCTGCTGAGGCTAGGCAATTTTGAGAGGTGGAACAAAACAACAACAAATGTCCAGGAAACATGGACCCTAAAGTGCATACCTGAGGAGCCACGAGCACTTATTCAAGTTCGCTACTGTGAAACATATCTCCTCTATTCAACAAGCGCTCAGAGCTCCTCAGGTATGCAATTTGGAGACCATGTTTACTCGATATTTCTTCCTGTTTTGGTCCATACTACCAACTCTGCAGTGGTTATCATGCAGGATACACATAATCCTTTTTTGGCTTACACCATCTTAACGGGGCATTGCCTGGAGCTTGTAGTAGGGTTCGTGTCAATATCCTGTAGAACCAGGTCCTTCAGATCTGGTGTACGCACAGTCCGCCGCCTCCCTACACTTTCGTCTGTTTGAAAGGGCTCATGATTACACGAACGCCTAAAAAGGGCTTGAAATGTGTGATGTGGTTGGCGTTCGTGACAGTGCTTGGTGTGCCATAGCCGTGCTGCCTCCCGACCGTTTCCATCTGCTTGGCCGTACACAAACACGAACTCAGCTTGTTCTTGATATGAATACCGGACCATTCTGCTGCTTACAGCACGCTGCGTCCGTCGCACAGCCTGCAGCACACAAGGAATACACAGCGCGTTGTCAGACGAACATTCATTCGACAATGCCTTCTACCGTGGCAACGATGCAGTTTCGGATACATGTTCATGGGACCCTCGAAGTTCGTCGGTGTAATTCTAAAACAGCCTATGTATACAGGGTGTATCAAAAAGAATCATCTGATTTGGCACGTCTGTATTTCTGAAGCTAATAAACATATACAATGAATTTTATTTTTTGATGAACGGGAAACTCAGAGAGCTTTTTTTCATACCTTTTCATAGGTGTTCAGTATGCTCCCCTTGAGATGCACGGCATATGTCAATGTGGTATTCAAATTGTTCCCACACTTCAGCGAGTTACTGCATGTCTAGAGTTAGAGCTTCCACAGCTGCTGTTATGCAGTGTGTCAGTTCATTCATCGTTGTCGGTAACGGTGGCACGTAAACAGAGTCTTTTATAAGCCCCTACAAGAAATAATCACATACAATCAGGTCCGGTGACCTTGGACGCCAGTAAGTAAGGTTGAATCATTTGGTCCAATGCGACCGATCCATCGTTCAGTAATTCTTTGACTGAAAAATTCCCTTACTTTCAGATGCCAGTGTGGCGGTGCCACATCCTATTGGTAAATGAAATCGTTCGAATCAATCTCCAACTGTGGGAAAAGAAAATTCTCAAGCATATCGAGATATGTGCTTCGTGTAACAATGTTCTCGGCAAAGAAAAAGGACCATACATCTTATCTCAAATAACATAATAGTTATGATTTTTTTTAAATCAGTTGATTCTTTTTGATACAACCTGTATGTGAGCCGGCCGTTGTGGCCGAGCGGTTCTAGGCGCTTCAGTCCGGAACCACGCGACCGCTACGGTCGCAAGTTCGAATCCTGCCTCGGGAATGGATGTGTGTGATGTCCTTAGATTAGTTAGGTTTAAGTAGCTCTAAGTTCTAGGGGATTGATGACCTCAGATGTTAAGTCCGATAGTGCTCAGAGCCATTTGAGCCAACCTGTATGTGACCTCTGGCCACGAAAATCGAAGAAACGAAATAAAAAGATAAAAAGAATCATAAACGGTCCGAGGACAGTGAGAATCTGTTCAAAATTTTACTTCCATTAATTCTGTAAAATGGTATTATTCAGTAAGAATTTAGAATCGCATCGTCATTCAGATAACATGTCGTGCATGGTATTTAAACAATGGATCATGTACGTTTACGATACTTGCATTTCTGAAATGATACAAAACGATACGATAGTTTTATTTCAAAACTTTTTACTTTATTTAACTCTCTGCCTTATACTCGTACACAGCATAAATATCCAGGATAGAAGGAACAATGCAGGAGCTGTATCTAATTTCAAAACAAAGTACACATAGTTTGAACATAGAGCTTAAAAGAAGATAATAGCAGTTTTATTTTACACTCGAAGCTCGTGTGCTATTGACTAAAATTTGTTCTTGAAACATTAATTAATTTAAGTATCTTCCATATCAATAATGACAATAATGTTTCGATTATTAATGCCGAAATCGATAAAACTAAGTTAGTTACTTTGCTTGTTTCACGTTCCATGGATCATATTGCTCTATAAACCGTAATGATGTGGAACGAGTAATTTTACATTCACATAGCAATGCAAATTCAAATGTTCAAATGTGTGTGAAATGTTATGGGACTTAACTGCTAAGGTCATCAGTCCCTAAGCTTACACACTACTTAACCTAAATTATCCTAAGGACAAACACACACACACCCATGACCGAGGGAGGACTCGAACCTCCCTCGGGACCAGCTGCACAGTCCATGTCTATGCAAATTAATTTGTTAACATAGCTATATGCTGCACTAAACATTTATGAGTATTTTTTTAACATACAGATGTGAATTAGTAGTTACTACCCACCGTCTATCATTACAACATAAATTGTTCTATGGAATAGAAGGATTTGTCAACGAAAACTTTTTCAATTTGTTTCCAAATTTTACCCAAATTTTAGTTTGAGGTCTGTCAGATATTTTATATCACTAGGTAAGTGATAAAAAATTTGTTTCAGAATTGCGCACCCTTTCTCACGCTACAGACAATTTTACGATGGAGTAATGTATGTCATTTTTCCTTCTTGTAATTACGTGCATCATTGAACTTTAGTGGATTGTTTACAACAAACTTCATGAGTGAATAAATATACTGTGATGCAGTAGTCAGAATACCCAACTCCTTGAACAGCTGTGTACAACATGATCGTGAGTGAGCACCACATATCGTTCTTACAGTACGTTTTTGCGCAAAGAAGACTCTCTTTCTTAAAGACGAGTTACCCCAGTACCTTTTTCCATATGACGTACTGAATGCAAATACGCAAAATATGTCAACTTGGCGCTTTGTCTCTCCCCGAGATCTGCAATGAATCTAAGCGCAAATGTGAGCGAACTGTTTCAGGAAATCCAAAACGAAAAATTTCAAAAATAAAAATCAGTATTCAACAGACACGAGCATAAAAAGCTGTAACTATGCAAAATAGGGCCTCAGTCATAGAATGTAGGTTAAAGGAATGAATGCAAGGCCAGTGGCCAAGTGCAGCAGGTTCCCCGGAAACACACAGTGTCGTAGGACCAGTTACAAGGACGTTCCGAAAACAAGGTTGAGGGTTGTTGCTGTTGCCGTTTCTGCAGCGCCTGCGTTTCGTTGCAGTGTCTGGTATTGTCTCGGTAAACTCGTCTGGAGTTACAGCTGGGCCCCGTCCTTCCACGGAAGGTTAGTGATTCGACAGTCTTTCCTGTACGTGGGGTCACACACGTAACAAATTTCTCCACGAGAGAGATTTCTTTTTAATTGGAAACAAACGTTTTATTTCATTTCGTCACCGTTTGTCTAACTGCTGCACCTTGAGAATTATCAGCTGATATCACACACAAAAAAAAACGACTTAATGCCCACAGCATGTCATGATCTACACAACATTGTCATTTAACAATCAGTCTTCATGTTACCTGTAATTTTTTTATCAGTCTACTGGCTGTTTTGAGGCGGCCCACCACGAATTTTTCTCTTGTGCCAACCTCTTCATCTCAGAGTAGCACTTGCATTCTACATAACGAGCCAGTGGGGACCAAGGGTTCCTTATTCTAAAATACTCCAAATATACCTCAGAAATTTTATCGGTGCAGTTCGGTTTCACACTATATATCCGGTCAATACACTCGTATCACAACACACACACACACACACACACACACACACACACACACACACACACACGTACATACACACAAATAAATTAAGGCTAATAAGCTTTCAATTAGATCATTATAAGGAACGTTAAGGAATGTTAATGAGACGAAGTGCAGTTTCTTTAGGCAACGCATGAAGTAGTTCTTGCCTAGAGAGGAATGTCATGCCATGAATGGTGATGCGTAAGTGAGTGATGACGAGGTCGCACAATTAAGGATACTCGTATTTGCCTTGCGGATCTGAGGGCTTTGCGATCGAGCTATGCGACTCGCATTGCCCTTAAGTTAGCCGGCAGTCGCCCCCGAATGGATGCGACTGTACTCAGTGGCCGGCCCAATGACTAAGATATCTGACTTATAATCTGGAGCGCCAGTGTCCTACATAGCCGTTTTGCCAACCACATTTATATTTCTCATCTCCTCTTAATCATTTCTACTTACTTCAAAGAAAATTGTATGTTTAATTCAAAAAGGCCACTTCAAACTGAACTAATCTGAACACCAAATGTAAGTGAAATACTGAAACTGAAAGTATTATCTATTATTTTTTGGGTGTGGTTGTTGTCCTTAGTGGTAGTTAGCTTCAGTTAGATTAAGTAGTGTGTAAGCGTAGGGACCGATGTCCTCAGCAGTTTGATCCCATTAGACCTTACGAAAAAATTTCCAAAATTTCCTTTCCATTTTTTGTAAAATGGGATACACTCTAGTGAACTTCTCTCCATATCCAATTTCTAATACAAGGCAGTACGGAGGTCTAGCAGTGGGTCAAAATCTTAGCAATGGATGGCATTCTCAAAACCAGCAATTTTCTGGAAGGGGAAGGAAGTGTGAAGACGTAAGCTACATAATAATCATACTACGTACGTGATGAGTCAGATAGTCTTTTCAAAGTGCCTTATTAAGTAAGATAATGTGGCATCGCCTTACACATTATCATTTTATTTCGTATCATGCTCATCCATAACAACAAAAACACAATACATTACACAGACATTCGTCATCACCATCGAAAGAAGCATACACCGTATCTCATCAAAAGTATCCCGATACCCCTATGTAATGCGGAACGGACCGCTAGACGTCGTGAGCTAGTATAAAAGTAGGCAGGGAGTATTGTGTTGCCGATGTACTCGCTTTGGCGCTAGACATATTAAAATTGGAACGTTACAGAGACTAGCATAGTACTTGTGCATGGATGAATGCGTTAAAAGTAGAGAAGCAATGACAGCAGACTGAGTCGGTTAGGATAGCTCAGTGACCAGCCATTGGATGTCATCTGAGTAACAAACCATCAGTGACATTTCAACCCTTCTAAAGCTGCCCAAGTCGAATGTTGTTGGTGTGATGAAGAAGTGGAAAAGCGAAGGAACAACTGTAGCTAAACCGAGACTAAGATGACCTCACGTATTGATGGATAGGGGCTGTCGACTACTGCGGAGTGTGGTGTAAAGAGTGACACCACTGCACAATAGAAGACTGGAAATGAGTGATTTGGAGTGTTGAATCACGCAGTACCACGCGGCTATCCTGTGAAAGGGTCTGACTTCGGCGAATGTCTGGAGAACGTTACCTACCATCAGATACAGTGCCAACAATGAAGTGTGGAAGATATGGTGTTACAGTGTGTGGTTAGGGTGTGTTCACCTTATTGCGTCTAGGAAAATGCTAAATACGAAAGGACATGAAAAGCTTTTGATGTGTACAGTACAGGAATAAGTGTGAGACGATGACTGCTTGTACCAGCATGTCAGTACACATTGTCGTAAGCAGCATGTGTGTGGACAATAACATTTCTGAAACGCACTGACCTGCCTAGAGTCCCGAACTGAACCCAATGGAACACTTCTGGAATGAGTGAGAGCGTCTACTTCTCTCCAGGACCCAGCATCGAACGTCAGTATTTTCTTTGATTCCGGTTCCTGAGAAACAATGGCCTACCAATCCTCTACAGACATTCAGACACCCCAGCGTCTAGGAAAATGCTAAATGCGAAAGGATATGAAAAGCTTTTGAGGTGTACAGTAGAGGAATAAATGTGAGACGATGACTGCTTGTACCAGCATGTCAGTGGACATTGTCGTAAGCAGTACCTATGTGGACAACAACATTCCTGAAACGCACTGACCTGCCTAGAGTCCCGAACTGAAGCCAATGGAATACTTTTGGAATTATTCAGAGCGTCTACTTCTCTCCAGGACCCAGCATCCAACGTCAGTTTTTTCTTTGATTCCGGTTCCTGAGAAAGAATGGCCTGCCATTCCTCTGCAGACATTCAGGCACCCCAGTAGAGCTCAAGCCGTCATAATGGCGAAGGAGGGTCACGTCCACATATTAATGTCCACTAACAGGTGTATGGACACTTGTAATTAGCAAGTGTGCATTCTCGACACTTCATAAATCGGAAAAACGTGCATTGGGGGTTGCGTTGAGTTGTTTGGGGGAAGAGACGAAACAGTGAGATCATCGGTCTCATCGAATTAGGGAAGGATGAGGAAGGAAGTTGGCCGTGCCCTTTCAAAGGAACCATCGCGGCATTTGCCCGGAGTGATTTAGGGAATTCATGGAAACCCCAAAATCAGGATGGCCGAACGCGGGATTGAACCGTCGTCCTCCTGAACGCGAGTCCAGTGTGTTAACCATTGCACCACCTCTCTTGGTCTTGCCTTAGGACTGCGTTGTCCCTAACACACATAACCGGATGTAGCAATGAATACCGACTTGGAAATTTCCGTATGCCGACGGCTGGATTGTATCATGTTGCAGCAGCAGGAAGCGTTGAAGTGCTGGACTGGTTCGGTCAGCACATAGAGGTCCGCTGTTCCGCTAACGAGTTTTGGCAATGTCAGTCGGGACTGGTTTGTGCTCGATCTGTAGCGGAAATGTGTGCGATCACGCTTTTCCAATATACGGCTGAAACGAAAGTGTGGTACCCTGGTTCCATCAAGATTGTGGGCATGGGAGACAGTGCAGCTTTCCTTGAGAAACTTCAGGAGTATTGTGCGGCTTAACTACAGAGATGTTTCCGAAAATATTGTTTGCTAATGGAGTCGAGAAAATACCAGACTGAATAAAATCGACAGTTTCCGGAAGGTGTTAGGACCTAACCAAGATTACCCGACGCTTCGTTTCATTATGTCTTAAAATGAAACGAACTCATATTTAGGAAATTCTCAGCTCGTTTTAAATAAATCAGTCCTTGATGTAGACCTACAGTTCGAGTTTGTATGAAAAGTATTTTTATCCATACACAAAGCACTGCCGTAGATTAAAGAGACATTACATTCTTAAAAGTAATAGAGATCGAATATACATTTTATTGCTATGATTATAACCCGTTCCCTAGGGTTCCACATTTCCATTGATTAAATGATAACGAATCTATGCTTCGTAAAGAAGGAAAAAAATTTTCTGTTGTTCGAAGAATACACCACCAAAAGCTGTTGTACTGAATATTTATTTCCAAACAATTAGATCTGGTCAAGCGAAGATATTTAGGTCACAGATTAATACTACATCAAGTTTAACGAACGTTCGTTGGTGGCAAATACGTACTTCTATTTTGATTGCAGCGTATTTCAGATACACTGTGCAATGAAGTTGAAAATATTTATGCAGGTGTTTCAAAGCGATTCGTCGATTTTCAGAAGATCACATCTTCTTAATGAGTGTAAAAAACCGGGATAAATTTCAACCTACTCATATGGCTTCAAATTTTTTGTTTTCAAAATAAACATCTAATTTTACAACGGTGTATCAGTCAGACACATACACGTACAGCTTATTGATGGTTTTACAGTTGTGTTTAGGCACAAACTTTTGCCTTTCACAAATGTTCAATACGCTCTCCACCGGAAGACGGTCAAATTCGTCCCATACTTTTATCAGCATGTCTGGAGTTACGGTGTTTCCTGCTGTTGCTATGCACCGTCATGGATCACCCATAGTAGTTGTTGAAGGCTAGACATACAGACTGATTCTCTCACAAAAACAAATCACACACCATGACATCATGCTACCTTTCATGGCTAATAGCGCAAAGTGACATCCGTACGCCCATACTACCTATTCAACGTACAAGCAGGTCATTATTAAGAAATACTATTAGCTGTAGGTGCCACTGCCGTGGAGCTACGTCCAACGAAGATCGAATAATGACTTTTGTTGCTGTGATGTGGCCATCTCGAGTCGACGCACATTGTATAATGAACAAGCGAGCTAGTTACATCAGAAACTTATCGGTAGCCATATGAACCGTCAACTTACAACTGGCGCCAGGATAAACGTTTAGTTTCGTTACTTTAAAAATTTACTCCAAATTTCTAGCTTTAATCATGTAGAAGTAGTCTTGTAGAAACCGGATGAATCCTTTTTAAAAATTCTACTCATTTGACGCGAAGGGCCCTTCCTTAAAATTGATTTAGTGTCTTGAAGGTAGAATATAAACTGTAGTGAATTTCAAAGTACATGTACAACGGACACTGTGTGGCTGTGATGCACAGACTTTGCGTACAGATGCAGCTAAATGCTTTTTGGTGGCCTGTGAACGCTCTTTCTCGAAACGCGGGCTATGGACAACGCGGACATCAAAAGATCACTGTTTTCCACTAGACAGATGTTACTGTGAAAGGCTGTGAAAGGTTGATAAAGGGCACTCATTGCCAACTGGCTTTCAACGCCAGGGAAGCACATCCCTTCGCTAAAACTACGCCCCCCGGTTGGGGAAACCAACCTCCCTGTAGGTATCTGACGACTCCGAAGCCACCTTAAGACTTTTCGAAGTGGTAGGCTTGTTTGAACCACACCACGAAATATCCTGCGGGGCAACCAAGCTTCAGCACTTACAGCGTACCGCCTCAATTATTTGCTGAATGTATTCCAATCTCTGTCTTCCTCTACATTTTCTACCTCCACAGCTCTCTCTAGTAACATGAAAGTTATTCCGAAATGTCTTAACAAATCTTACTATCTTGTCCCTTCTTCTTGTCAGTGTTTTCCACATATTTTTATCCTCGTCAAATCTTCACATTCCTTACCTTATCAGTCCAGCTAATTTTTAAGTCTTCTGCAGCACCTCATCTCAAATTCTCCGATTCTCTTCTTTTCCGGTTTTCCCACAGTCCATGTTTCACTACTACACAATGCTGTGTTCAAAACGTACATTCTCAGAAATTTCTTCCTCAGATTAAGGCCTATGTTTGATATCAGTAGACTTCTCTTGGCCAGGAATGCCCTTTTTGCCACTGCTAGTCTGCTTTTTACGTCTTCTCGCTCCGACATCATGGGTTATTTTGCTGCCTAGGTAACAGAATTCCTTCATTTCGTGTACTTCGTGATCACCATTTATGATATAAAGTTTCTCGCTGTGCTCATTTCTGCTGCTTCTCGTTACTATGGTCTTTCTTCATTTTACTTTCAGTCCACATACTGTACAAATCTGACTTCATTCCACTCACCAAATCGTGTAATTCTTCTTCACTTTGTAGGATCTTGCAATTTTCGAAATTGTGTGGATCATATTTTTCTGAAAGTCTGATGGTATATCGCCAGACCCAAGCATTCTACACAGCAAAGTAAATAGTCGTTTTATTGCCACTTCTCCCTAATGATTTTAGAAATTGTGATAGAATGTTATCTACATTTTCTGCCTTATTCGATCTTAAGTCTTCCAAAGCTCTTTTAAATTCTGATTCTAATATTGCATTCCCTGTCTCCTCTACGAGTATACTCACTCTGTTTCTTCTCCTATCGCGTCATCAGACGAATGTTACCCCTCATAGAGGCCTTCGATGTACTCTTTCCACCTATCTGCTTTCTCAGTGGAATTCCCACTGAACTCTTAATGTTGCCACCCCTGACTTTAATTCGATTTATTCACATTTTACATGCAGCCATTCGCCTTAGTTTCCCTGGTCTTCCTATTTATGTCATTCCTAAGTGACCTGTATTTCTGTACTCCTAGATTTCCCTGAACATTTTTGTATTTCCTTCTCTCATCGATCAACAAGTATTTGTTACCCATGGTTCTTCGGAGGTACCTCCCGTATACCAACATTTTTCTTTCCAGCATCTGTGACTACCATTTTTAGAAATGTCCATTTCTCTTCGACTGAAATGCCTATTCAGCTATACACTATCGCACTATCTACAGCCTCAAAGAACTTCAAGTGTGTCTCTTCATTCCGCTGTACTTCCGTATCCCACTTCTTTGCTTATTGAATCTTCCTGGCTAGTTTTTTAAACTTCAGCCTAATCTTCATCACTATTAAATTGTGATCTGAGTATATATCTGCTCCTGGATACGCCTTACAATCCAGTATCTGACTTCAGAATCGCTGTCTGACCATTATGTCATCTAATTGAAATTTTCCAACTCCTCCTCTTCTAATTCTTGACATATTATTCGCTATTACGGGCTGAAATTTATTGCAAAATTTAATTATTCTTCCGCCTTTCTCATTCCTGTTACCAAGCCCACATTCTCTCGTAACTCTTTTTCTGCTCCTTTCCGTACAACCGCATTCCAAATCCAAGTATTATATTTCCATCTCCCTTTACGCAGTGAATAACCCGCTCCTCATACACTTTCTCTACGTCCTCGTCTTCTGTTTGCGACGTCGGCATGTATACCTGAACTACTGTTGTCGGAATTGGTTTGCTGTCGATTCTGTTGAGAACAATGCTATCATTGAACTGTTCGCAGTAAATCGCTCTCTGGCCTACATTCCTATTCAAACGAATCCTACTACCGTTATACCATTTTCTGTTGGTGTTGATATTACCCTATACTCATGTGACCAGCAATCCTTGTCTTCTTTCCATTTCACTTCACTGACCCCCTTTGTCCAGATTTAGCCTTAGAATTTCCACTTTTCAGATTTTTTAGCTTCACTATCATCTTCAGACAATCCACATCCCGACTCATAGAACGTTATCCTTTCGATGATTATCCAATCTTTTTCTCATGGCCACCTGCCCCTTGACAGTCCCCTCCCGGAGATCCGAATGGCGAACTAGTCCGGAATCTTTTCCTAGTGGAGAGACCATAACGACAGTTTTCAGTTATAGGCCACATATCCTGTGAATAAACATTACGTATCTTTAACGCAGTGATTTCCGTTGCCTTTTGCATCCTCATGCCGTTGATCATTGCTGATTCTTCTGCCTTTAGGGGCAGTATCCCGCGCCAAGAGCAAGAGAGTGCCCTGAAGCTCTGTCCGCTCCTACGCCCTCTTTGACGAGGTCGTTCTTCTGCCGGAAGTCTTCGGTCACCACTGCTGATGATTTTTATACAAATTCTAAGTGGTGGCGGTGTTCGAACTCAGTACCGAGGACGTTTTCGGTTACTATTCAAAGACGCTACCTCTATACCGCGGCTCAATAATTACTTAAGTTACTTTTTTCAAATATACCATTAATGTGTGACAACGTGTTGGGGTTTTTAACTTCTGGAATGAAGGTATGAACAACATCTTCCTCAAGTAGTTCACCCACTACACGCGTTTGTATTTTGTACCGGATTCGTATACGTCACGTTTACTTAATTATATCTTGGAAATGCCTTCTCCGAGTTGTATGAAGTTCCCACAAAAGACCAGAAACTACTTCATTATTCATTCTCAACGATAAACGAACTGACAGCACAATATCATCTCTTCAATGGCTACACGTACATTTATTCTGTCCACATTTATCATTAGCCTTCCTACAAAAATGCTGGTCTTACCACTACGATATAATGTTATTGGTTTTTGTCTTTTAGAGGTGCATTTCTTCTTGTAGATATTTTTTATCAAACTATATTTTCTTTCATTTTATTGAGTCTTACTCCGACTCCTCTCCATCCGAACAGGCCACGGAAGCCCAATGGTACTGACCGACCGCCGTGTCATCCTCTGCCGACAGGCGACACTGTATGCGGATATTGGGGGGGGGGGGGGGGCGGCATGTGGTCAGCCCTCCAATCTCCGGCAGTTGTCAGTGTTCGAGGCCGGAGCCGCTACTTCTCAGTCAAGTAGCTCCTCAATTTGCCTCACAGGGGCTAAGTGCACCCTGCTTGCCAACAGTGCTCGGAAGACCGGATGGTCACCTACCCAAGTGCTAGCCGATCCCGAGAGCGCTTAACTTCGGAGATCTGACGGGAACCGGTGTTACCGCTGCCACAAGGGCGTTGGCATTAAATCTTGCATCTAACGTAAATTTTTCTAGCCCAATCTGCTGTACAGTTACTCTATAACATATTTACTAACTCACTCTGTTTTATGTCTTTGTGATGCATGCATTTTGGTTCCTTTATTTATATTTGTCATAAATTATGTTTCTTCACCTGAAATTTTGATACCATTTCTGCTCACTATTTTTCCAGAAGATTTATTTTACCAGTTCTGTCAGATAGTCTGAGTGTTACAAACCCGTCTCAAAAGATAGGTAGTTTATCTTAATTTCATTTATTATTTTTTCTAAAACATAGACTAGTTAAACAGTAAAGGTGATAATCCGCCCCCCTATTTAACATCAGTTTTCATTTTTAATGAATCAGATATTTCCACTATGTCTTTAACTTCGAATTTCTTGTTTTTCAGAGTTTCGCGACTGATGTTTGCTAATTTCTCTTCAACAACCAATTATCTAATGATTTTATCTACTGTTTTTCTGTTTATTTGAGCAGACGATTTCTTGAAATCGATAAGTAATAGTATTACAGGTTTGCTAGTTGACATTCTGTGCTGAATTATTGATTTTAAGCTACAATTTGTTCTGCGCAATATTCTCCTTTACTAAAATCTCCCTGATATTTTCCTAGTTATTTATCTAAAGTTACTTTAGTGCTGTTCGAGAGACTTTCTGATAATATTTTGTACGCATTCCTTCATAACTGTTGACATTTTGTTCGTCTCCCTGTTTATGTAGTGGATGGAATACGCCTATTTTCCGCTTCTGGTAAATTTTGCTTTGCCGCAGTGGTGACACCGGGTCCCTCAGATCATCGAAGTTAAGTTCCGTCGGGCTCGGCTACCACTTCGATGGGTGACCATCCGGGTCTGCCGAGAGATGCACCCAGTCCTTTTGTAGCCAACTGAGGAGCTACTTGCCTGAAAACCAGCCACACCAGTCACGAAGATTGACAACGGCTGGGAGGGTGGTCTGCTGACCACATGGCCCTCTGTATTCACATCCTTTGACGCCTGTGGGCTGAGGATGACACGGCAGCTGATCGGTACCGTTGGGCCTTCAAGGCCTATTCGGATGGTGTTTGCTTGTTTAATTTCCTCAAAAAGTGAAGATTACCAGTAATCTATGGTTCTGATCATTTCCATAATTCTGCGGTAATGGTGTCTTTGCCGTGAAGAAGAAATGAAATACACTGAAATTCCTTCGACACTGTGTTATTATTATTATTATTATTATTATTATTAAGCTGAAGAACCAAAGAAACTCGTACACCTGCCTAACATCGTGTAGCGCACCCGCGAGCACGCAGAAGTGCCAAAACACGACGTGGCATAGACTCGACAAATGTCTGATAGTGCTAGAGGGAACTGACACCATGAACCCTGCAGGGCAGTCCATAAATTCGCAAGAGTGCGAGGGAGTGGAGGTCTCTTCTGAACAGCACGTTGCAAGGCATCCCAGAATGCTCAATAATGTTCATGTCTGGGGAGTTTAGCGGCCAGCGAAAGTGTTAAGACTCAGAGGAGTGTTCCTGCAGCCACTCTGTAGCAATTCTTGACGTATGAGGTGTTGCATTGTCCTGCTGGAATTGCCAAAGTTCGTCTGAATGCACAATGGACATAAATGGATGCAGCTGATCAGACAGGATGCTTAGGTACGTGTCATATGTCAGAGTTGTATCTAGACCACCCACACCATCACAGAGCCTCCACCAGTTTGAACAGTCCCCTGCTGACATGCAGGGTCAATGGATACATGAGGTTGTCTCCATACCCGTACACGTTCATCCGCTCGATACAATTTGAAACGAGATTCGTCTGACCAAGGCAACACGTTTCCAGTCATTAACACTCCAATGTCGGCGTTTCTGGGCCCAGGCGAGGCGTAAAGCTTTGTGTCGTGCAGTCATCAAGGGTACACGAGTGGGCCTTCGGCTCCGAAAGCCCATATCAACGAAGTTTCGTTGAACAGTTCGCATTCTGACACTTGTTGATGGCCCAGCACTGAAATCTGCAGCAATTTACGTTGAACTATTCTCTTCAGTCGTCGTTGGTCCCGTTTGTGCATGATCTTTCTCGGGTCGCAGCGATGTCGGAGATCTGATGTTTTACCGGATTCCTGATATTCGCGGTACACTCGTGAAATGGTCATACAGGAAAATCCCCACTTCATCGCCACTTTGGAGATTCTGTGTGCCATTGCTCGTGCGCCGACTATAATACCACATTCAAACTGACTTAAATCTTGATAACCTGCCGTTGTAGCAGCAATAACCGTTCTAATAACTACGCCAGACATTTGTCTTAGATATTCTTTGCCGACCGCAGCACCGTATTCTGCCTGTTTACGTATCTCTGAATTTGAATACGCATACCTATAACAGTTTGTTTGGAGCTTCAGTGTATTAATGGCAGTATTCAGACACATCGCAGGGGCAGCCTGAAGTCAATTTCTGTCAGTTCAGAAACAAGGAGTCTAGCAACCAAGTGATTTACGAATACTAGGCCGATGTATAGTTCACAAATTTTAATTTGGTGGGTTTTAAAATGGGATGGAAGTGTCGCTAGGGAGACGA
The DNA here is from genome assembly GCF_021461385.2 of Schistocerca piceifrons. NCBI lineage: Eukaryota > Metazoa > Arthropoda > Insecta > Orthoptera > Acrididae > Schistocerca > Schistocerca piceifrons. The sequence goes on along the minus strand of NC_060139.1, from coordinate 736,551,130 downwards.
GTGGTACATAGAAAGCAGGTTTTGTAACACTGTCTACCCTCACTGTGAATAGTTAGTTTTTTTTCTGAGAAGGAGTTGTAGGTAGCTCTAACAATGCATTTAGAATTGCTCCATCATTGTAGAAGAAAAAATTGTTACAAGTAAGCAGTGCCAATTGTCTCGTACACTTATTATTTCGTGGTTTAGAAAAGCAACCTCAAAAACTAAATATCATCTACTGCATGTTGTTCCAATTGCCGTTAAAATGTTTGTTGGATTTAATCCCCGTACGATGCTTATTCTTACGAACATTCGACTTTCGTTTTGTTGTCTGAAGCCAGTAGTCTTTCTCCCGACTGACGGTGCTTTGGCAGTCTCATTCCAATAATGATTTAAGTTTTAAAATCTGCTACCAAGAGTTAATCTCACGATGAACGTCATACGGTTAAAATTCGATCCGTTGGTTGCCAACTCGACAACTAGGCTGCGTGTAAAACCCCAGAGTGGTCAGAGAGCCATTTCCCTCACATTGTGTCCACTTGAACGACGAGCGCGTCGGCTGTGAGGCCCTCATCGTGGGCTGCAATGCTAATACTTTCGGAAAACCGACCTATTACTGCAGACGGTTATACAAATACTATTTAAAGATTTTCAATGATGCTAGCCGCATTTGGGCATCGAAATGAATCGATGCTAAGAGATAAAAATTAGTAGCGGACGGGGCCTCGAACTCGGATTTCCCGAATAAGGCGAGAGAGCGGTTGTCTGAACCGCTTTTTTTGTTATTTTGTTTTTTTTTTTTACTTAAACAAAGGCACCCAGAAAATGATCCATAAAAACATCGTAGATATGTTACACAGCATTTACAAACGAAAATTTTAAAAAAAGGAACTTCCTGGCAGATTAAAACTGTGTGCCCGACCGAGACTCGAACTCGGGACCTTTGCCTTTCGCCGGCAAGTGCTCTACCAGCTGAGCTACCGAAGCACGACTCACGCCCGGTTCTCACATCTTTACTTCTGCCAGTATCTCGTCTCCTACCTTCCAAACTTTACAGAAGCTCTCCTGCGAACCATGCAGAACTAGCACTCCTGAAAGAAAGGATATTGCGGAGACATGGCTTAGCCACAGCCTGGGGGATGTTTCCAGAATCAGATTTTCACTCTGCAGCGGAGTGTGCGCTGATATGAAACTTCCTGGCAGATTAAAACTGTGTGCCCGACCGAGACTCGAACTCGGGACCTTTGCCTTTCGCGAGCAAGTGCTCTACCATCAGAGCTACCGAAGCACGGCTCACGGCCGGTAAAGTTTGGAAGGTAGCAGACGAGATACTGGCAGAAGTAAAGCTGTGAGGACCGGGCGTTAGTCGTGCTTCGGTAGCTCAGATGGTAGAGCACTTGCCCGCGAAAGGCAATCGTCCCGAGTTCGAGTCTCGGTCGGGCACACAGTTTTAATCTGCCAGGAAGTTTCATATCAGAACACACTCCACTGCAGGGTGAAAATCTCATTCTGGAAAAAAAAGGAAGTTGTCACTCAAGAGCCTCAATCCCACGTTAATACAAAAATTTGAATTAAAGACTAATAGGTTAGCCATTACGCCACATTTTATTGTTTTCTTTTCTTGTTTTCCTTAACCACTTTTTTAAAAAATAGCAAGTAAAGGAGTCTGCGTCAGGCCGGTGGAGGCAAGGTGGCTAGGGGTCGAAACCCGAGGGCTGGCCACGACGCCTCCCTCTTCCCGCCCTCGAAACGCTGCTCTCCAGTTTCCTTTTATTTTATTTTGTGGTGCAGAAAGGCAGGCTAAACGGGCAGTTGTACCCTTCTGGAGGTAAAGAAGGTAACTAATCAACAACAAAAAATAAAGCTTCTGGTGGAACCAACATTAGACACGACACCCACTGCTACCATCGATCCTGAATCGGCCATACAAGCACGCTTCCTATCCGACTCAAGTACCCAGCCTGTTACCCACTACTGTCGTAGTATCACCTATCCATGAAGCCTTCACTTGCCAAGAAATCGGGCGTGGTGTGCAGTCGCACTAAGAAACTGGATTGTTGGCACTCATGCTAAAAATGAGAAGAAGCGATCTGTTTTACTTGGCAAGGAATTTTTTTCAGCTAAGATCGCATAAAAGCTTATTTACCTTTGGCAACCGGTTTCGACAGACATTGCTGTCATCTTCCGGTCTTCAAGTATTTTGTTACAAAACGTGGTCATTGTGAATTGGAATCTCATGCCAAGTCGCCATGTTAGTAGATAATGTGCAACACATTATACAAAGGTGTGTGAGAACTACATATTCTGATAGGGCCATTCGCACTCAGTGCTTTCTGATTGTAAATGTTTTCTTTCTGACAAATCTTCGCATAATGTGCTGTATTTGATCCGCTAATATGACGACTTGGGATGAGGTTCCAACTCACAATAAACACGTTTTGTAACAAATTCGCTTGAAGACTAGCAGATGACAACGAAATCTCTTGAAACTGGTTGTTGAAAATAAGGAAGCGTTTACACGACCTTGTCAGTATATATACGAGGGTTGGAACTTAAATTGTAGCAACTATTTATTCACAACCGATACAAAAGAGTTACATGTTTGCACCTCTTACTGTCCTTCAAAGTAGTCACCAGCGTTGTGTGGAACCCGTTGCCAGCGATGTGAAAGGCGTAGTATACCGTTAGCAGAGCCTGTTCTGTTGATGGTGCGAATGGAGCGGTCTAGTGCCTGTCGAATCTCTGGAACAGTTCTGAAGCGAATGCCAGGAAGTTGTCCCTTCGTCTTCGGAATCAAATCATAGTCACAAGGACTAAAGTCCGGCAAGTATGGTGGATGGCACTGCACTTCCCAGTCCCATAGGCCAAACAGAGCAGCCACAGCTTGCGCAGTATGCGTCCACGCATTGTCGTGCAAAATGACGGGTGGGTTGCACAGAAAGTGTCGCCGCTTCTTCCGCAAAGCTGGTCGCAGGTGATGCTCCAAAAACGAACATCAATACTGTGCACTGACGGTCTGCCGTGGAGGAACGTAATGCGTTAGGAACACCATCACAGTCGTACACGAGAATCACCATAACTTTAGACCGCTCCATTCGCGCCAGCAACAGAACAAGCTTTGCTAACGGTGTACTACGCCTTACACATCGCTGGAAACGGGTTCTACACAGTGCTGGTGATTACTTTGAAGGACAGTAACAGGTGAAAACATGTAACTTTTTGTATCGGTTTTGAATAAATAGTTGCCACTATTTAAATTCAGACCCTCGTATAAAGGGCGAAGTACTGGGATTCTCTACTAAGAGTCGTCAAACACATTTTCTCTGGTTTTGCGTCAGATATTTGCAATTCAGTTTTTTCAGTGTGTAACCCAAACAAATACCGCAAATCAAATCTTTCATGTGAAGCCCAGTGTCAACGGAAAGCGTCGGTTTGTTTCCTGTAACAAACAAGATCATTTTTAACGAGGAATTTTACTCGCCCATTAGATAAAGTGGTCCCAGAGTAATTTGTTTTATCCTAATGCATTAACGGGAATAGTGAAACACGAAGAATAATCAGTGCTCGAGCAGCGACTGCAGTTCCCTGTTGTACAGAGACTGCCACCATCTTGCAGCAGCGCCGCTGAATCGCTGCTGGAATACTGGTTACCCTTACCGTTTAACTGTTACCGTTGATACGTATCGATAAAACGAATATCGGGCTAGCTTAATTTGGGATCACTTTATCGAAGGAACAAGTAAAATTCCTCTTTAAAAACTTTTAATTTATGACGGAAAACAAAGTGGCGCTTTCTGTCGAAACTAAGCGTCGCATGAAAAACATGATGAGCAGTATTTGTTTGGGTTGACTCCAGCTAAACACTGCAAAAACGAAGTCGCAGATATCTGCCGAAACATCAGAGAAAATGCGGTGACACTACGCTTGTGCTGTGTAACAGGCTTGGAAATTGGGTCGGATGGGAAGCGTGCACGGATGACCGAGGCAATTAAGGTGAGCGCTCGAGTTAAGCGGGAAATCTGGGTTCGAGTTCCGGTCCGGCATAAATTTTCACGTGTTACAATCGATTCATTTCGCTGCCCAAATGCGGCTAACATCATGGAAACCATGTAAACAATTGTCAGCCACTTGCCATGCACTGCGTGCTTGCTGGCATGGAAGACGCCAGCCAAATGTAGTGTATGTCTTGGGCAGTCGTCCTCTTCCACGTCCCTGCTGCCGAGTGTGGCCGGGAAATGTGAGGCGGATGACTGGACATATGCTCTTTCCTTACTGTATGCTGAGAGGATTACCACCACAGCCCACTGGCGAGTGGGAAGTATTGCATGCGGCACGCAAGTTATCGGATTTGAACTGGATGAAGGTAGTCTTGAGAAGGACGTGTTGGTAGCATAGTCAAAACTCGAATGAGTATGGGAGTCAGACTACAGAAGCAGCGTCGCGTGAAACATGGAATACTGGCTTTAGAAAAAGAGACAAAGACGAACGGTCGAGACAATAAGCATCAGCAGGAACCACATCCGGCAAAGACTGTAATGGGAATCAGAGAAACATGGAGTATACCGAAGTCATCACGTGATTGGATCAACGCAAAGGGCGAGTGCAGACTAAGTCTTGAGATGAATTTCCAATGTGAAGTCTCATGAGGCATCACGAAGTCTCACTCACCAGTGAGTGTCTCTACAGAAAACATCCACCAAAAGTGATCACTGAATTTCATCACTCTACCAAAATGTCCCTCCACTCTCTGGCTCGCAAGATTTGATCTAGGTCTTCCCACTCCTGCTCTTCTAGATCGCTGTAATTTTGTCGCGATATCACTCACTGATGATGTATCAGTGACAGCCAATAGACGATTCCTCGTATGCAGTTCTTCTATTCATTCTCAGTTCAGGGTGCCAACTTTTTGCTGTACGCGTCCTAAAATATTTCATTTGCAGTCATTTGTAGACGGACTTTCACTACATGCGTAAATGTGCCTTGTCACGGGTTTTCCTGGCGGGATGATGGCTCGTAGCTTGCCATAAAGACGCTTATCCTCGCGAATTGTCTTCGGGGAGCTACAGGGTGGTCGTACACCTGCAGGAAGATTAGTTCCCCGTTATCTTTTGACGAAGCTCAGGTTTAGCGAAAAAATGAGTTTCTCCTATGCAGAATACCGGCCGGCGACGAGTATTCTTGGTCAGTCATTAGCCCTTTGTATAAATGTCTATCCACTGTTCTTCTCGACACGTCTGCATTGTTTATCACTTGCGTTTCGAGGAAGGATTTCCACAGACCACCAAAAAGCATTTAGATGTCCCTTTTGTGTGTAACGCCGGTGCACTCCAGACAGACACGTCCGTTATACTTTGGGATTAGCTAGAAAATATTCATTACATAAGGTTTTGGAAATACGTTGAAGCTATACATCACTACCTACAAAACATGTCAGTAATATGAATAATCTCACTACGGTAAATACACTCCTGGAAATGGAAAAAAGAACACATTGACACCGGTGTGTCAGACCCACCATACTTGCTCCGGACACTGCGAGAGGGCTGTACAAGCAATGATCACACGCACGGCACAGCGGACAAACCAGGAACCACGGTGTTGGCCGTCGAATGGCGCTAGCTGCGCAGCATTTGTGCACCGGCTCCGTCAGTGTCAGCCAGTTTGCCGTGGCATACGGAGCTCCATCGCAGTCTTTAACACTGGTAGCATGCCGCGACAGCGTGGACGTGAACCGTACGTGCAGTTGACGGACTTTGAGCGAGGGCGTATAGTGGGCATGCGGGAGGCCGGGTGGACGTACCGCCGAATTGCTCAACACGTGGGGCGTGAGGTCTCCAGAGTACATCGATGTTGTCGCCAGTGGTCGGCGGAAGGTGCACGTGCCCGTCGACCTGGGACCGGACCGCAGCGACGCACGGATGCACGCCAAGACCGTAGGATCCTACGCAGTGCCACTTCCCAGCAAATTAGGGACACTGTTGCTCCTGGGGTATCGGAGAGGACCATTCGCAATCGTCTCCATGAAGCTGGGCTACGGTCCCGCACACCGTTAGGCCGTCTTCCGCTCACGCCCCAACATCGTGCAGCCCGCCTCCAGTGGTGTCGCGACAGGCGTGAATGGAGGGACGAATGGAGACGTGTCGTCTTCAGCGATGAGAGTCGCTTCTGCCATGGTGCCAATGATGGTCGTATGCGTGTTTGGCGCCGTGCAGGTGAGCGCCACAATCAGGACTGCATACGACCGAGGCACACAGGGCCAACACCCGGCATCATGGTGTGGGGAGCGATCTCCTACACTGGCCGTACACCACTGGTGATCGTCGAGGGGACACTGAATAGTGCACGGTACATCCAAACCGTCATCGAACCCATCGTTCTACCATTCCTAAACCGGCAAGGGAACTTGCTGTTCCAACAGGACAATGCACGTCCGCATGTATCCCGTGCCACCCAACGTGCTCTAGAAGGTGTAAGTCAACTACCCTGGCCAGCAAGATCTCCGGATCTGTCCCCCATTGAGCATGTTTGGGACTGGATGAAGCGTCGTCTCACGCGGTCTGCACGTCCAGCACGAACGCTGGTCCAATTGAGGCGCCAGGTGGAAATGGCATGGCAAGCCGTTCCACAGGACTACATCCAGCATCTCTACGATCGTCTCCATGGGAGAATAGCAGCCCGCATTGCTGCGAAAGGTGGATATACACTGTACTAGTGCCGACATTGTGCATACCCTGTTGCCTGTGTCTATGTGCCTGTGGTTCTGTCAGTGTGATCATGTGATGTATCTGCCCCCAGGAATGTGTCAATAAAGTTTCCCCTTCCTGGGACAATGAATTCACGGTGTTCTTATTTCAATTTCCAGGAGTGTACTACCACCATCACAATCGCTGTTTTGCTAATACTCTCACTCCTGTCTAAGTAGATCTCCACCGTTTTCATTTCTACTGCTATAATGTCGAATATACAGTAAAATTCCCTATTTCTGCAGTGGTAAACTGATCACTCTTGGCTATTAACAAGCTTTTGCATCAGAGATTAAGCACAGTCACACACTGACAGCTTGGTCCTTAGGTACTCATTGCCGCCTTGATAGCCACTGTTGAGGGAACTGAGGAAAACTCTGAGTCTTCATCCATTACTGCATGGCTAGCAGTCGCTGTCTGCAACATTTTCTCCTGAGCTCACTGCTCGCGAGGCTCTTACCGCAGCACCAATGGTGCGTTGCCGTATCCCGCCGACCGAAGTGGCCGAGCGGTTAAAGGCGCTACAGTCTGGAACTGCACGACCGCGACGGTCGCAGGTTCGAATCCTGCCTCGGGCATGGATGTGTGTGATGTCCTTAGGTTAGTTAGGTTTAAGTAGTTCTAAGTTCTAGGGGACTTATGACCACAGCAGTTGAGTCCCATAGTGCTCAGAGCCATTTGAACCATTTTTTTTTTTTTTTGCCGTATCCCACGTAAACCGTAGCTGCATGACGTTCCTTTGTAACTCCAGCCGCTCTTAATTCGTGGATGCACAATGTGTATTCCATCGGAGCTGTTGTTGCCTTAATACAGGGTAGGGGATGAGGACGGGGGTGAGGGGGGAGTTTCATTCGACAGATGATGTGGTAGTCAAGACTTTCTGACCATTGAACCAGCAACATAATGTAGCCAGGGTGACGCGTGGTACAGGATCTTCTTAATATTTCGTGTTTAGGGATCGACTCTCAAACTTTAGAATTTGTTATATGTCAGTCACTCTCTTAGGCACCCACAAAGATAAAAATAAATTACTGACAAAAAAAAACAATGTCAGCGAAGCCTCTGACGTCAAATGGCAAAATGTCTCCCTGCAACACCGCTTGAGGTGTTTTCTTTCATAACACACAGCTAGCTGATGGAGGGAGATCCTTTGTGGGGATTTGAGTGACTATTGAGTCGTACGTTTAAGTCTATCAGGTGTTCGACGGACTAGCAGAAGAAGAAAGGGTTTGTAAGTTCACTTGTGCAAACAAATTTTTGCATTGAGTGTCTATATGTTGCTGAGCACAGATAGCAATTGGTACCTGATAACACGTCAAATTATCGTTCCTACCTGACGACAAGCTTGACGCACAAAAATCGGGCTGTAATATTACACTCTGCTGTGAGTAATACCTTGAATAAATAAAAGACCAAAAGAAATATAGAACGAGTTTTCTCTTCTCTCTTTTCCGCTGTGTACACCACACTTGTTATGTAATACTGTGATATGTGTTTCTTTGGTGCAGCACAGTGGACAGTCTGTGCGAGTTAAGATGTGTGACACAATTGCTTATAACTGCGAGTAACTTTTATGGGTGAAGACATTCTGCATAAGCTCCAGCCATCTAACTTTCTCAAAATAATTGCCATCACACTCAACAAATTTTGCAGTCGACCAAACCCACAGTACCTTGTAACTATTAGGAAAAATAACAGATTCACGAATGCAGAGGCTTCATTTCAGACGATTCTTCTCGTCCCAAAACAATTTAGATTACAGAGGACGAAATCAAAGTTATAAGTCCAGTTGTCAAGAGCTCTGAAATGTTCTGTACATACCTTATATATTTTCGACCGATGTGCCGGGAAGTTGTGACAAAATTATCAACTGGTACTAGTCTCACTGCGACTTGAGGCAACCATTATCTACGTACTTACCCCAGCCAATGTTTGCTGAGATTCGTCTACTACAAATTGCTATTCTCAAAGCAAGCTGAGTAAAAGAGTCATAAGTTTCATTTAGACAGACAGGATTATCGGACCACGACATGTTAAATTCTATCTCCAGAAACCCACTTTGTTTTGGGACTTTGTTGGAACTATGTGAAAATTAAGGGAATATTTGAATTAAGTATTCAGAAACTAAGGCACCGGCGACACAAGAATCCCCTTTATAAATAAATCAACTCGGTATTTAGTTCAAGTGTTTAATGAAGGACAGGTATACTGCAATCAGTCGCAGACCCATTGGTTTTCTTATCACCCTTGCATACCCTGATTTCAGCTATAAACAGCCATCATTTGAGTTATTTATAAGCCAACAAACTCCCAGTAGTACATGTCACCATATGACTTTACTGTTGTACATGCAGAAGGAAACTCCTGTCTGTACACCAGTAAAGGCATAAGGTGACATGTACTGATGGGAGTTTGTTGCCTTATAAGTCACTCAAATTCACTGATGATGGCTGTTTATAGCTGAAATCTGGGTATGCAAGAATAATCAAAACAAATGGAACTGCGACTGATTTCTGTATTCCTATCTTCCCTTACAATAATATACAGTCACTGCGCTCGATGGTTCCATTTGGAATCAAAGTTGGTCAAGTCTTTAAGGAAACCACTTAAGACCCACAGCTGGGTGGCCAGAGAGAGATTTCTCGAATGCAAGTCGAGTGTCCCAACTACTGAATCTCGTTGGGATAGAATTTTGAAGGTATTTCCTTGTACCATCGAAATCGATGGCTCATCATCTTCTCTTTCGGAAATAATAGCAAATACAACTTCCTAGTATGTTAATACCGTATACCGGACCGGAAATCGAGTATGGGATCTTTACCTACACGGCCATGTGCTTTTCGGTAGAGCACTTACCCGCTAAAGGCAAAGATCCCGGGTTCGAGTTCCAGTCCGACACGAAATTTTAATCCGCTGGGAAGTTTCATATCAGCGTACACTCCGCTGCAGAGTGAAAAATTCATTCTGAAAACTTCCTCAGTTTTCATGATTCTGTCGAACTATGTAGCTTATTTAGTAGCCTGGGTTTTTTGTATTTAAATAATTCAGTGTTCAAATGGCTCTGAGCACTATGGAACTTAACATCTGTGGTCATCAGTCCCCTAGAACTTAGAACTACTTAAACCTAACTAACCTAAGGACATCACACACATCCATTCCCGAGGCAGGATTCGAACCTGCGACCGTAGCAGTCGCGCGGTTCCGGACTGAGCGCCTAGAACCGCGAGACCATCGCGGCCGGGTAATTCAGTGTTACCTCCGCCTAAGGACACCAGTGCTGGTTTTCTTCTTATTGTTACTATTTTCCCCTTTCTTACAGCGCCACAGTCGTATAGTTTGAAGATCATGTAGTTGAAAGCCGTTACTTGCGTTTCGTTGTTTCTGTGCAAAGTGTGAGTGTTTACGGATTCAACTAGATAAACATATGATCGTGCGAAGATGTCTGGTGTGGACTTTTCGCCTTCCGCTATCGGTTGGACGAATCTAGAATTTCTATCAATGGGTCAAGAGTGCGCTATACGCAGGAAGTTGTCACTCGTGTGTTGGAATATATTTGGCATTAAAGGTTTTAAATGGATTAGCCACACTTAGCAGGGATGCGAAGACTCGTAAAAGAGTAAAAGTCTCACGTGTTGTCCCGGTCTTCAGTCCGAAGACAGGTTTGATGCAGCTCTCCACACTATCTCGTCCAAGATTCTTCTTCTCTACATAACTACAGGAATCTACACTCATCTCACTTGTTTAAACAGGAAAAAACCTGGTTGAAACCACAAGTGAATGGCGGTGCAATCTTAAATTTCGAGCCGCGGGGAGTGACCGTGGCATGTCACGGAACGCGCGGAGCCTCCCGCCGGCGGTTCGAGTCCTCCCTCGGGTATGGGTGTGTGTGTGTGTGTGTGTGTGTGTGTGTGTGTGTGTGTGTGAGTGTGTGTGTGTGTTGTTCTTAGCATAAGTTAGTTTAAGTAGTGTGTAAGTCCAGGGACCGATGACCTCAGTAGTTTGGTCCCTTAGGAATTCACATACATTTGAATATTTTGAACATTTAAATTTCGGCTGAAACACACTGGTGTGCAAAACTTAAGGACAAGAGTAACTTTCGCATGATGTGTCGCTGCCAAGTAACATAGCTCGATGAAACTTGAATCATTCATGGAAGGAACGCCTACAGTACAGTACAGACGGTAAATGGAAGAAATCCGCAGTGCACGAAAGCAATGACACGTTTATTCAAAGACAACCAATACATTAAAGTCACTGTATTTCATGATAGTCCTCTAGACATTTCAAAAAGTGGGACGCATTTCTTGATAGGGCGTGTGGTCACTCCGGACGAGAATACATGCACTACAAGTGCTCCTATGCTGGCGATAAGATTCCTCCACCAGTGGATGGTTGTTGATGCATGTGGATGTGCTGCAACAGGTCTCGCCAATGTATCCCACACGTGTTCGACAGGATTTACGTCGGGGGAACAGGCAGGCCAGTCCATTCACCAAATATTGTTCCAGGAACTCCTCCATCTCCGCTGTTCCATGCGGTCGTGCATTGTCTTCCATGAAAAGTCAGGGCCGGATGCGCCCCTGAAAAGACGCACATGCTGAAGGAGTATAGTGTCACAATAAAGTTGGTCGGTGAGTACACTGTATTCAGAGATTTGGAGTTCAGTACGTCCATGCTGCATTATGCCTCCCCACACCATAACACATCGACCACCAAAACAATCATGTTCGACAATGCTGGACATACTGTCATATGGCGAGAGGTGGCAACAAGGAATCTACCCACGAATGATCATTCGGGAAAAGCATACTGCTGCGCTAGTGTCAGTCCTAGTGGAGGGAAAGGGAAATTTTATCAAAATTCAATGAACACGCGGTTGGAGGATGAAATCTGGGGCCGCTCGCAGAGTGTGGCAACAGTTGACAGCCAGCGGGCCGAATATGGTTCAAATGGCTCTGAGCACTATGGGACTTAACATATGAGGTCATCAGTCCCCTAGAACTTAGAACTACTTAAACCTAACTAACCTAAGGACATCACACACATCCATACCCGAGGCAGGATTCGAACCTGCGACCGTAGCGGTCGCACGGTTCCAGAGCGCCTAGAACCGCTCGGCCACTCCGGCCGGCCCAGCGGGCCAGGCAAGGTAAACATGGCACTCGCGGGCACGGAGCTGCGACGGCAATATTGCACGTATGATTTATTTTGAGTGGAGCAACAACGAGGCAGAAAACTGCAGCGTTACTTTAAGTTATTATGATGTATGAGGCGGTGCACTAGGACAGAGCCAAGAGTGGTGATTTGTAAGTGGCTGACGTGTAGGAATTTATCCCTGCAATTGTTTCTGTCTCTCTCTGACACTACGCCAGAAGCGAGGGAAAAGCCAGTATAAATAGACGGCCAATTTTAGCTTGGGACAGAGTGTACCGGCTCAGTCGAGCGTCGGGACGGACCTGCACTTGTCAATGCTTATAAGGGCCAGTCTGGCAGCAGTGTTATAAGTATTCTGCATAAACTTGTATTTTGTTTCTATGTACTTGTTCGAGCTGTATTCCGCCTCCGGGGACACAACACCGGGGCAGGACGGAACGACAGCCTGCACGGTCTGCCTGAAGGAGCGTAGTGACAGTGGTGTGCAGCAGGTCCAGGAGGCGCTCGGTTCCACTCGAGTCTATGGGCTACATTCGCTTCCCACCTGGCGTACCGGGGTCCGGGCGAGGCATACGCTGGAGGAGGCGCAGAAGCGCTGGGACAGCACCAGAGATGGCAGCGGGCGTTGCCATCCGGCAAGCACCACTAGCGGCAAGTAGCGGCACAGTGTCCAGGAGGGCGCGGGTTCGAGTCCGGTCCTGTCCTGGGAGCAGCAGTGGCCCAAGGGTCACGGGTAACCAGTACACACACCTTCGTGCTATGGTCGGACGGAGCAGGCCAAACGGGGCTGAGGGTGGCCGGGTCCAGGGACTGTAGCAGTCTCCAGAATCGCGGGCAGCGGAGCGACGCCAGTCGCAACACCCCGGAGGGTGGCGACCGGGAGAGCACGGCCGACTTCCATCGGCGGACGACCTCAATGATGGCAGCAGCGGCGTCGGCATACCAGGAGTTTGCTGAGCCGGCTGGACTAGCTGGACAGCGCGCGGTGGCACGCCGACATCACGCATCACCCAACGAGAACTGTAAATTAGCTGAATAAAAATATGTTACGGACTACCGCTGTATCTCTCTGCACTGACCTTCGACGCTCTTGAACTTGCTCGGCCTCCTGAAGAAATACGGCACGGTGGGTCCCGGCTTCTGCCATCTGGAGTCTCGGTTTCAACCCCCCGCCACCGCATTAATATAATATCTGTGGTAAAGAAACTGGAAATGTGACGTAATTATTGTTGAGTAGAGACCGACTTCTGGGTTTAGTCAAACACTTTGCCATGTCATCAAGAATATAAGATTGTAGGGAGGATAATAAACCATAAAACTTCCTAACGAAAATGAAGACTTTTTATGAAAAGTGACTGTTATCGTTTGGCATGACATACCACACGACTGATTGGCTGTGCCACGCAAATTAAAAAACTATTACACTGAGAACCTAGTACGACTTCTTGGCATTACAAGATACAATACTCACATTCTCTACTATTCCCGAAACAATTTCTCATAACCAATAATATATGTATAAGACATAAAACAAGGCACAATGCCATTATGAAAGAGTTATCCGAACTGAACAGAAATTGGTATATGTGATGTACGCATATAGACAAAGAAATAATTGCAATTTCAGAAAAATTGGATGATTTATTCACGAGAAGGAGTTTCACAAATTGAGCAAATCAATAACGCTTTAGTCCACCTCTTCTGCAGGCAGTTATTCTGCTTGGCATTGATAGAGTTGTTTGTTGCCCTCCTGAGGGACATCGTGCCAAGTTCTGTCCAATTGGAGAGTTAGAAAGTCAAAATCCCTGCCCATAATGCTCCAAACGTTCTTTGGAGAGAGATGCAGAGACCTTACTGGCCAAGGTAGGGTTTGGCAAGTAAGCATTAGAATCCACCATGAGGGGGCGGACATTATCTTGCTGCAGTGTAAGCCCAGGATGATCTGCCAAGAAGGGCAACCAAATGGGGAATATTGTCGACGTACCGCTGTGCTGTAAGGGTGTCGCGGATAACAATCGAAGAGGTCATGCTATGAAATGAAGTGGCACCCCAGACCATCACTCCTGGTTGTACGGGCTTTATGGTGGGCGGTAGGTTCATATTCCGTCGCTGTCTGGAACATCCTCAGACATGTGTTAGGTCTGGAATCTTACTTAAAGGAGGGTAATTGTCTTCAGTGATCAGTCCCGCTTAGAACCGAGCTCCGACAACCTCCGAAGACGTGTGTGGTGGCGCCCTGGGCAGCGGTGGGATACCAACCTGACTGTCGCTCGCAATACGGCTCGTTAATCGGGAGTAATGCTCTGGAATGCCATTTGTTTTTTATAGTAGAACCACTTTTGGCTGTCATCCGCGGTACTCTTACAGCACAGCGGTAGGTCGATGATATTCTGCGCCCCGGGCAAGGTAAGCTACCCTGGGCTTACAGTTTAACAACATAATGCCCACCAGTACACAGCTGGTTTCAGCCGCTTACCTTATTGTTTGCCAAGCCCTGCCTTGACCAGCACCGTGACCAGATATCTCATCAGTTGAGAATGTAATAGAAGGAAAGTCATCGAGTAAAACAGAAGTAATATCCGGCGTTCCCCAAGGAAGTGTTATAGGCCCTCTATTGTTCCTGATGTATATTAACGACATAGGAGACAATCTGAGTAGCCGCCTTAGATTATGTGCAGATGATGCTGTCATTTACCGTCTTGTAAAGTCATCATATGATCAAGACGATTTGCAAAATAATTTAGATATCTGTATGGTGCGAAAAGTGGCAGCTGACCCTGAATACAGAAAAGTGCGAAGTTATTCACATGAGTACTAAAAGAAATCAGCTAATTTTCGATTACGCGATAAGTCACACAAATCTGAGGCCTGTAAATTCAACTAAATTACAAATAACCTAAATTGGAACGATCACATAGATAATATTGCGGGTAAAGCAAACCAAAGACTGCGATTCATTGGCAGAACATTAGAAGGTGCAACAGGTCTACCAAAGAGACTGCTTAAACTACGGTTGTCCGCCCTATTCTGGAATACTGCTGTGCGGTGTGGGATCCGCATCAGGTGCGACTGACGGATGACATCGAAAAGGTAGAAAGAAGGGCAGCTCGTTCTGTATTATCGCGAAATAGTGTCACACACATGATACGTGCATTGGAGTGGCATCATTAAAGCAAAGGCTTTTTACGTTGCGACGGGAGCTTCTCATGAAATTTCAATCACCAGTTTTCTCCTCCGATTCCGAAAAAATTCTGTTGGCACTCACCTAAATAGGGAGAAATGATCATCACGATAAAATAAGGTAAATCAGGGCTCGCACGGAAAAATTTAAGTGCTCGTTTTCCTGCGCGCCGTTCGAGAGTGGAACGGTACAGAGACAGCATGAAGGTGGTTCATTGAACCCTCTGCCAGGCACTTTATTGTGAATAGCAGAGTAATCATGTAAATATAGATTTAGATGTAGATGAATGTTTGGGGCATTACGGGTAGGGCCCACCAACCAGGTCGAGAAAATTTGGAAATTTTTGGTAAGGTCCTATGGGACCAAACTGATGGCGTTATCGCTACCTAGGCTTCTACACACTTCTTAATCTAACTTAAACTAACTTACGCTAAGGACGACACACACACCCGTGCCTGAGCGAAGACTCGACCCTCCGACGGGGGAAGCCGCGCGAACCGTGGCAAGGCGCCTCAGATCGCGTGGCTACCCCGCGTGGCCAGGTCGAGATTTTGCTGCTGTAATACGCCGGTTGAATAGAATTTGGCACGATATCCTTCAGGAAGGTATTCATCAATTCTGTCAGTCAGTGCCAAGCCGAATAACAGCTGCGTAAGACCAAGAGGTCGACCAACGCCTTATTGACTTGCTCAATTTGTGAAGTTCTTTTTTGCGAATAAACCACCACATTTTTCTGAAATTGTGATCCTTCGTTTGTCTGTATATGCACATCACATCCCCCGATTTCTTCCGTATTCGGTAATTCCTTCGTTGTGCGTTGTGTTATATAGAGGGTGTATCTGAAATGAATGTAGCAAATGAGAGGACTGGTAGACTTGATCATAACAAGCATATTTCGTATAGCAACCCATGTCCGTATCCCTTAACAATCGACGCTAGGCGTCGTTGAACAGCGTCGCTCGCCGCCAAGAGGATAGGCATACAACATACGATCCGAGCCGTCATAGTAACAAGCCCGCAGAACAACGTTTTCTATGTATTTGAGGCATCAAAGTAAGTGAGAAGTCGGGATGAGGTTTTGTAACCTCTGCTCGAAAACAGTTACAAAAAGTGGTGGAAATAACGCCCGTCTGCTTGAATGCACGCAGTCCAACAACGCTGGAGTGACTGTCACATTCCTTCATACACACCTGGCAAAGTGGAAATTGCCTCGGAGGCTGCCGTAATGCAACCTGTCATCTCTTCATTAGTCTCAACAGGTGTTTCATAGGCAACAGATTTCACGTGGCCCCAGAAGAACAAATAGCGGGCATCAACTCGGGGGAGCGTGCAGGCCGTGCCATGATCCCACCGCGACCTATCCAGTTCTCTCCAAACGTTTCACCAAATGCATTCGCGCTGTATGTGCGAAGTGCGCAGGTGCTCCTTCATATTGGTACCACACCCGATGTCGCTCGTTGAGTGGAACATGTTCCAACAATTCTGCCCAAATTTATCGTAAAAATATTAAGTATGTGTTTGCGTTCAGTCGCCGGGGTACATATATCGACCAGCCAATTTATCGCCTACCAACCCGGCACAAATGTTGACAGCGAAGCGATTGGTGTCCACGAACAAAGGCGGCGCGCGAATTTTCCCGTGCCAGCATGTGTTGGCTGTGGCTGTTGCACTTATCCTCTCGTATAATGGATTCCTCAGCCGAAAAAAGTATACATTCGGAAAGTCCGGATGAATGGCACACGTTTGCAAAAAACCCTGGCAGAATTTAATTCGAGGTGGTTAATCGTTTTGGTTAAGAGTGTGAACCTTCTGAGGGCAGTAGGGGCGCAAATCATCTTCATGCCACACAAGCCAAATCGTGGAATGGCTTACATCCATTTACCGTGCATCTCACCACGAGCTTGTTGAAGGTGTGTTTTCCAGCAGTGCTAACACCTCTTCTATAAACCCTCGTGTACGCACAGTGCGTTGACGATGGCGTCCATCAGGCCTTCCCACCTGTAACACAAAATGAATACACTGGGTTTAGAAGTAGGCCTTAAATACACATGTGCCATTACGAGAACGTGCCAGTGGAAAACGTACCTCAAGTGAACCAGTCTGTCATAAGGACCTGTAGATGATAGTAAATGTGCGTGGATCTGTCACTCGAAGATTCGAAAACCGCCGAACGTACAAACGTTGGGCAGCGTGAGCATTTCTATCCACCGCCCTTTTCTCCCAGGAATACCGCTCCATTTCCTATCCGCTCCACGCGTAACAGATGCAAGAGTGTCCCCGATTGATGACACACTGACGCAGGGCGAACAGACTCTGGAGTGTGCACAGGTGCTGCCCAATATACAAAAAAATTTGCACAGCCAAAAGCAACAGGTTCACGTCCCAGTAAGAGGTGAAATACCGTAGAGTTGTCATGCCTGGAATATTCGCAACTACATCGAATACAGCGTTTGCAAATATAGGTCATGTAACTTCAACCCGACGTCTCTTTTCCTTAATGTCACAAACACATTGATATTGTTACCCAGCAGACCCGCTACCATGATGGCTCGGATCGCATGTTGCGTACCTGCCCTCTTGGCGGCGCGCCTATCTGTTCACCGAGGCCTAGCGCCGTACCCTACGGGATGCCGACATGGGTTGCTATGTGAAATATTCTTGTTACGACGCACTCTGCCAGCCCTCTCATTTTCTAGATTCATTGCAGATACACCGTTCTATAGCAGGTGAAAACTTATAGTAATGTGATAATGTAACAATTATATGGGTAGTCAGTTCAGAAGGTCACAAACAAAATACTTGTGTAGTAATTACAACAACTTGACATATTGACATCCGTGGTGGCTCGCAGTCACTCATTCGCAATTATTTCACAAAAAACACTTGTGTGTGGGATCATGTTTTCTGGGACGCTTTTGTTTCTGTTTTCGTATACTCTCGCCATTGTCAATTTTTACTGCCCATAGAAATAAGAAATCAAAAACTCACGTGAGTAGCCATCATCCTTATTTAACATTGTTTTAGACTCTGACATAGAGATGACAAGATAATTAAACAAAGAAAAAGTATGATTGTAAATTTATTATCAGCTCTATTCTTCTGTGTCACAAAATATAATTCCCAGTAATCACACACACATGAAAGAACGGAACGTCATAAGAAATATTGTTACCATCATCACTATGTTTTACCATCTATTAAAAACGATATTTTGTCGAAAATTGACATTTTGTAACTATGGTTGTAATAGCACACAGTTTGAAACAGCAACCAGCCACAAGTATCGTTTTAAAAGGCCTTTTTTAATCAAACCATGACTGGTTTCAGATTTTTTACAAATCCATTTTCAGATGACGGTTACAGGTTTCGTTGTTTTCTTGTTGCGGTATTGTTCTGTATTAGTTATGCGTTTCCTGCACTAGGATAAACAGCAACGTTTTTGTTCATTATTTGGTAAAATTTACTAGGGATTTACTTCTTTTGATCACAATAAAAACATCTATGAACAAGTTTTAAAGTTATTAAAACGTGAAATGTGGTGAAAATTTACGTGCTGTGTCATTCTGTGTGACGAAAGCGCCCCATGTTTTTGTTCTGAATTTTAAAATCAACACATTAGTAGACGTGCACTATGCGAATGCTGGTCACTTCGTTGGACGACACTTTACACCACAACATTCTCTGTTTGATGGCAGCACAGACGATAAATATTTACAAAAATCGTGGCCCAGCTACACATGAGTAATACAAACAACGGTTTCAAAGATGTTATACTTATAAAAGTATTAGGTTACAGATGCTGTGAGAGAGTAGGAGCGTATTATAATATATCTTTGCTTGTACAATGGAATTTATTTAAAAACCAGATAGAGAAGTAAAATTATTTACAATAATTTCTAATACACTGAAACTTAGGTTTACACACATGAAGGTTATATATGAACAACAGCAAACACTGAGTACAGTACTTCTCTGTTGTAGTCATAAATCTAAGTTTGAAGTTGCATTTTACATTACAAAGAGTAATATTTTACTACATTAGACTATGAATATCATTTAAATGTGGATTTAACAATAAAGATGTAAATATTATATATTTCTTTTATACAAAATGGGTAAAAAATATTATTATGAAACAACTTTTAAAGTACTATGGCTGTCTTGAAGTTTGGGAATATTACGAGGGCTGGCCAGAAAGTAATGCACCGCTGGCTTTTTTTTTTTTTTTTTTTTTTTTTTTTGTCTGAGCCGAAAACAAGACTACGATGTGAAAACGTTACGTGTGTATTATTTGAAGTCTAAGAGAACACGCCAAGTTTCCGTCACTTCCGACAGATAGCGTAGCTGCGTAAAGTTTCAAAATGGCGTCTGTAGGTGATATACCCTACTAGCAACGCCGTACCGTCATTGAATTTCTCACTACAGAGAAAGAAACTGTGGAGAATATTCACATACGCTTATGCAAAGTCTATCGAGCATCTGCTGTCGACAGAAGTACAGTTAGTCGCTGGGCATGGAGGGTGAGGTCATCAGAAGGCGGTTCGGCGGAGCTCCACGATTTGCAGCGGTCGGGGAGACCATCCACGAGTGTCACACCTGATATGCTGCAGTGCCATGTCATCCGCGACGACAGACGCATTACGACTCGGTAGTTGGCTCTGCGTCTGTCAATCAGCAAAGGAAGTGTGGATGCAACTATCCGCACTCTTGGATATTCAAAACTGTGTGCAAGATGGGTCCCGCGGTATCTAACGGTTGATCATAAATCATACAGAAAAAACATTTGTCTCGATTTGTTGCAACGTTTTGAAGCTGAATGGGAGGCCTCCTTGTCCCGGACTGTGACAGGTGATGAAACCTGGGTTCACCATTTTGAGCCCGGAACAAAACGTCAGTCGATAGAACGGTGCCATTCCCACTCCCCACCGAAGAAAAAATTCAAAAGAACTGCTTCCGCCAGTAGGCTCATGATCACCGTGTTCTGGGACTGTGAAGGTGTGATTCTCATTAATGTGATGCCGAGAGTGGTACCATTAATTCAGAAGCATATGTAAACACATTAAGAAAACTCAAGAAGTGTTTCCAGAAACCCAGGAGTTGTTTTGCTCCAACACGATGACACTTGGCACCACCCAAGTCTGAGGACTGCTGGACACATCGAAAAACAGGGTTGGACAGTGTTACCCCATTCACCCTACAGCCCTGACCTAGCCCCCTCGGACTTCCATTTGTTTGGGCCATTAAAGGATGCCATTCATGGAAGATATTTGCCTCTGCCAGGCACTTAAATGCGATTTTCAGAGTATCCATGTAGATGTAGACGATGAGGAGGTGAGTCACACA
Source organism: Schistocerca piceifrons (assembly GCF_021461385.2). Lineage (NCBI taxonomy): Eukaryota > Metazoa > Arthropoda > Insecta > Orthoptera > Acrididae > Schistocerca > Schistocerca piceifrons. The sequence goes on along the minus strand of NC_060139.1, from coordinate 736,530,730 downwards.
GTGAAGCACAGGCTCCGCCACCAGGACAAGCATTGGTACCGACAGGGCAGACACGCCCTTGTTTCGCGCTGGAGAAGGCCCTAGAACGGCATGGAGATTGTGTGGAAACAGGGTGCGTAGATAAAACACCATTCTTTTGTGTGTGTAATTCTCATTATGTTCAATAAAGAATTGTTGAAGAAAAAAATGCGTTGCATTACTTTCTGGGCAACCATAATACATTGGATGAAACGATGAGATGACCAAGGGAGGAGGTGTTGCATTACTCCATTTGTTCTTTTATAATGAGATTAGGAAAAGTGTTCTTATGTGTACGAATCTCAGTCTCACCTAACAAATTTAGTGTGCCACTATTATATGTAAAGTGTAAGTTCTTCAGGTCGTTTTCTATATTGTCTACTGTGTGATTCTTTTCTGCAAGATGGGTGGCAAAGGCTAATTTGCTTATAATATTAATTCTTACAGTGTTCAGGTATTCCTTAAACTTTGTTTCAAAATTCCTGTCCGTTTGGGCAATGTAGAATTTGAGACAGTTACTACTATTAAGTTTATAGATTTCAGATCTTTTTTGGGGGAATTTTGTGTACAACTCTCTGTCGAAGTGTGTGTACAGCTCTCTGGTGAAGTTATTATTGGTGGAAAACCTTATTTTGACCACCTTCTTTTTGACTAGATTGGAAATTTTATATAAAATTGGGCCCATATGTGGTATAATTGCACACTTTGCTGAATTTGTGGCCTTCACTGTCGCTGTAGAAGTAGTTTATTACAAAGATTTACTGTCAACAATTCTTGATTTTATTTTCTGGCAGAGCTTATTATCGAAGCATCCATTATTACAGGTAACAAATTTAAGTATGCTGATTTCCTTTTGCTGTTCAGTGGGGCTGAGGGGGATTTTATACATACGATGAAGCAGTGACCAGGCATTAGACATTTTATGTTGGTTTGGGTGGGAGGATGTGTTACTGATGGTAACATCCGTGGTTGTTGGCTTACGAAATATGTCAAAGTGATGTTTGTATTTTATGTGGGATATTTTAAGGTTTAGGAATTTAATGTTATTGTTTATTTCGTGTTCGACAATGTATTTCATGTTATTAAGCAATTTGCTCAGATCTTCGGCCAGAACATCAACTTTGCTGCTGTTACCGTCAAATAGTAGAAGAATGTCGTCTCTATAAGTATTGTAGTAAACATTTAATTTCTTTTAGTGTTTATTTGGTCATTGAATGAGAAGAGCTTTTGCTTCAGATGGTTAATGTAAATATCAGCCAGCAATCCAGCAGGACGATTACTATTTATTTGACTGGGAACTTCATCAGGAGTTGAGTGCACCACGACCATCACACCAGTGTCAATATTACTGTTTATAGTGTAAAATGATTCTGTAACGCAGAATGCGACTTGAACCCAGATTTTTACTATAAAAGAGAACTAATCTTACAGTGCTTATGTGCTGTAAACAGTGTTCGTTATTGTATGTGTAATCCTAACCATTCGCCACATTAGAAATTACTGTAAATAATTTTACTTCTCTTTCCGATATTTACATTAATTCCACTGCACAAGAAAGGATGTATTGCACTGCGCCCATACAATCTCACAGCATCGGTAACCAGCTTGTGTATCACTGTAACATCTTTTAAACTATTGTTTATATTAATCCTGTGAAGATCGGTTACGCTTTCCACATATTTATCGTCTGTGCTGCCATTAAACAGAGAACAGTGTGGTGTAAAGTGTCTTCTAGCGAAGTGAACGGCATTCGCATAGTACACATCCACAAATGAGTTGATTTTAAAATTCGTAACAAAAACACAGTGTGATTTCGTTACACAGAATCATACAGCACGCAAGTTTTCACCTCATTTCACGTTTCAATAACTTTAAAATCTTAGGAGAAGAGTAACTTCTTAGCCGTGATCGCTATAAAAGAAAACTCTGTTGTAGATAACAGGCATCGATGAAGCTACGTTACCATCTTCAGATTTTCATGAATCTTATTAAAATATCTTGTCCCATCTACACACAAAATCGTTTCATTGAATTTACAGGTACATAAAACATGAACTGAGCGACGCGTTGGTACGTCAGAATTAAAATTACTGTGTACATCACTAGTCGCCAGAACATCGTTACCATAACATAACACGTCGTATCTACCATGGCACCACAAGACTAACTGTGGACAATAGCATATCCTAGTGCAGCAAACCACTAACAAATACAAAATGAGGCTCCCGCAAGGAAACAACGAAATCTGTAACAACCATCTAAAGATGGATTTGTAAAAAGTCCAAACGGTCATAGTTTGGTTCAATTAAACTTTCTTAAAGCATACTTCTGGCAGGTTGCTATTTCAATTATAAGCCTTATGATATTAAAAAAATTATTATTGTTTCAACGTAATACAATCATTTACAATGAAGTTTACTCCAGTGTTGATTTGAAATAATATTCAAAACGATCTGAAAGGGACCTAGGTGCTATAGTGCCTTAGTCTCTGAATAGCTAATAAACAACTGTCAGAATGCCTCTCAGGGTTTCCGTTGTTCAAAAGAAACGAGGAGGCGCGTGTTCATAGAGCAGTAAACTCGTGTTCGCAAGCAGTAGAGTTCAAATCCCCATCCAGGTATCCAGATTTAAGTTATTCATGCTTTTACTAAAGTGACTTATATGAATATTAGGCTGCACACGTTAAAAAATAACAATAAAAAAGCACTTCCAATTTACTCCGGTGTCCCTGTCCAGTGTCGGCTTGTGCTCCCTCTCTAATTCTCTCATCTCAGTGGGCTATTAAATCTCTATGTCCTTCAATTTTTCTGCAGATGTAAGCTGGTTACCTATCTGTCATTGTAAAATGCAATCTACACAAACGTCACCATATCCACAATCCTCAACCCATGTCACACAAAGCCGCAATTAATTATCATAGTTATTGAATTCAAAGACTGTCCAAAAGTTTCGTTCATTCTCAGTAATACTTGATATCAAGCAACCGTTTTCTGTACCACACACGATTCAACTATGGATAAACCTACATTTGAGGTTCTGTCGGGTTGATGGTACTGAGGAATTACGCATGAAATGCTGACGAATTTTGTGGTTACACATTCAAAAATATATTAGAAACGTTTCTTTAACACGGATGAACTTATTTTGTTTTCCTTTGAGCTGGTAAGCCACAAGTTCTATCATTCCCAAAACATAGAGCATCGTTATTCGTATTCACTCACTACTTAAAATACGGCGGAGACGTTTAGAATTTAACCCAGGACATTGATGCAAAGCCTGGTGATTGGGAACATTGTAACACCGTCTCTCCTCATCTAGACAGCCGTGTATTTGTGACTAAAGTTTCTGCTACCACCAGGATTCGAAAGAGCTACCGCATGCGTTATACGGGCAGAAACGGTTCAGACTTGCCAATTAGCTGTAAAGGCTAGTATTCATAGCACTCTCATGTTTGCTATTCGTGGAAAATAGCCGTTAATAATTCTTAATTTGTGATGGCAGCCTCTAAAATATACATCTGCTTACTTCTAACGCTAATGGCAACTTCGTGCGCATCCTAGTGGCAACTGAGGTGTAACCTTGCCGCCTTCTCAGACGATTTGCGAACAACCTACATATTACTTATTTATCCTTGTGTCCATTTCAGCTCGCGGGATTAGCCGAGCGGTCTCAGGCGCTGCAGTCATGTACTGTGCGGCTGATCCCGGCGGAGGCTCGAGTCCTCCCTCGGGCATGGGTGGGTGTGCTTGTCCTTAGGATAATTTAGGTTAAGTAGTGTGCAAGCTTAGGGACTGATGACCTTACCAGTTAAGTCCCATAAGATTTCACACACATTTGAACATTTTTTTTTGTCCATTTCACGCCAATTCCATGGACATGTTAAGCAGTTAATACTGCATAAATGTGCAGCATAATGACAATATTACGCCAGTATACACGTTTCTGCATCAAACATGTGTCCAAATTATTCGAAGTACAATGTAGTCTCGCTAACTATCATTTTGAGGCTAAGCAGCAAAACCACAGTCTAGTATGCATAATATTACTCCCAGCAGATAACGTATCATAAAATGATACGTTATTCAAGATTTTTGCCTACAGAAATGTTAAATGTCTACTCCACTACGAAAATGAAGCACTCTTCATGACTCTTCAGTTCGCCGCCTCCCGCTGCACTCCTCCAGACCCACGCTAAACAAGTCGTGGCCACCATACAGCTAATATCCAGTTTTCACAAGCGAGTTTCCATTTTTAAAGTTTCAGACGAGCAAGAAGTACACACGACTGAAGAATATCAGGCTGATTTCTGAGCAGAACGATCCTATTTGGAACAAATCTCCTATCTCAAAACATTTTGTTGTTCGCTGTATAAATTTTTTCTCTGGAGGCGAGCGTACGCTAACGCGAACCTTTTTGAAGATTAAAACTGTGTGCCGGATCGGAATTAGAACCTGGACCTCTGCCTTTCGAGGGCTATTGCTCTGCCGTCAGAGCACGACTCACGACCCACTCTCACAGCTTTCATTCCGTCAGTAGCCCTTCTCCTACCTTCTCTATTTCGCGTATCTTGCGGGACTAGCACTCACACACTGTCCTTGTTTGTTGAAGTAGGGCACTCGACGGGCATGCCTTAAATGATGCTTGCAGATAAACGTACGTTGCGAGTACTGCTCAATAGAAGGTCTTCTCCTTGTAAAAGGAAAACATGCTCAAAAGGGCTTTACGTTATCTGAAGAGGAAGTGAACATTCCACCTCATCGGCCGAAATGGGCTCTCCACGAGTGGACTGTTGATTTCGCCATTTGCATCTTGTCCTCTTTAACTTACAGTCACTTCTCCTCGACATGGAGCTTCAGAGTGTAAATGGGCTTCACATTTTAACACTATGAATGTTTAACATTCCCCCGTGGTTACCACATGTGCCAATACATTGCTTCAGTTCCCTTATTTTTCCGTACACTCCAGCTGCTCTTCTGGACATGTTTTGTAAATGCGGTGTAGGAATCAGAGCAGAGGACAAATTCCATGACTCGAGTCATGTGCCATCAGCACCAGTGCTCTCGAGGTCGCATCTCTGTGTGTCTCACAACTCGCTAGGTAAGCGCCTTTAGGGGATACGGCGGGGGAAAAGCACTAAGCAGCCAAAGCTTTCCTGTTGCTTAGACTCGTCAACCAATCTTGATCATTGTTCAAAATTGGTTCAAATGGCTCTGAGCACTATGGGACTTAACTGCTGAAGTCACCAGTCCCTATAATTTAGAACTACGTAAACCTAACTAACCTAAGGACTTCACACACATCCATGCCCGAGGCAGGATTCGAACCTGCGACCGTAGCAATCTCGCGGTTCCGGACTGAAGCGCCGAGAACTGCTTTGCCACCGCGGCCGGCTCTTGATCACGTTGAGCACCACAGCTGACACTAATGTTAATAACTAATGAAAACCACATCATTTGTATTATTACACATTTGTTGTGTTACGACCGATTTCGTTCGTAGAACATCTTCATGTTGCCAAGTTGTGCTGAAGTCATGATACAAACGGTCTGACTGTCGTACGTAATGTGAAAGTCAAAATGTAAAAATGATGAGTGGCGTTTATTTGGCCATAAATATGCAACCAGTCACTTTTTTACGATTTATTCAACCATATCGAGCGAGGTGGCGGAGTGGTTAGCACACTGGACTCGCATTCGGGAGGACGATGGTACAATTCCGCGTCCGGCCATCCTGATTTAGGTTTTCCGTGATTTCCCTAAATCGCTCCAGGCACATGCCGGGATGCTTCTTTGAAAGGGCACGGCCGACTTCCTTCCCCGTCCTTCCCTAATCCAATGAGACCGATGACCTCGCTGTCTGGTCCCCCCCCCCCCCCCCAAACAACCCAACCCTATTCAACCATGAACATGGATGGAAGTGTTACAGAAACAGTATCTTGTGGTCCAAGTGTAGCTAGATGCAGTGCTGGTGTTGCTGGCGGAAATTACGGAAATTTAGTAATCGGTGTCGAAACCTTTACGAATCCGAATTTTTTTATGATTTAGGTGCTTACAGTGCACTGCCTTGTGGTACTCACATCAGATTACTTCTTATAACGTGCATTATTACGTTATGTACACAAATAAACACAGTATGTAGCTACACTTGGTTTTACACTGGCTCCCAGGATGTAAACATTCGTTGTTTTTACAAAGAATACGGATATGACAGATACTGCATTTTTGCTACATAATAGTCTTTGGCAAGAGATGCATTTTATTATGATACAAATATTACTGATCGTGATAATGATCATAAACATTCTTCTGACTGCGTGGCTGAACTATGGCGAGCAGCAAACTGCACGCAGCATGCTGTGCCTGCTCTCCATCCTTCCACCAGGCGGTCGGAAGAATGTTTATGATCATTATTTTTGGATTTTCTCTTTCACATAACACAGACAAGCAGACCATGTCATGACCTTAGCAGAGCTTGGCAACCTGAAGATGTTCTACGTGCGAAACCGGTCGTAACACAATAAATATGTAACAATGCAGTTGAGGTGGTTTTCATCAGTGGCGGCTAGTGAGTATACGTGCGGGCTGTTCACAAATTTTTAGATTCAGATAAATCTTAGTGTTTTAAATTTTTAGCATCTGCCGTATAACAATTATGCTTATGAATAAGTTCACACAACTACAGCCACTGCCAATAATAATAATAATAAGGTTGAATAACTTACCTGACAAAAAAAAAGAATTGTTTTGAGGAATTTTCAAGTTTTGTACATAATTAAGTACAGTTTAGGACAATAACGAAATAAAATGTAAGTTTTCGCAACTCTCCATTTCGCATTTTTTTCTAAGTGGAAGTTTTCGTGCTCTTCCATTTTTTCTGACAAATGTACAAGTTCCCTGTTCTCGAACTTACTTCTGGGCTGAAAATCTGATATTCTTATGCTGCACCTACACAATAACTTGTGCTACGTGTACACTTCCTTGTTAAATGTTCGCTTGTAGTTGCGCTTATTTGATTTCGTCAATCTCTCAATCAAAGCATCTGCTCTCGAAGGCCCTAGTTTCTTTGCAGCTAATTTTTTCTGGCAATTTACTTTTCTAGTCCCACAATGACATTTTCACTCTGCAGCGGAGCGTGCGCTGATATGATTAAAGCTGTATGACGGATCGCGACTGGAACTCGGGACGTTTGCCTTTCTCGGGCAAGTGGTCCACCGACTGAGCTACCCAAGCACGACTCACGACCCTTCCCCACAGCTTTACTTTTTTGTTAGCATTTAAAATAGATTCAACATAGTTTATGTTTACACTGTACATGAAAGCCGATTCCTCCCACAGTAAACAACCAACTCCAAGCAAAAAGTGCTGTTTGTGGAAATGATTAAACTCTAGTTGTAGGGCCTAATGAAACTTCCTGGCAAATTAAAACTGTGTGCCGGTCCGAGACGCAAACTCGGGACCTTTGCCTTTCACGGGCAAGTGCTCTGCCGGCTTTTTCCTTTTTTTTTTTAATTTTGTTCGGCATTGTTCGTTTCGTTTGGTCTGGGCGGACGACACACAACATCCATTCAAATTGATCGTTGATTCCTTCACTCAATTTTTTTATTACAGTGGGCAAGCGGGCCTCTGACCGAACATTCTGAGCTACCGTGCCGGCATCTCGGCATCCGTCTGAGCTACCTTCTGTGAAATTTGGAAGGTAGGAGATGAGGTACTGTCGGAATTGAAGCTGTAAGGAAGGAACGTGAGTCGTGGTTTGGTAGCGCAGTGGCCAGAGCAGTTGCCCCGGAAAGGAAAAGATCCCAAATTCGAATCTCGGTCCGGCAAACAGTTTTAATTTTCCAGGAAGTGTCATATCAGCTCACACTCGACTGCAGAATGAAAATTTCATTTTGTAACCCAGTATTAATGTCTACCAACATCGTCACTTGACTAGAACGCAAATGAGACCCTGACAACCATAAGCGACTAAAGCACACCGGCGTCGATCCCGCATTTAAGTGAATATCAGACAAACCAGTGATATAGCTTTTCGTGAAATTTCATATATACAATGGGGGTCTACAGCAGAGATAAGCCTGACTCACCATAAGATCAACAGATTTCAGAATCATGAATAAATGTTACAATCTCTTAATCGAGTGTGACATGCCTTAGGCCCTTGTGATTCTCAGCGGCTGAAATGGATTACTGTATGAAAAAATTCATGAGTTAATATACTATAACTCATTCAGAAAACCACAAAATAAATTTACTGTCAGTACAACTTCAATGTACACAGACGTCCGATCTAATTTTACTACGGTATATAGTGAATGAATTAGGTGAGTGAATTAGCCTATCTTAGGTGTGTGCTATCACCTAGCTGGATTTATGCCGAGCGAATGGGGATAAAAGTCTGCTGCAGCGTGCTACCACCTGATGGCAGTGATGTAAACTTCTAGCTGAGTGGCAACGGCTAGTTGTGCACATTGTGAAGCGTGCACGTTGTTTATCAAATCCGTATGTATTTGACCCAAAACGCAATTACGTCACGCGAGTTGTGCATACGCAAAGGCTCCTTAAAACGTGCACAACTGAAGGTATGCTCGCAACCCTGATGCCATGTTCTGCAGAGTCTAGAGGCGGAGTAGCATGGTAGATTTAAGTACCGTATCTTTCAGATTGGAACACCTATAATACGTTTAACAGCATTGAAAGAAAAATAACCAATAAATACGCAAGGCGTCGAAAGTTAGGGCGTTAACATGCTCTAGTGCTCTTACTGGTTTTCATTAAACATTAACATGAGACTCATCAATTATAATCGGTGTTTTACAGCGGTATCGGCAAAATGTGCCACAAAAAAAAAAAACAGAATGACCTCTACAGTAGTCTCGTTATTGTGTTTCAGAAACCTGAAAATTATTTAGGGACTCTTGAGCATCCAAGCTATATATCTGGGCAAGAACAGGTATCTGGACGGCACACGGTCTTACTTTGGACGGATCTCAAACAGCACTGTGGAACGCTGGTGGCTCATCACCAGTACGTTTAACTTTAAAGGTGGCTCATTGTCCATGCACGAACTGGCAATGACGCTGGTCCCGCCTTATCGCCTCGTCATGGATAGGCTCTATGATCTTCTTCGCTTAACATTGTTAAAGCCCTTGTGCGGGTTTTTTTTATCAGTCTTCTGACTGGTTCGATGCAATCAGCTACGAATTTCCCTACTGATCTAATCTCTTTATCTCAGAGTAGTACTTGCACCCTACATCCTCAACGATTGGCTGGATACATTCTGATCTCTATCTTTCTCTACATGTTTTACCCTCTACAACTACAGAAAGGTGAGAGGCCTTGAAAAGCAATATCCTAAGAGCAGCAAACGAAATAGCTGTGAGATAGAAGGCAAAGCATAAAAATGAATGGATTACCAAAAGCATAATAACAAAAATAAATTGAAAACGTAACGTGAAAGAAGACAACACTGAGGAAGGGTAAAGGAAATATAAAGCACTGTGGAGTGAAATCAAGCATGAGTCAAAAACGACTAAACAAAAATATTTGGAGGACCAATGCAAAGAGTTGAATGAAATGATCGAGGTAGGAAACGTAGAATCTGCCTATAAATCAAATGAATAGTTCTTTGGAAACAGGCAAATAAAATGCAGTGGAATCCAAAACGAAGATGCAGCAGTATTTTACGAGCAGAAAGATATAGCAGAAAGGTAGAAATAGTACTTTGAAAAACAGTGTGCAAGGAATAATGAAGACCTAGAACTGGAGAACGCTGAGGAAATCGATCCGGAAAAAGATGGAGAGTATATCTTGCGCAATGAGTGGAAACTTGCAGTTAGGCAGCTAAAACCTGTAAAAACCACTGCAGCTGATGATATACCTGCAGAACTCACCAAGACTGCTGGAGAACAGATACATGAAGAACTGTTCCATCTCAAATAATTATATGTGAGACTGGGGAGCTCAAAACAGACTTTAAAAACATTTATCACAATGCCAGTACTAAAGAAAGCACCTGCAAACAGAGTGAGCAATATAGGACCCTCAGTTTGGTAACACACGTCTCGAAGATCTTCACCTCTATCATTCTACGGTGGACAGTAGGCAGGATAAATGTAATGATAACAGACGATCAGCTTTATAAGAGTTTTAGGCACACGAGAAGCAATACTCATCTTCTATTAATTCTTGAGAATAGACTAAAGAAGGCTCAAGACACAAATATTGCCTTCATCGGCAGGAAAAGCATTCGACAGTGTAGACTGGCAACAGCTTTTTAAGATTCTGAGAGAGACTGGCATATAGTCTTAGGACAGAAGAGTAATGCAGAGACTGTATAGAGAAGAGGTGGTTGTGATGAGGTGTGGAGAACATCAGGAAGAAGCTACAATTAAGCAGAGTGTGGGACGGGGCTGCTCGCTCTCTCCTGTCTTGTTCATTGTATGAATTCAGAGGGCAATAGATGAAGTTACGAAGAAACTAGGAAACATAGGAGGAACTAAAAATCATGGTAAGAAAAAGGATATGCTGAGATTTTCTGAAATCGCATTGTTAGGTGGAAATGCAGAACGATTGGAAGCAATGCTCGTTCGGATGGCAACTACCCTCAGCTCTTCCTGTAATACGAAAATTAATAAAGGTAAAACATAAATATTAGTGATGAGCAGACAGAACACCGTTGCCCAATGTCCACTCAACAAAGAGTGACTGAAAATTGTCGAATCCTTTGCCCACTTATGGCGTAAAATTACATCGTACGGAACGTCATGAGAGGATACCGTAAGCCGAACCCACCAGGCAAAAGCTGATTTTAACAAAAGAAGAAACCCTTTCACATCCAGCAGAATAGAGAAACATCTCAGGAAAAACCTTTCGTTCGAAGTGTGTAGCTGTGTGGAAGTGAAACATAGACACTCGGAAAAGCATAAAAACAGACAACAACAGCCTTCGAGACGTGTTGTTATCGCAGAATGCTCAGGATTTCCTTCCTGTGTAGACAAGATGTCAAACGAAGAGGTGCTCCACAGAGTGGAGGAACCGAAGCCTTTTCTCCTGAAGGTAATCGAACAAAGAAGGGATTCATGAGTCGGCCGTCTGCTGAGATATGACGCTATTATTAGAGGAAGCATTGAACGGACAGTAGAAAGGACCATGACTAGAATACATCATCCAGATCATGAAGGATACCAACTGCATCATCTATACTGCTCTCAAATGGAAGGCAAAGACAGAAATGAAAGACGAGCTACTGCTAACCAACCTCATGGTTGAAGACCAAGAAGAGCAGAAGCTGCCTCCAGTGTCATGGAGGTTATACCCTGATGTTTTATCACATATCCTTTTATCCTGTCCTTTCTTCTTGTCAGTTTTTTCGTTATAGTCCTTTCCTCGCCGATTCTACGAAAAACTTCCACACTCCTTACCTTGTTAGTCCACCTAATTTTGAACATTCTGCAGCCCGACATCTCAAAAGATTCGACGGTTCTATGATCCGATTTTCCTACTGTCCATGATTCACTACCATACAATACATTGCTCCAACCGTACAGTCTCAGAAATTTCTTCACGTCTTTGTTTGATACATGTAGACTTCTCTTGACCAGGAATGCCATTTTTGCAGTGTCTTCTGCTTTTTATGTCGTCCTTGCTATATCCATTATGAATTAGTTTGCTGCCTAGGTACTTCTTTAACTTCATCTACTTTGTGATCACCAATTAGAATGTTAAGTTCCTTGCTGCTCACATTTCTGGTGCTTCTTGTTACATTCGTCTTCCTTCGATTTACTCTCAATCCATATTCTGTATTCATTAAACTGTTCATTCCATTCAACAGGTCCCGTAATTTTTCTTCACTTTCACTGAGGATAGAAATGTCATCCGTGAATCTTAATACTGATATCCTTCCACCTTGAATTTTAATCCCACTCTTAAACTTTTCTTTGCTACCACCATTGCTTATTCGATGTACAAATTTAACAGCAGGGGCGAATGACTACATTTGTGTCTTAGACCCTTTTTAATCCATGCACTTCATTCTTGGTCTTCCACTCTTAACTATGAATTTGTCTTAATTTTTCTTCACTCTTGCTTCCACTATCAAGCGCAATATCATATCTACCTCTTCTGGCGCCTTTAACTTTCCTAAATCCAAATTGATTGTTATCTAACATACCCTCAATTTTCTTATCCATTCTTCTGTATACTATTCTTGTCAGCAGCTTGGATGCATGAAGTGTTAAGCTGGCTGTGCGATAGTTCTCGCACTTATATGCCCTTGCAATCTTCGGAATTGTGTGGATGATATTTTTCCGAAAGTCTAATGGGATGTCACCACACTCATAGATTCTACGCATCAACTTGAATAGTCGTTTCTTTCCGATGGAATGTTATCTGTCCGTTCTGTCTTCTTTGATCTCAAATGTTCCAGAGTTCTATTGAATTCTGTCTCTAATACTGGATCCCCTACGTCTTTCAAATTGAGGTCATCAAGGCTACAGGCATACTACACGATATTGGCTTGATGTCTCCTGGATGAGACGCTGAAGGGTCCACAATGATATTTGAAAATGGTTACAAATTGTGTGGTGTTTATTTATTTCATTGACTTATAAGCTATCGACTTGGTAATACTGACTGTAAGAGACGATCTCATGCTCCAATAAGAAAAGCGGCAAGTGTGGTATTTTTGGAGTAACATTGGATACATCATGTGATCTCGATCCTTTATTATTGAGGTCAAACCTTTTTTTCTGCCTTACATAAATGTCAGGTACCAAAAAAGGAAATTTTTATTGTTTATAATAACTATTACTCTACAATTTTATTTTATCTGTATTTTCATATAAGAGTTTCTACCAAACACAGCAGTCATTGCAGGAAGTTTTCGGAGGTATGGCATTATTCCTCTTTTAAGAAACTCTGGATGCGTATTTCTGCGAGGCAACAGCGACCCATATCTGTAGTATAAGAGTTACATCAGTCCTATAGAAGCTATTGACGTCGCAGTTATCACAAAATTAAGTATAATTTAATTTCTCTTATTACATTTATTTATACTTTGGATTAATGGGGAAGTATTACTCTGTTTTGTGTACAGATATTAATTTCCAACGAACAGTTGATTGCAGACTGTCTGAGATATCCGGCGCTATTCCAGTCTTGTATTAGTCCATCCCCTCCTCACCCATCTCTCCCGTCCATCTCTTCCTGCCGCTACTCTCTGTCCATTTCCTACTCCCCTCTGTGTCTGTCCATCTTCTCATCTCCCCTCTCTCTTCTGCCGACCTCCTCCACGCCCCCCCCCCTTGGCCTTTCATCACCTCCTCCACCACCACCACCCCCACAGTATTTTGTGGTGTCACCGCCAGACACCACACTTGCTAGGTGGTAGCCTTTAAATCGGCCGCGGTCCATTAGTATACGTCGGACCCGCGTGTCGCCATTGTCAGTGATCGCAGACCGAGCGCCACCACACGGCAGGTCTAGAGAGACTTACTAGCACTCGTCCCAGTTGTACAGCCGACGTTCATAGCAATGGTTCACTGACAAATACGCTCTCATTTGCCGAGACGATAGTTAGCATAGCCTTCAGCTACATTTGCTACGACCTAGCAAGGCGCCGTATTCAATTGATAATTAATATTATGAAGCATCTACCGTAACGAGAGATGTTCTACAATTGTGGATTAAAGTTAAGTATAATATCATCTACTTACTTTATTTGCAATTCTCAAGATACTGTCCTGTTCCAGACCTCACGCAAGTCAGCGTGTAATTAAACGCGTGCATTTCAGCCTCCTCTAGAAAAACAGTGTTGGCTCTTCTGCCAACACTACAAAATTGGCGACTCGGATACAAACGGTCACCTTTATATATAACTAATTTACTTGTGTCATGGCTTCGCCACAATCTCCAGATGTACTGTCCGAATTTTATCGCTTGCAGAATCAGCAGACGCAGGCGTTATTGGATGCCCTTGGACAGCTCGTCCAGGGTCAACGTGCAATGCAAAACGATGCGGCCGCCGCCGCTCCACCGCTACCGCAGCCACAACACGCAGTTGCACCACCTTTTCGTCATTTCGATGCGGCACTGGAAAGCTGGACGGAGTGGTCACGCCAATTTGGATTCCATCTCGCCGCCTACAGAATTCAGGGTAACGAGCGGCAGCCTTTTTTGTTGGCGTGTGTAGGCGTCCAAACGTACCGTGTGTTAGTGAAATTGTTTCCCCGACGCGACGTATCAACTCTGTCCTACGACGAAATTTTGTCTGCATTAGATGCATATTTCCACGAATCAGTCAATGTAGTTGCAAAAAGGTATACCTTCTTTCGTACAAAACGTACAGCTGGTCAAACTAATCGGGAGTGAGTTGCAACTTTGCAAGGCCTTACTAGGGATTGTGCTTTTGAGTGTGAATGTGGCCTCCCTTATTCAGATACTATGGTCCGTGATGCAATTGCACAGAACGTTTCTGATGTTCGTATACGGGAGCAAATTTTGAAACTTGTCAATCCCTCCCTTCAACAAGTGATGGACATATTGGATAGGCAAGACACACTTGACTTTGCTCAGGAATCATTTGCAACTTCGCCAGGTGTGTGTCGCATTAACCGGCCCGACGGGCGAGCTGCACGGAACTGTAAACAGCCCTCGCGTTCGTCCGCGCAGCTGCCGCCAAGATCTCAACCACGTGTCCTGCGGCAGCAAGCAAATGCAGTGCTAAAATATTGCCCACGGTGTGCTACTAGACATTCGCATGAAAATTGCCCGTCACGCCAAGCTATTTGCTTTTTCTGTAATAAAAAAGGACATGTTCAGAGTGTTTGCCAGAAAAAGCTTGGATCGGACACTAAAAACCATTCCAGGCCCTTTGTTTCGCGCCGGAATCGGAATCGAACCAAGAATACTCGGGCTTGTGAACCTTCGCCCATGGACATTCATCTAGTTCAATCCACTCCGCCCAGTGCCACTCATTCTAACAGTGACTGTGTGTCCCACAAAAAGTGTGCGTCGACGTCGCCGGAAAACGCGTCAATTCGCATGTGCTTCTGTACCAGTGTCTGTTCAAATTGCACGAGACAGTCGCTCTTATCGTCAGCAGGGCAATAAACTTTTTGTAGATTTGGACATTAATGGCAACGTGGTCCCATTCCAGCTCGATACCGGAGCTGCAGTTTCATTGATCAATAAAGACACGTACAAACAACTGGGCACACCTCCGTTGCGTGCCGAGAATGTTAAGTTAAATAGTTATTCTGGTCAGAATATCCCTGTGTTCGGACAGTGCAGCCTTCTTGCAACATACAAGGGACAAACAAAACTTGTGTCATTTTACGTCCTTCGTTCTTCTTCTGTGGTGAACTTGTTTGGTTTAGATTTATTTCAGTTGTTTAACTTGTCTATAGTAAATCAGGTCCTATCAGTGAACCAGACTGTGCCTTCAGCCAGTGTTTCTAGTCTATGTGTAGAATTTGCAGACATTTTTGCAACGGGCCTTGGTTGCGCTAAGAACTATAAAGCACATTTGGAACTGAAAGTCAACGTGCAACCGAAATTTTTCAGAGCGTGCAATGTTCCCCACGCATTGCGTGATGAGGCCGCAAGAACATTAAATGATTTGGAATCACAAGGTGTGATTGAACATGTGCAGGCTTCTCTCTGGGCATCACCCTTAGTAATTTTGCCAAAACCATCCGGAAGATTGAGACTTTGTGTGGACTTCAAGGCAACAGAGAATCCACAATTAGTGGTTGGAACTTATCCTTTACCCCGCCCGGAAGATCTTTTTGACAAACTGTGCCCGGGTAAATATTTTTCGAAGTTGGACCTCGCAGGTTCGTACTTGCCAATACCAGTGGACGACGAATCCCAGCGCGTCTTGGTGGTTAACAAGCATCTTGGTTTGTACCGATTCAAAAGACTGCCATTCCGGTGTGCATCCACCCCTGCATTGTTTCAGCAATATCTGCAAACTGTTTGTGCGTCGGTCCCTACTGCAGCAAACTATCTGGACGATATAGTGATCTCCGGAAAGACGGAAGAAGAACATTTAGCCAATCTCAGAACATTATTTCAGGTCTTGCGACAAAATGGTCTTCGCTTGCGGAAGGACAAATGTGTGTTTTTTGCTCGTGACATACCCTACCTAAGACATGTCCTCAATGCCCAAGGCATACATCCCAGTCCAGAGCACCTCCGTGCCATACAAGACTTGCCTTCGCCGCAGAATTTGAAGCAGCTACAGAGTGTGCTGGTAAAAATCAATTATTATCATCACTATGTGCGCCACGCCTCTTCCATTTCAGCTCCATTCATCGCTTACGCTGTAAAGGTGTTCCGTTTGTCTGGACGACGGAATGCGAACGCGCCTTTCGCCAGTTGAAATCGGCGTCGCTTTCCAATACTTGCCTTACGCCATTCGATCCCCAGAAACCCCTTTTGTTGATGGTAGATGCATCGGATTTCGGGATCGGTGCTGTGCTTGCGCACAAAGATAGATCGCACGATCGCCCTATTGCCTTTGCGTCCAAATTGCTCTCGTCTGCGCAAAGAAATTATTCACAGATCGAGAAAGAAGCTTTGGCTTTCGTATTTGGTGTTACTAAGTTTCATGATTTCTTGTATGGTCGTCACTTTACCATCATCACAGACCACAAACCCTTGACGTCGCTTTTTCATCCGTACAAGCCTGTACCTCCGCGTACAGCGCAGAAATTCATTCGCTGGTCTATTTTCCTCTCGCAGTACCGCTACGATATCTTGTATCGGTCCACTGCTCAGCACGGAAACGCCGATGCGTTGTCCCGTTTGCCTGTTGCTGAGGATAGAGCTTTCGATTCTTCCGAACTAACTTGCATGTTCATTGATGCGGAAACCGATGACGTGGTCGAATCGTTTCCGATTGATTTTCGTCGTGTAGCTACAGCCACAGCTGCTGACCCTGTCCTTGCTACCGTTTTGCGTTTTGTTGCTACGCAATGGCCCTTGTCGAAATCACGGATCGAGGATCCGTTGGTTCGCCGATTTTTTGCTCACAAGGAGAGACTTTTTGTTCGACGTGGTGTTCTGTTGTTGCGTTCTGATAATGATTAGTCCAGGGTCGTGGTCCCACGTTCGTTACAGTCCTCTGTTTTACGGCTTCTCCACCAAGGACATTGGGGTATAGTGCGAACGAAACAATTTGCTCGTCAGCACTGTACTTGGTTCGGAATCGATGCTGCGATTACGAATATGTGCTTTCTTGCATGGCGTGTGCCGAACAACAATCCGCACCACCGTGGAAATTCTTTGCATGGCCGAAAGCCGCTTCCCCTTGGCAACGCTTACACATCGATTTTGCTGGTCCATTCTGGACTGCTCGATGGTTGGTTGTGGTCGATTCTTTCAGTAATTTTCCTTTTGTTGTCCGGATGTCTTCCACGACGTCATCTGCCACCATCCAAGCGTTATCCGCTATCTTTTGCATTGAAGGTCTTCCACAGACCATTGTTTCCGACAATGGCCCACAATTCATGTCCGCAGAATTTCAGTCATTCTGCAAGGCCAATGGTATTCAACATCTGACATCCGCGCCGTTTTCGCCACAGTCAAACGGTGCCACTGAACGTTTGGTCAGGACTTTCAAGTCGCAGATGTTGAAGCTGAAAGAGTCGCATTCTCAGGAGGACGCGTTATTGCTCTTTTTGTCCTCGTATCGCTCTCAGCCCCGAGATGGTCGCTCGCCGGCTGTGTTATTGCACGGTCATCCTCATCGAACCTTGATGTCTTTGCTGCATCCTCCGCATCAGGTTCATGTGCAGCGGCAGCCACCTGCTTTTGCTCCAGGCGACGTGGTATACTATCGCAACTATCGAGGTTCACGGCGTTGGCTCGCAGGGCGCGTTCTTCGCTGCCTCGGCCGCGCTATGTATCTGGTTTTGGGGGCCTCTGGTGAGGTGCGTCGGCATCTCAATCAGCTGCGCCTCTGTCGTCGCACGGGTTCTGCCGCTCCCCGTCTGCTTTCAGCGACGGTGCCGCCGCCGCCGCCGCCTGTTCTCCCGCCGCCGCCGCCTGTTCTCCCGCCGGCGTCGCCCGCAGTGGACGTGTCGCTGCAGCCGCCAAGCGCCTCCCTGGGTCACGCGCCACCGATCGCTTCCCGTGACCAGCTGTCCTCCGACTTGGAACTCTTGTCGGCTCCGGACCAGATGTCGTCTTCGCCCGTCGGGTACCCCGACGCGATGGAGGTTGACCCTTCGGCCCCTCCTGTCTCTCTACGGGCGCATACACCGCATGTTGACGTGCACCCTGGACTAGGTTTTCAGGCGTTTCCTAGCTCCCCTCGGACCGAATGGCAGGGTGAGGGTGGCACAGCCTCGCCTGTTGTTAGGCTCCCCACCTCGTCGCATACGTCAACATGGGGTCCTCCCCACGGAGGGCGGAAGCCTTATAACACAACCGTACGCCGATTTGCGGGGGAGGAATGTGGTGTCACCGCCAGACACCATACTTGCTAGGTGGTAGCCTTTAAATCGGCCGCGGTCCATTAGTATACGTCGGACCCGCGTGTCGCCACTGTCAGTGATCGCAGACCGAGCGCCACCACACGGCAGGTCTAGAGAGACTTACTAGCACTCGTCCCAGTTGTACAGCCGACGTTCATAGCATTGGTTCACTGACAAATACGCTCTCATTTGCCGAGACGATAGTTAGCATAGCCTTCAGCTACATTTGCTACGACCTAGCAAGGCGCCGTATTCAATTGATAATTAATATTATGAAGCATCTACCATAACGAGAGATGTTCTACAATTGTGGATTAAAGTTAAGTATTACATCATCTACTTACTTTATTTGCAATTCTCAAGATATTGTCCTGTTCCAGACCTCACGCCAGTCAGCGTGTAATTAAATGCGTGCATTTCGGCCTCCTCTAGAAAAACAGTGTTGGCTCTTCTGCAACACTACATATTTCTTTTCAGATAGTAACATATGTACCAAGGGCTTAGGAGGGGATGTTGGACATTTGGATATGTTACATAGTCGTATAATGCACACATATATGTCTCATTCTCTTCTGTTTCACCCCATGTTACCCCAGAAAAGCTATTAAATTTATCTGTTATACTCAGCCGCGTGCCTTGGTCTTAGTTCGAGAAACACTTTGACAAAATTATTGGCTCGCTCCAGTGTTGTTTCTTGTGACGTGGCTCAAACGCTGAACAGCACAAATACCAGACGAGTTGCACTTCATACTGTTGAAATTATTTCAAGTCGACTAAATATACAACCAACAGGTAGTTTCCGAACATTTTTACGTCACCCCTTCTCATCCACAAATCGGCATTGCTAATGGCAGTGTGGAATCTTATTCGCACAGTATTTTTAAAGAAATAATTATTCGTGTACCTAACAAATATGGCTAAAACTGCTCCAGTCGTTCCTGAGTTATGGTACAATGCCACCCCCCTTCTCATTCCTATTCCTACGGGATGTAGGTGATTCTTAACCACAAAGTGATTCCCTCTAGACAATAAGGCACCAATGAACCGCCGATCCGTTAAGGAATCGAACTCCCCCGTATAAAATACCATGAAACTTCTGATTATTTTACAAATCACTAATTTGGTCAAATATGACGTAAAGTATCAAAGCTAGAAAAAGTTTAGAAGAAGTTTGCTGGAAGTCGCTAAGTACACTCATTATCAACCACTGGATGAGTATAATCCTGGTAACTTGCGCTCCGTTTTAAGAAAACCTGGCTTCTCACGCATCACGATGTTTGTTATGTCATATAACCTGAACTACGTGCCGTCATTGGTATATGTGGATAGTGTCTTGAGAAATATGTTGCGAATAGAGTTAAGAAGTAGTAAAATTGAAGTTTACGCTTCATGTGAAAGTTTTATTGCATGAAAAGCGAAAATGAAGTAAGCGATGAACATTTTACCTTCCGTTTTGTATTTGTGTGTGTGTGTATGGGGGGTGCGGGAAGGGGGGGGCAGGTCAGGGAGCAAAACTTCCCGCTAAGGACTTGAAATTATGTATCAAGTTTGACGCAAGTCGCTAAGCCCTCTGATTCTCAAATGCTGGATGAATACAGTCTGATTATTTCTCCGCTGTGCGTACGCCTCTTTTTCATCCCCACTCACAACCTTTCCAGAGCTAGGCGGTTCTTACCTCCAACGTGCTTCTTTCTACACTCATGCTCATAAATTAAGGATAATGCTGATACATGGTGAAACAACGCTCTGATGGGCGGTTTGTGGGTTTTAATCACCTCGGGGTACGACCATGCGGTGCATTTGACCTGCGGTCGTCGCACAGTGGCGCTGGTAGCAGTCCACATACGCGCAGGTGTGTTGGTGCATGTCAGAGTACGATGCAGCGAGTAAGTGTGCAGTCGTTTTCCGACGTGCTAACGGTGACTGCGTGTTGAAAATGGCTCAAAGAACACATATTGATGACGTTATGAGGGGTTGGATACTAGGGTGACTGGAGGTTGATCAAACACAGCAGGTCGTAGCACGGGCCCTTCGTGTGCCACAAACTGTGATCTCAAGAGTATGACAACGATTCCAGAAGACAAAAAACGTGTCCAGGCGCTACAGTGCGGGGTGTCCAGAGTGTACAGCACCACAAGAAGACCGATATCTCATCATCAGTGCCCGCAGACGGCCACGGAGTACTGCAGGTAGTCTTGCTCGGGACCTTAGCGCAGCCACTGGAACGGTTGTCTCCAGACACACAGTCTACAGACGACTGAACAGACATGGTTTATTCGCCCGGAGACCTGCAAGGTGAATTCCACTGACCCCTGGTCACAGGAGAGCCCGTAAAGCCTGGTGTCAAGAATGCAGTACATGGTCATTGGAACGGTGGTCTCAGGTTATGGTCACGGACGAGTCCAGGTATAGTCTGAACAGTGATTCTCGCCGGGTTTTCGTCTGGCGTGAACCAGGAACCAGATACCAAACCGTTAATGTCCTTGAAAGGGATCTGTATGGAGGTGTCGGTTTGATGGTGTGGGGTGGGATTGACAGAGGAACTGTAACAGGTCAGGTGTATCGGTACATCATTTTGCACCAGTATGTCCACCTTTTCAGGGGTGCAGAGGGTCCCACCTCCCTCCTGATGGATGATAACGCACGGCCCCACCGAGCTGCCATCGAGGAGGAGTACCTTGAAACAGAAGATATCAGGCGAATGGTGTGGTCTGCCTGTTCTCCAGTCCAAAACACTATCGAGAACGTCTGGGATGCTCTCGGTCGACGTACCGCTGCACATCTTCAAACCCCTACGACACTTCATGAGCCCCAATAGGCACTGGTGCAAGAGTGGGAGGCTATACCCCAGCAGCTGTTCGACCACCTGATCCAGAGTATGCCAACCCGTTGTGCGGCCTGTGCATGTGTGCATGGTGATCATATCCCATACTGATGTCGGGGTACATGCGCAGGAAACAGTGGCTTTTTGTAGCACATGTGTTTCGGGACGGTTTTCCCAACTTATCACCAATACAGTGGACTTACAGATCTGTGTCGTGTGTGTTCCCTATGTGCCCATGCTATTAGCGCCAGTTTTGTGTAGTGCCACGTTGTGTGGCACTACTTTCTACAATTATCCTTAATTTATGAGCATGAGTGTAGATAGGAAGTAACATGTGTACCAAGTATGGGTGAATTCGATCTAGTAGTTTATGAGGTGATGTACAACTCACGTATATACGTACTCTGAGACAGTAGTACCGCATGCACAAAGTATAAAAGGGCAGTGCGTTGGCGGAGCTGTCATTTGTACTCAGGTGATTGACGTGAAAAGGTTTCTGGCGTCATTATGGCCACACGATGGGAACCAACAGACTCTGAATGTGGAATGGTAGTTGGAGCTAGACGCATGGGACGCACTACTTCGGAACTCAGGGAATTCAGTATTCTTAGATCCACAGTTGCCAAGAGTGTGCCGAGAATACCAAATCTCAGGCATTACCTCTCACCACGGACAACGCAGTGGTCGACAGCTATCACTGAACGACCGAGAGCACGAGCGTACGCGTAGAGCTGTCAGTATTAACAAACAAGCAACAGTACTTGAAATAACCGCAGAAATCAATGTGGGGCGTACAACGGACATATCCGTTAGAACAGTGCTGCGAAATTTAGCGTTAATGGGCTATGGCAGCAGGCTACCGAAACGAGAACCTTTAGTGACAGCACGACATCGCTTGTAGCGCCTCTCCTGAGCTCGTGACCATGTCGGTCGGACCTTAGACGACTGGAAAACCGTGGCCTGAACGGACGAGTCCTGATTTCAATTGGTAAGAGCTGATGGCAGGGTTCCAATGTAGCGCAGACCACGCGAAGCCATAGGCCCAAGTTGTCAACAGGGCACTGTGCAAGGTGGTGGTGGCATCATAATGGTGTGGTCTGTGTTGATAGGGACTCAACTGACTTCTTTAGTTCAACTGAACCGATCATTGACTGTAAATAGTAATGTTCAGCTACTTGGAGACCATTTGCAGCTATTCATGGATTTCATGTTCCCTAACAAAGATTCTATGTCACCAGACCACAATTGTTCGCAATTGTTTTGAAGAACATTGTGGACAATTCGAGCGGATGATTTGGCCACCCAGTTCGCCTGACATGAATCCCATCGAACATTTATGGAACATAATCGAGGGTTAGTTCGTACGCAACATCCTGCACCGGCAAGACTTTCAAAAATATGGACGGCTAATGAGGCAGCACAGCTCAATATCTGTGCAGGGGACGTTCAACGACTTGAATCCACGCCACGTCGAGTTGCTGCACGAAAGGAGGTCCGACACAAAGGAAGTATCCCTTGACGTTTGTCACTTCAGTGTTTATTTGTTTCTGTAACACGCAGATTTGTCAGAAACAGTTTCAAAAGTTTGTAACAGTGCTGCAGGGTAGGTTGGGCTGAGAAATAATTTTTAAGAAAAAAATTCGATAAGCCGCGCCGTTTTCGAGTTAATTAGCGTTAAAATTAGCCAATCAGGTCGTTGCGCTCGCAAATTCAAGTGGCCTACAATGTACATTTGAATATTATTTGTTCTCGTGATAGCGTAAGAGACTGGTTAGCCTTTGGCTCCGATTGGATCCTTACTATCATGCCATGTTCAAAATTTGTATCGCCCTCTTGTTCGGGTTTAGGAAACCAAAATAAGGAACACGTCTGACGACACCGTCTCTGACGGGCCGCTTGAATCTGCACACGTCTGATCGGCTAACTTAAATGGTAATTAACTCAGAACGGCGCAATGTGTCGAATTTTTTCTTAACAATTATTTCTCAATACAACCTACCCTGCGAACTTTTACTTTTTCAGCCTGTTTCTGGCTACCCTGTAAAGAGAACAGATGTAAATCGCTGCTACAGGTTTCTTAACCTTGACAAAAATAACATTTTATTTGAAATGTCGAAACAATTCCTCGAAATGAGTGCTGCCAATCTCAAGGCACATAGGACATCAGCAAATTAGCGAAATTGTAACGTTAATTCTACGACTATGCCCATTGAGATCAAATAAACAAGTGGAATCAGTCATCCACCTCAGAGTTCAGGTGGCCAGAGCAGAGCTCTTCGTCTCCTAGCCCGGGGTGCAGGAAATGCTACACTGAAAACGTCGAGCCTGATGCGAAGCGGTGCCCTCTAGTGTTGAAGTCATATTTTCGGACAATCACCACATGTAATCCCTAAAACTGCTAGCTCAAAATATATTGAAAATATTTTTAAAAATGCCTTCTTTTCACTGTCGCTAAATATATGAATTACGCTAAATGAAATAATTTCGCGATAGGTGAAAAATGAAGAGTAGAGTCTGATTTCGGGCAACTACGCAAGAACCGGATGTCACGGAACTGGGATCTCTCGTTACGAGTATATACACTGAAATGACATCAAAGTCAAAGACCACAATCAGCCTACGACCTACTGGAGGACTCTTTTCCAGTAATACCTCATACCCTTTAACGGTGTAGAAGGTAGAACACACTGTGTACCAAAAATTGGACGGCATTGTTTTTGTTGTGGTCTTCAGTCCAGCGACTGGTTTGATGCAGCTCTCCATGCTACTCTATCCTGTGCAAGCTTCTTCATCTCCCAGTACCTACTGCAACCTACACCCTTCTGAATCTGTTTAGTGTATTCATCTCTCTCTCTACGATTTTTACCCTTCACGCTGCCCTCCATTACTAAATTGGTGATCCCTTGATGCCTCAGAATATGACCTACCAACCGGTCCCTTCTTCTTGTCAAGTTGTGCCACAAACTCCTCTTCTCTCCAATTCTATTCAGTGCCTCCTCATTAGTGATCTACCCATCTAATTTTCAGCATTCTTCTGTAGCACCACATTTCGAACGCTTCTATTCTCTTCTTGTCTAAACTATTTATCGTCCATGTTTCACTTCCATACATGGCTACACTCCACACAAATACTTTCAGAAACGACTTCCTGACACTTAAATCTATATTCGATGTCAACAAATTTCTTTTCTTCAGAAACGCTTTCCTTGCCATTGCCAGTCTACATGTTATATCCTCTCTACTTCGACCATCATCAGTTATTTTGCTCTCCAAATAGCAAAACTCATTTACTACTTTAAGCGTCTCATTTCCAAATCTAATTCCCGCAGCATCACCCGATATGATTCGACTACATTCCATTATCCTCGTTTTGCTTTTGTTGATATTCATCTTATATCCTCCTTTCAAGACCCTGTCCATTCCGTTCAGCTGCTCTTCCAGGTCCTTTGCTTCTCTGACAGAATAACCTCAAAGCTTTTATTTCTTCTCCATGGATTTTAATACCTACTCCGAATTTTTCTTTTGTTTCCCTTACTGCTTGCTCAATATACAGATTGAATAACATCGGGTATAGGCTAAAACCCTGTCTCACTCCCTTCCCAACTACTGCTTCCCTTTCATGCCCCCCGACTCTTATAACTGCCATCTGGTTTCTGTACAAATTGTAAATAGCCTTTCGCTCCCTGTATTTTACCCCTGCCACCTTCAGAATTTGAAAGAGAATATTCCAGTCAACATTGACAAAAGCTTTCTCTAAGTCTACAAATGCTAGAAACGTAGGTTTGCCTTTCCTTAATCTATTTTTAAGATAAGTCGTAGGGTCAGTATTGCCTCACGTGTTCCCAACATTTCTACGGAATCCAAACTGATCTTCCCCGAGGTCGGCTTCTACCAGTTTTACCATTCGTCTGCATTATGATCCAAAATTACCAGAAAAAAAGGAAAATCAATTATTCGTAAAATACAGACAGTAATGTGAAGCTAACACCACAGAAGTGTGCAGGAAGTCATGGCACTTGAATAGCTGATGCCCGTCTATATTTAATCATATCTGTTGCCTGGTTTTCCCAGTAGCGCGCTTGGCTTACTTCATCGATCTAACATGCTTTTCCGTGACACACGTAATTTTCTGTTGTGGTGTGTTGCAAGCGTAGCAGATATAGTCAGTTGTGAAAGTAACTTTTTTACTAATAAAAGATTTTTTTACCAATAAAAGAACCCTTTATCTCTGTATACAGTATTTCTATCAAATACGCTACTTGACAAAAAAAAGTGAATCACCCAGAAGACATGGTAGGTTGTGAATGTTATTTCGTACACGTACACACTATCTGCGAGTATGTAAATTATTAAGAATGTACGCGTCTGTGACAGGTAGGCTACCAGAGAACAATAGTGTCATTCGTGTTTAATGTTGTTGATAGGATAAATAAGGCGTGTGAACAGTGGCAAACTTCCAGTGATCATTGTGAAGGGCAGGGAGACGCCGCGTGGTCGTCTGTGGCAGCATTATCAGCAGTTGACAAAGTGTGGAAGAGGCTTCGTTGTGGGTCTTTATTGGGCCGGCTGGGCGAATCGTACAATATCCAGATTTGTGGGGCATTCGGTTGTGACAGTGCGTCGATGTTGGTTGTATCGCAGAACATCGACTTTTCGTTAATATATTAGTCATTTATGAAATTTCGTTTTCCTGTTGTTGAAAAACATGAAAAGCTGATAATAGTATCCTTCTTTCTTCTTCCTTGAGCTTCAGGGTTAGAAGGTTGTTCTTTTTTTAACTTTAAATGATGGAAATCGAAATGAGCGTTTGGCGTCATTGGCCGGGAGGCCCCTTGCGGGGCAGGTCTCGCCGCTGCGGTGCAGGTCTTATTACATTCGACGCCACATTGGGCGACCTGCGCGCCGGATGGGGATGAAATGATGATGAAGACAACACAACACCCACTCCCGACCGGAGAAAATTCCCCGACCCAGCCGGGAATCGAAACCGGGCCCGTAGGACGGCAATCCATCACGCTGAGCACTCAGCTATCGGTGCGGACGACTTTAAATAATGATGTGAAACAATGACAAATTTAAAATGTTTTCGCGTTTATTTGATAGTAGTAGATGTACATTCCTGTTGTCCTCTAATAATGAAATCTTTTGTATATTTTTCAGCCTGTTAAGTTAGTTGGAAGTGCTCGGTTTGGTGACGCAACGACCGTGCGCAATAAGCGAACTGTCGTTCTCACTTTCCAGTATTTGAATTTCGAGCCTAAATCTAAGTTTTTCACTAATTCTGATCGTAATTATCATGACTATGTAAACTGCTTGCTTACATTAAAAGTTAACACTAACACTGTGCTGTGTCACCAAGCTCGCTGCTTTCCAGCGACGACTTCTGGCTCTTCAAATGGTTCAGATGGCTCTGAGCACTATAAAATGGCTCTGAGCACTATGGGACTTAACATCTGAGGTCATCATTCCCCTAGAACTTAGAACTACTTAAACCTAACTAACCTAAGGACATCACACATATCCATGCCCGAGGCAGGATTCGAACCTGCGACCGTAGCGGTCACGCGGTTCCAGAATGACGGGCTTAGAATCGCTCGGCCACAGCGGCCGGCTGACTTCTGGCTCTGATACTATCGTTTGCATGATAAAGAAAGGTATCTTATGAGAGTAAAATACCATTTCACGCAGCAAGAGAGCATTCGAAGTTCAAAGCACAGTTACTAAATAACAATATGTTTTCCTTTTCTTATCGACTACATGATGTATCCTTCCTCTATCAAAATTTTACTTTCACATTTAAATTTTAAGCCCATACCAACACAAAGCGGATACATTACAAATTGGCGTATTGTACACGAAGTTAATCGTAACCCATTTACAGCTGCGCTTGCTCTCGGAGAACGAGCAAAGGTCTCCCTGGAACAGTCTGCGTCATCCTGCACCATTGCTCAGAGACTAGCACCATCCAAACTACAGAATTGCTGTCCCATTCATAGACTGCCTTTAACGGCACAGCACAGATAGCTGCGACTGAAGTGGTACCGTGACGGGTCAGCATGGACCGCCCATGGACGACGGCGCATAGTGTTCAGCGACGAATCACGCTTTTGCACGTCTCGGACGATCGCCGTCGGCGAGTATGGATGCGACCCAGAGAGAAGTCTAGTTCTTCAAATGTTTTGGTGCGACTCAGCGGTGTTACTGCTGGCGTCATGGCGTGGGAGGCCATTTTGTTTATTTCAAGTCACGTCTGGTAGTGACTTACGGAGCTCCGATTGCATAGCGGTACGTCACGCACATCCTGCTTCCAACCGTGTTAACTCTCAGGCGACAGGTTTGTGGTGCCATTTTTCAGCAGCACAGTGCTCCTTCATGAATGACACGTGTCTCTATGAACCGTCTGCCTGATGCTGAGGTATTGCTATGGCCAGTAAGATCCCAAGATCGGCCCTAAATAGGAGTTTCATGGGAGCTTGGGCGTCAACACCGTCCTCATGCCAGTATCCAAGATATCAAGGACCAGTTACAACAGCTTTGGACCAGCTTGCCCTAGGAGAGAGTGCAGTGGCTTCCCAACCGAATCAGTGCATGCATCTAGCCCAGGGGAGGTACAACGTCATACTGGTAAGTAGGCTAATACTATCAAGTTCTTCGTAAATTTGACGCGATTGTGTAATCTTTGCAATAACGTCACATACACCCTCTACCCATGAAGTTTGTTTCCTCCTCCCCTTCTCCCCTTCTAGCAGCTTCAGCTTTTTTTTTTTCAGGCCGTATACTATCCCGATAGTAATTTCCGAATTCTTGTCTTTCCATTTACCTAGTACTTATGGATCACATTGTACATTCAGACTGAATTCTACATTACGCAACAAATGCCATCTGTGATGCTAAAAGAATGAAGACATTAAAACGCAATGTTCAGAATTTTTCTGTAATGCTCTAGGAAGTAAATAGGTTTAATATGGAAAACTACAGAGAAACCAAGGTAGACACCAATGTTGATTCGATTACGCTGCAGAAGCTTCGTGGGGAAGCCCATATACATGCTCCACACACTTCCGATCCCTCCCCGTGCGATTACCACATTTTCGGAACCCTAAAGACGGACGTTCGTGACTGTCGTTTTGCTTCGGAAGAAGAGGTGCACGTCTCGGTACAATCATGGTTCCATAGGCGATCGCAATTTTTCCATGAAGGCATTCACCATCTTGCCTCACAGTGCGATAAATGTATCGTTATAGTGATTACTTTTGAAATAATAGTAAATTTACTTACTTTTTCCATTTGTCTAGTTTTCACTTGACTGTCCCTTATTCTTCAAAATAAGAGATAACACTTCTTAATTTTGGTACTGTTCACTGTTTAAATTCTTCTTCCAGTCTA
Source organism: Schistocerca piceifrons (assembly GCF_021461385.2). Classification (NCBI taxonomy): domain Eukaryota; kingdom Metazoa; phylum Arthropoda; class Insecta; order Orthoptera; family Acrididae; genus Schistocerca; species Schistocerca piceifrons. The sequence goes on along the minus strand of NC_060139.1, from coordinate 736,502,024 downwards.
TGTGAGCCACAGATAAGACTTTTTAGGTACCGTTCACTATGTAAATTCATCAGTATATGTGAGCAGTTGATTTAAACGTCTATCAAGATACAGCTGAAAACGAATTTGATAAATATTTCAGGAAATACACAAACCTCAATTATTACTTTTTATCTTCAGAATCGCTTCACTATGTTTTATTGAACACCAAAGAATACATCCCAATGTCACGTGCCAAGACTTTCAACACCAAGATACATAATAGTTGATTCGATGATCGCTAGAACAAGAACTAATTACAACATCGACATTCAATCATTCATACATTATTCATTTATCAACCAGGTTTCGAGCACCCTCAGGCTGCTTCTTGCGACAGACAGCTGACAGTCAGGTGAATTTCCAGCCGCCGACTTGCATCTTCCGTGCCGCGCAAAAAACAGCCGTCAGTGTTCGCTCGATTGACGCGGCGATCATGTAACAAAGTAAAGCACAAAAACACTTTGTAGTTTCACTTTAAACAATTATTACTGTGAAAAATTCATAACATAAACATACAATATCCAATATGTCGTCCTTTGGCATACATCCTGTAGGCGACCAGTTCTTCAGTTCTAAGGCACACACCGAACAGGGTGGCGCAGTGGTTGGCCACCGGACTCGCATTCGGGAGGACGACGCCTCATGATCTCGTCTAGCCATTCAGATTGAAGTTTTATTGATTTTCCCAAATCGCACCAGTAAATGACGCGCCGGTTGCTTTGAAAGGGCACAGCCGAGTTCCTTCTCCCATACTTGGAACAATCCGAGCTTGTGCTCCGTCTCTAATGACCTCGATGTCGACGGGACGTTAAACTCTTATCTTCCTTTCTTCTTTGGTACTGCACAAACATCTACACCACTACAAAATACTGACAAATACTCACTCAGAGCCTTGGTACCACACAGTTAAGGAAAATAGAAAGTTTACAGATTCCATAATTTGCACGAGATCTGATCGTGAATCATTCCTCAGCTACCTCAATGAGTAACGTTCGAGGTAATATGTATTGTGAATGTGATGGAGTAACAGTAGGAGATATCAATCACTTTGCTTCTGAATGTAAATTGTTGCACACAGCGAATTTACTTGATATAAAAGTTAATGATATTTCATGAACCAGTGCCAGCTATTAACAATACACCACGAGCCGTGCTGATCCCGGCTTATGCGTTGCTTTAAAACTTGGCTGTTACTCTGCATTTGGTTTCCAGCGGTTATTGTGGTTATGCCGCGGTTCTTCCTCTTTCTACGCGTGGCAGCAGCGGTGTGTATCGATATTTGCACCATATACCATCTTTGGTCTGGTGTTTATAGTGTTTGGCGGTGTGCAGTGAGTCGGTGGGTTGCAGCGGATCAGCTAGCAAGTCTCCGTGCGGCGCATTCAGCCAGGCCCGCTGGCGGTCTCTACGCACGGTCGGAGCATGTGGGGGCTGTTCCGAGTGCTGCGAGGTTCATGGCTCACCGACCCAGGACATGAAAGTTGATTGATGATTTTATTACCGAAGCAACGTCTGTTCACATTGTCCCGTTGGTTGGTGGTTCGCTGTTGGTGGTTAGCTGTCGTGTGGTGGAATTAACTATATTTGTCGATTTGAAATTCAAGTGCATCAGCGGAATTTTCTGCCTTGTGGCCGTTAGTGTTCCGGTTACCTCTCCTGACGTAAATTCAGGCAGTGTCCTTTCCTCACCTGTTGTCGCTGTCCAACATGGTGCGTAGTTTTTGACAGCTTAATGTATTTTTGATTGTGGGCGGCTATGTCTGTAACGTTTTGGCTTTGGAATTCTCGTATACTGATCGGCCGTTAGCAAGTCATCTTGTAGGTGGGTCCCTGACTGTCTCTTGGTTGTGTTTCCAGCGGATCGAGTATAGTTGGGCAGACTTCTTGTCTCACCTAAGCGAACGTTAAGATTTCGAGGGCAGACAGAGCCCCCTGGAAACTTCTGAGCGCCGTTGCCAATACTGCCTTTCTTGTTGGCGTTTAATTGTGTATTTTCAATGGCTCATGGCCGATGGTTGGAATTTGTATGCTTGTATTTGTGTTTTTAAAATCAAAGGCCTTCAGCCATTTTAAAAGTAAGTTTATCTAAATTGGGCAAGTCTTACATTGTCTGAAGAAAAAGCTTGGGCATTCTGCCTGTTCAAAATTTATTGTATTGTTTTAAAGCATCGGCCTTCAGCCGCTTTCAGTTTTAAGGATCTTACTTATCAAGTATTACCTTTTGGAAGATAAAGCTGTGGGCTTTCTGCCTGTTGAAAATTTATTGTAATTTTATTGTTTTTTAAAATCATGGGACCTCAACCGTTTTAAGTTTTAAGTTTCTTACTTATCAAGTATTAAATAAAGCTGTGGGCCTTCTGCCTGTTGAAAATTAATAGTAGTTGTATTGTTCTTAAAAATGATGAGCCTTCAGCCACTTTAAAATTTTGGATTCTTACTTATCAAGTCTTACATCACTGGGGCTTAAATACTATTTAAGGTTAAAAGCTTTGGGCCTTCTACCTTGGAAAATTCGTTGCAGTTTTTTTTAAACAAAGGCCTTCAGCCGTTTTGGATCAAGGTTTCTTATTGGTCATAAAGCTTGGGCCTTCTGCCTATTGAAAGGTTATTGTAGTTATGTTGTTTTAAATTTATCGTTCTTCAGCCACTTTTAAAAAAACTTAATCTATCTGACTAGTCAAGTCTTACATCACTTGGCCTTAAATACTATTTAAGGTTAAGGCCTAGAGCCTTAAAAAAGTTATAGTTATAGCAGTTGTATTTAATTCACGGGCCTTCAGCCGTTTTAGAATTAAAGGCATTTGGTATTTTTTGCGATAGTCAACCTTAGAAGTTGCGCTGTAATGTTTGGACAACTAAATAAAGTGTTATGTTTGGAGTGTAACTGACAGCCGCTCATTCTGGCCCCCTTCCACAATTCCTACTACTTGCCCCGTCCTGCGGGTTTAGCGGGGCGTCTCACACTAATTTTAAAACAAATCATGAAATTTTTAAATAAATATAATATCACCTTCTAAAATCCTAAAACACAGAGGTATGGGCTTCAGGCTAAATGACAAAAAGAAAAAAATGTCACTTCTCTATCTCTCCGGCGCACGCGCTGGTTTATGAAGGAGAGCAATATTCTCAACCAATATTTCTAGACCGTAGAAGTTATCAATAGCACACATGAATCCACACTTTTCTTTAAGGTTCAGCAGAATATTCCTGTCGGTAAAAATGAAACTGAACTTTCACAATGTCACCAATTCAACTTCAACATTATTCTTGAAGTAATATCTACCATTTCGTTGGCTTCTCCTAGCTGAGTTCGACGGCCACTGTGATTCATTTAGTAGGAATTACTGTAGTTCCACTGTCAGTCACAAGTTGCTGGATGTCTGTACTGAGAATCTTAAATCCTACCTTATTCACCTCCAGATGCAGTTTTCCTGAGGTGACTCTCAGTCTGTGAACCACTCACTCGACTGTTTCATTCCTAACCTTTCCATAAATCTTTTATGACCAGGATGAACAAACACAGAGGCACCCTATTGTCTTGACGAACTCGTTTGCACCCTGAAATTTCGTAGGTCGCGACGTATTATCTTCCTTTGAACACACTCGTTGCCTATTTCCGCATATGATTTTAGAGCGATATGTAGTAATGTTGGCATTCCTAAGGCCTTTCACGACTGCCCACGTCTGCGTACGGTGCACATACATGAACGTCAACTTGAAATTAAAGAAGATTGTGTCTAAAAATTCATTTCTTAAATTGTGATCACTACAGCAACATTACTTGTTCTAACACAACGTACCGAGTGCAGTAATAAAAGAAAGCAATTACTGAAGACTGAACGTCGGTACTGAAGAGTGTACAGGAAGTAGAAACAATGGCCTTAATTTAATTTACTAAGACTTTTTCAACACTTAAAAGAACTTTGTCTTATGTACATATAAACTTCAAAAAGTAAGTTACAGATGTCGTTCTCCGCTAAGACCATAGCGCAACAAGAGTGGCGCATTGCTAGAGGAGAATGCATGTTCCAGGTATAGGCAACAGGTGAGTCACAATGTGCTAGTGATCTAGCGCGGCAACTGGAAACGGACTCCAAGGTATAAATGCACGGGACGGAAAGATTCTTGTCGATAAAACGTCTCAATGTCATACAGATACACCGCGAAGTGACGGGGGTAAATGGACCAAACGCAATGTGGCGTTCAACCGTAATCAAACGGTGTCAGCAATATGACCAAGGCTGCTTACACGTGGTTGATGCTGATCCGCCACACACTTCGTATCTTGTACCATGCAGTTTCCGTCTTTTCGGGAAACTGAGAGAGGGAAGCGGAAGGGAGTGAGGAAGGAGAGATTTTCCAACGATGAGGACGTGACACAGCGGTTCTCGAATGGTTGAGGGATCAAAGGGCTTATTTCTGTCGTCGAGGAACTGAAGAGTTGGCATAATGTTCCAACCGTTGTGTAGCGAGACTATGTTGAAAGATAACGACATATACCTGTGTCACGTTTAAGTGTGAGGCAGCATTCAGTAAAAGTTACTTGGCCAACCATGGTAATATATAATTTACTTTTTGAAGTCCCCTAGTACAAATCGAGTCACCCAGTCTTTCTTCAAGATAACACGGGTAACACTCATTTCACAAGACGTTTCCGCAAACGTGACGTCATTTTGACGTAACAGACAATATCGACATCCACAGTAACTGCTATCGACTTTCGTTAGCGTTCGATACGGTCTCTCACAAGGCTTCATGCACGAGTATCGGAGATTTATAAAAACACGTCGTTCTTGGTATGATTTATTATAATTATTGTTATAATTAAACGCCACAGAATGATTTATCGATGGTTAGTGTCTCCATATGAGAGTGTTCTCTCGGCAGTCGTTTTGTTATCGTCAATAATTTACAAAAAAAGAAATGAGGGTGTGGCATTGTTGGCCAGGACGCCCCATCCGGGAAGTTCGGCCTCCGAGCGCAAGTCTTATTTTAGTCAACGCCACATTGAACGACTTGCGTGCCGGTGATGAGGATGAAATGATGATGAGGACAACAAAATACACAGTCCACGAACGGAGAAAATCACCAAGCCGGCAGGGAATCGAACCCGGGCCTGCTGCATTGGAGGCAAGCACGTAACGACGTCTGTTATATATATAATTATTGTTCGCTTTCGTTTGTTGCATCTGCTCGGGGCGGACGTCGTAAGACACCCGTTTAAGTTCGTTGTTGATCGATTAACTCAGTTTCATTGTCACAGAGGGCAGCTAACCCTCCGACCGAAACCACTCAGCTAAGCAGGCGGACAATTTACAAATTAAGCATCAATTACTCTCGTATTATAACTTGCAGTATGTCGTTTCGGGGTAACGGTGCACGTCATCATTATCATTAAACGTCAGTTATAGGGCATCAATGACATAACCCTTCAAGAGATAATACGATAACCAACACATGAGACAAACGTCACCTGGAGAATTGCTGGCGTAATGGGTGATGTTGTGGTTTATGGAGGTGAAGAGGAAGGTTCGCTACATACACGTATTTTCTTTTTGATTTTAGAGTTGTTAACACATTCTGTGATTTTCGTATGAACGTAATACGGGCATGTTCTACAACTTTTGATGTTATTTACATTTCCGTTGATCAGAGAACGAGGGATAGAACAAATATTTGGTGGCTTCCGACTGTACGGTTAGGCAGAAACATAAGAGGACAGTTTAAATTGTTGCGACTGAAACTAGCATATTCTTCTTCAAAAAAAAATATAGTTTTTTATTTCCGAAGATGTGACGATTTCCAAGTGTGTGGTTATCCAGGATCCTAAGAGGACAGCTTTAAGTGCTACGAGTGAAACGAGGATCAATAACATTCATAGCCTTCCTTGTCACAAAGTAGACAGCAATTCCTGCGGTTGTCGATATTGCGTGTGGCGTCAAAATGATGCCACGTTTGCTGCAAGTCTTGTGAAACGAGTGTTACTCAGATAACACACGTCACACAAAGGCAGTGTTACTTGTATGTTCAACTCTCCGAAGTGATGCTCAAATTGTCACACACTGCATTACGAGGCAGAGAAATACGCCAGATGCGTAGAACGGCCTTTCACAGCGGCCGAATGGCGCTAGTCTCCAGCGCCTCTGCCTTCCGTTTCTCGGTCACTGGGACGGTAAAGCCTGCAAAAATCTCCCACTTACCTGTGACCTGCAGACGTTCACGGTCCCTACATAAAAGAAATAAAATCATAAACAATCATCATTTGCTGCAAACCTGCACCCTACAATGTTAATCGCGTGAGGAAATTGAAGGGTCTGAAATGCAAACTCGTTTACGCGCTTGCGAAATGCTCTTCATAGTGGCAAGTCATTCAGTTCTTCACCTTGAAGTGTCTTGTGTAACGACTCGAGAAAAAAACTGCGGGATGCAAAGTCTTCTCGACAGCGCAGTGCGCGAAACCGCAGCATATACTGCCTGAAAGGAAATAAACACTTAGGCAGCTGGGATTAAGTGTCATTAGAATGTGACAAAGCGTAGTTGTAAATATCAACAGCAGTAGCATCTGGGTAAATGCGAGGCTAAGAGGAGGCGCTGCTACTTTATGGACGAAAGGAAACAGCGTTCCGATATATTTGCATTAACTATAATACGAGTAAATAGCGGAAGTCGACCGGTGTTGAGACTGGATCCGCTCTGTCTTGACTTGTCACTTAGAACCCAGAGTCGCGACAGCGAGAAAACGTCACTCGTATGAGCATCCTTCGAAAGTTATGTAAGAGGGGACCAGAATCTAAAACTGCCATTACTGATGCATCTCACTGTGTGTTTCAAGATGTACCGTCGTCCAAGAACTAAATATTATGGGAGCTACACAAAACGTATTGTTATCTCAAACGAGTGACAGGTGTCCACTCGATATTTGTTTGAAAGCAGTCTCCAGTTTGCGTTATGACTTTAGATCACAGCGGCTCGCACAGTTTGTTTATACTCATGGAGTTCGCTGTCCAGGAGACGTATATGTACCCTCCGTCTTACATTGCTATAATTGTTTGCGATATGAACATGGCAACAAACAGTGCAAAAGTTACACAAGATGTGCGTACTGCGCAGGGCTACAAAGAAGATCCTGTGGGCGGACCAATCAACCACCCTTCGTACCTGAGCCTTTGTACCTGTGGTCACAGTGACCTAACTGGAACTCCCATAGTGCTCAAAGCCATTTGAGCCCTAATTGGAACCTGCCCAGTGTATCTTAAACACAAAGTAGCTGACAGAATTTTGTCTGTCAAAACTATTACCTATTCAGAGCTAGATCAGAAATGTAAGCACTATGGTATGAAGATTAGCATCTCCAAAACGAAAGTAATGTCAGTGGGAAAGAGATATAAACGGATTGAGTGCCAAATAGGAGGAACAAAGTTAGAACAGGTGGACGGTTTCAAGTACTTAGGATGCATATTCTCACAGGATGGCAACATAGTGAAAGAACTGGAAGCGAGGTGTAGCAAAGCTAATGCACTGAGTGCTCAGCTACGATCTACTCTCTTCTGCAAGAAGGATGTCAGTACCAAGACTAAGTTATCTGTGCACCGTTGTGTGGGAGCGAAAGCTGGGTGGATTCAGGTTACCTTATCAATAAGGTTGAGGTTACGGATATGAAAGTAGCTAGGATGGTTGCAGGTACTAGTAGATGAGAACAATGGCAGGAGGGTGTTGACAATGAGGAAATAAAAAAAAATAAAAAAAACTGGGAATGAACTCTATAGATGTAGCAGTCAGGGCGAACAGGCTTAGATGGTGGGGTCATGTTACACGCATGGGAGAAGCAAGGTTACCCAAGAGACTCATGGGTTCAGCAGTAGAGGGTAGGAGGAGTCGGGGCAGACCAAGGAGAAGGTACCTGGATTCGGTTAAGAATGATTTTGAAGTAATAGGCTTAACATCAGAAGAGGCACCAATATTAGCACTGAATAGGGGATCATGGAGGAATTTTATAAGGGGGACTATGCTCCAGACTGAACGGTGAAAGGCATAATCAGTCTTAAATGATGATGATGATGATGAACTATTACCTTCCGTGAAGCAGCAGCTATGTTTGAAAATAGTCCTTATGCGAATGCAGTTAGTTCTCCCCCAACCATTACGAGAGGAGTATAGAATTCCCGCCGCTCTCGACTCGAAAGCGGCTCAATGCAACTATCAGCCCCGCCACCTATGATCCACAGCAACCAACCCATCTCACGACGACAGAGCCGCGGACGTGACGAATGGTGGCTCTTGTGGTTTCACGGCCAATACCACCGCCTTCTCCTGTAATACAGCGTGCCCAACTATCCCACCAGCAACGTGTAACTTCTGTACAATATAGAGGAACCTCGAAAGCACGGTCCTCCCACTTTCTCCAATGGATCCCAACCACTAGACACCACACTTTCAAAGACACAGCTAACGGAGTGATGATAGGAAAAAAATACTTCGTCAACACCGTTTTAAGTACAACTACGGCAATGAGAATGATATAAGATACCGTCGGGCTACTAATGGACCTACTCCAGTTCCACAAACAAATTCGATCCAGATGTCAATCCAAAATATGTTGACCCCACTGCTTGCACCACAAAACAGCCTGTAAAATCATCCAATGGAACGCAAGATCGCTCGAGGCAAACAAAGATGGCTCTCGATACTTTCTGCTCGAACTCAAGCAGACATTTGTGCCATCGCCGAAACATGCTTAAAACCTAACGAACCGTTCGCACTCCCGGTCTACTCTGTCATTGGAGAAGATAAATATGATGGCTACGATGGTACCGCGCTGTTGTTAAAACAAGATATCCGCTTTTCCGAGGTAATACTGGCACTCCGCATTGCCCATTGTCAATTCGTATGCAGATCAAGGATCTCCATCTGAATTTCATCTCAGCTTATAAAACGACTAACGACAGACTTACCAAACAAAAGTTAACAATAATTGTTGCCTCCCTCGGAAGACCCTTTCCACTACTAGGTGACTGTAGCGGTCAATATGCACTGTGGGCCTGCAGAAATGCCAATGCAACAGCAAAATTGCGAGTGAATGTAATAGATTGTGGAAACCTTATAGTACTAAATGAAGTCTCACCCACACGAATAGTCAGACCAAATGATGCCTCGACGAGAAAGCATCCCCTGCATTGTACATCGGAACAACGTGGGAAGTGATACCAGATACTTTCGGATCACTTGCCAGTTCAAATCACAATTAACTCACAACCTAGTGACACTGTCAGACACGAAATCAGTCGGATATGGAACACAAGCCAAGCTAATTGGAACCCATACAGAACACTATTGGAAGACAAGATGGAATGCGGCATCGAAACTGGGAATCCCGAAAGAGACTATGGGGTCTTGGTATCACTTATCAATGAAGCTGGGGAAGTCTCAATACCTCACAACGAAATAAGTGCCCATCACTCTGTTTGTGTGTTTCAGAATGAGACGCAGTTCTCAAGGAATGAAGGGAGGCATTAAGAAAATAAAAAAATCTCTCTAATGATACAAACTTTATTACCCTTAAGAAGATTTGGAGGAATATGAAGAGGACAACAGTGTCGTTACACAACTTGTTTGCCTGGGAAAACTCCATATTGCAATCTTCCAGGGGGATAGTACTTCAGGTGACCCACATTATACTAGCTACCAAATGCTACAACACATTACGCACAATGGGAAACTGCTGCTATTCACAATTTATGATGATATATGGACACAAAAGATCAAAATCAACTCGCTAATAACTGTCGTGTTGACCCCATCAACAAACGGGAAAAAAGATTTGATAAACCTAAGTCATATCAGCTGTCACCTTACTACCGTGTTCGGGGAAGGTAATTGAAAGGATTATCAAGCGGCGCTTAGAATGGCGGTGTGATGACAAGAAACTACTACTGGAAAACAACTTGGGTTTCGAAAAGGAAAAGGGAGAACTGAAGTCCTTTTACGTTTAGTTACTGACATACAGCTAAATTTCTGGAAATAATTATATGATCGTTGCGTTCATAGACTAGACTAAAGTATACGACAGCGTCGTCTTGTCAATCGAAGAGAATAAACTGAAAAGCTTCAGATTCCAAAACCACTCGTGTGTAACGTTGTAGGGTTCCTGAGCAATAGGAAGACGGCCATTTCGCAACACGGAACTACACTAGGACCAAGAGACACTAGCAGAGCACTCCCACGGGGATCAATCTTGGCTCCTTTATTATTCAGTTTCTATACTGCACGCTTTCCTGATCTCTTTACCAATGACGTCTAAATATTACAATATGCAGTCGACGTATGCATATATTCCGAAAATGCACATCGCACCCATATATATGCATGAGTGGTGTACAGAACGTGGCTTCGAAATCTCTGACAGCAAGTCCACTCTTGTGATCTTTACTCACCATGGGATTCCACTTCCCCCAACAATGCAACTGGGACAACATACTTTTCCAGTTTTGAAAACAAATCAACATACTGGAATGATTATCGATGATGAGCTAAAATGGTCTCTTCATATCCGACGTATCATTACCAGATGCGAAAAAGCCTGCAATCTTGTCAGAGCTCGACTGGAATATGAATAGGGCTACAATCGGCGGACAGTGGTGTCATTATATCAGTCCCTATTAAGGACACTCTTTGATTATGGACAGTTGTGCTATGGATCAGTATTAGACAGCAGGCTGCAAAGCTATGCAGCACAAAGTCTTGCGTATAGCTACTGGGGCGTCCAAGTCAAACCCAACCAACGCTCTACTGGCTGAAGCGAATGAACCACCGTTATAGTTGCGACGAATATTCCTCTGCAAGAAGTTCCTCCTGCGACTCTGTTTTCGCGAATATGAGCCCTTCGACGAAAAAATCCAGGAATTAACATCCTAAAGCGTGTGCGGAAGATATTGGATAAGTACGTATCTTATATGCAGAGGGAGGCGTTAAGGTACCGATCGTGGAAAAGTCTACCGCACTAGATCGGGCCATATGAAGCATCCACTATGCAGTCTGATGTCAGGACCAGTATGACGTTTCAAAACCGGGAGTCAACTAACGCAACGGCAACGGGATTCCAGTCCCACTATCACGATGTGTGTGTGGTATATACAGATGGGTCTAAGTCTAATGAAAGCACTGGTAGTGCTTTTGGGTACCCCAAAGCAAGTGACAAAGCCTATATAAGCAAAATCCACACTTTTATTTATGTATTCTTGAATTTCCATCAACATTTTTGGACTTTCTTCTTTCATACCTTCATCTGAAGTATTTTTCTGTTACCCATGGTTTCTTCGCAGTTACTTTCTTTCTGCCTAATTTAAACCTTCCTGGGTTTGTGATTCTTGAACTCAATTACTCTTTCTCCTCTCTCATTCTTTGTGACAATTCAGTATTCTCCCGTAATCTTTTCTTCTACTCCTTCCCCCGCAACTGCATTCCAGTCCCCTAAGACTATTAGATTTTCATTACACACCCCGACTCGTAGAACGTTTTCCTTTCGTTGGCTATTTGATCTTCTTCTCATGATCACCTGCTTTGTTTGGGCTCAACCATTCCTTTCTTTTCCTGATGTTAGCATAAAGACACCATTTCTCGTCACAAATAACGATCCAGGGTAGGAATCGTCGGTATTGTTCGCAAGTCAGTGTATGACAAGTAAGCAGAGAGGCACATACGGCCACCTGCAGATTTTTGTGATTTTGGCTTACAACATGAGGTACCCACGCACTCGATTTTTGAACCTTCCCCATTGCATTCAAATATCGCACTATGATGGAATGATCACAGCTCATCACAGTTGCCAGTTCTCGATGATACTGCTGAGGATCATTGTGGATTAATGCGTTTAAACGATCTTCATCAGTCGCCGAAGGTCTTCCAGAACGTGGAGAGTCACTAATGTCAAAATGACCCTCCTTAAAACAAGAAAATCATTTTCTTGCTGTGCTCTACCCAGTGGCATTATCTTCATACACGGCATAAATGTTTCTGGCTGCATTCGCTGCTGTCACCGCTCTGTTGAACTCAAACAGAAGAATGTCGGAAATGTTTCGATTTCTCCGCTTGACACTCTGTCTCCTCGCGTTCACAGGTCCACTCACTATCTCCAAATAACAAAATGACAACATGTAAGCTAAAATAGCAACAGTGAACTGCAAATAAAAAATGACAATTGATAAATACACCCACAGCAACCGGAATACCAATATTCAAAACAAGAACACTATAAACTTACGCATCAGTCCAATACAAACGGTACTCTAACGTAAGCTATAACCACAAACAAAGGTGTTAGGCAAGAGTGCAGCATTTCAGCTACACATCTGAACATTTATTTACATGATGCAATTCAGAAATGGAAGGAGATTTTTAACATGGGAATTAAACTTAACAAAAATTCCCTCTTGAATTGCCTTTTATGTGCAAACGACGCCACGCTGCTGGCGGAGGATGAAGATGACCTACAAATGGGAAATATTAAATAAGATTTGTGAAGAGTGCCATTTGACGATTTCAGAAAAGACAAATCAGTGGCTTTTAAATGAAAACATGCAGTACGGACCAAAACTATAATTAACAACGGAACAGGTCAAACATTTTAAGTATTAGTTAGCGAGTATCACGAAGAGAAGAGAATAAATTAGCAAAGTTTGGGAATGTATATGGGACAATATACATATGTCTAAAATATAAGGAGAGGGAAGAAACCAGACTGAAATTTTACAGGACAATAGCAGTTCCAATGCTTGTTTACGAAAGTGAATCGTGGGTTATACGTAAACACCAAGAACTGACTTACAAGCAACAGAGATGAGATATCTAACAGCAGTAAGGGGATACACAAGAGCCCACACATTTAGAAATTCAGAAATTAGGGAAGGACAATATATTTAACATCATCAATAAAAAACAAGAAAATAGGAGAAACTGAAATGAACATCTCGAATGATTGGAGAAAGATTGCCTCTCCAGATAAGATTTAAGCCAGCTGGGATACAAAGTCAAGGAAAACCAAGAAGGCGATGGGTACCTTAAGAGGCAAAACAAAAAGGCCTAGTGCTTGAAGTAATGGTGATTATGTTTTGATACAAAACAGGTAAGCATATTACGTTAGGGTATGCAAATTTAATCTTCCTACATTATTCACTTGACTATGGATGTCACCTGTTTTGAGGATTCCAAATTATACATGCATTTGATCAATTCCGATATATTCACGAGTTCGGATAAACTAGAAAAATTCACAAAGATATTTTTGTTCATATAACACAGATGACAAGTTGGCATCGAAAATCAAAAGCCTGAAATTGGAAAAAAAAGCGCAGAACAGATAAATTCGTTTTGGATATCAGAAAATATAACTAACAAAAAATACCTGTGGGCAAAACTTCTCGAAGTGTAGATAAGGGAAATAAAGTTTAAAAAAATTAAGTTTCATGCTACTTATGAGACTTATTGCTTACCAAGTTTCATATCTGGTCATCTTAATGGATTTCTTGCATTATTTTCATGTCCTCCATTTTTTTTAATTGGTGCTTAAGCAAATGTGTTTCGGAAGCTACATTTACGTAGTTGTTTGTATAAACTGCATCCCTGGTCCAGCGTTGGGCTAAATAAAAGTGCGCTCATAATGGAAAGTAGAACCGGTTCTTAACAGCCTACGACTATACCAAGGTCGTCTTCACCCCCTAAACTTAACACTTCACCTTGTAGCCATGTCAAATGGACTGACGAATTTCTAACTCTGTGCCTGCATGATGCCCTGTGTTGCTCCCCGTAAAGATCCAGGTGGTGCCAAGTACAGGAGAGGATATCCTTTTGGGCTTAAAATTTCACTCCCTTTTTCTGTTTTCTAATGCGAAAAGTGTCATTTTCTCTTTCCGACTGTTGTATATGGTCCAGCAGGTCAAGCATAGGTGAACATACTTACAGCATAATATGTTCTTTTTTTCAGGGTTTACCAAAATTCAGCCGGCCGGTGTGGCCGAGCGGTTCTAGGCGCTTCAGTCTGGAACCGCGTGACCACTACGGTCGCAGGTTCGAATCTTGCGTCGGGCATGGATGTGTGTGATATCCTTAGGTTAGTTAGGTTTAAGTAGTTCTAAGTTCTAGGGGACTGATGACCACAGATGTTAAGTCCCATAGTGCTCAGAGCCATTTGAACCATTTGAACCAACCAAAATTCATCTGATATATAAACGCTGTAGGAAGAGTGGTTATCCTCGTGGTATTTAGAAATGGATGCCAGCCAGGTGCGTGTATCGCTGGTGAGGAGGGAAAGGACTGTCAGTTGGGAGTCGGACCGGTCCTTTTCCGGTGCTCGGTAAGGTTTGTATGAACAAACGACGGTGGAAACATGGATCACAATTTTGTCAATGATCGTCAAATGTTCGCATACTGTTTGATTGGGCACCAGTGACGAACCTGTCTCTGTGGCAAGGAAAAAGCATACTTTCCGTGAGCAGTGTGCCAACTGCTGCGTATCTTTCTTTTTGTATTTCATTCTTCGTCGATCAATTGAATTAAATCTTATATTACCCAAGACTTCTCCGCAATAAACTTCCTTGTACTAATATTTATCAATCCAGCTACTGCGAATACCCTTTTTCCCTGTTCACCTGAACTTTCTACTATGATGTTCACCATCGCAATATGCACAGCCTCAGAGAACGTTGAACGCACAAACTCATTCCCCCTCAGTTCTGTATCACAATTCCTTACAGAATGGTTCTACCTGATGACTTTCTTAATCTTCGGCTTAGTTTGCATCAATAGCTACTAACTATCCTCTCCGCTTACGACTTACAATGCTAGATCTGATTTCCGAATCTCTGTTACGATGTTGTAATCCAGCAGGATTTTCTCGTGTCTCCGGGTCTTTACGAAGTTCACCTCCGTCTCTTGTATTCTAGAACGGTGCATTTTCTAGAACTTCAACGCGGGATGACACGCTTTTTAAACAACTGGTTGCCTTATCTGCTCTGTGTTGTAGTTATTACAACTTTCGTTACACTGATGTGCTCTGTTATACAAGTAGCCACATGTGAGCGCGTCTTGGGACCCTGTATAAATACACTTGAGAAATTAAATTCTGCACTGTGAAAAAAAGGTCTTGGTGACTTGGTGATAACAATATCACACAGAGAAATAAAAATTTTTGTTTTAGTGATAAAAATGTCAGACTACGGAATCAGAGTTAATTTCTTGTCACATACAATATTTCTTCTCTATCGGCAGTTACTGTATATCTACATGTGGCAGTGTTTTAAGTGTATAAAAATTGGAACTGTGAAAGCCGCACGTCATTTTCGTATGCTTTTATAATTTTGTCTTCCCAGGATTTTTATTTCGTATAATTTGGCTTCTATCATTACATTACTTGTGTCATACGTTGATGCTTGAGGGAGGAATTCAGTGGGACATTTTATGTTATTTTATTGTTCAATCGTTTATTGCTATCAGCAGCCTCGTTCCTTTCCAGTGCCTTGTTTTGTTTCCTGCCTGCGGCGGGAACGTGGCTCCTCGGTATTCAAGTCAAAGAGTTTCTTTATTTCTTCCCTTTGGGATGATTTGGGAACGTCCATTATACCTCCTTGGGAACGTCCATCATACCCCAGGCAAATCAGGAAAAATGGGCGAAATAATTTATAAAGTTTTGAAACTTTTGGAAAACACTCAATGGGAATGTACTAGCAGAAACTTAAAAGTTCCATTTCAAAGCGGGTAAGCATAACCCCTTAATTACATTTTTTACCGTTTTTCTATCTTTACGAAAAACTGATTTTTCAAAGAAATCTACTATGATAGAAAACATTTATTGCGAAATTCTTCTCTTTTTTAGTAAGATAGCCAGTTTTCAAGACATTACACATGGAATGTGGCGTTCCCAATTCCACATGTCTCCTGCCTAGATGAAATGCAGATCTCGCATTGCAGTATTCGGTCCATAATTATGAAGTTGTCCCTCTTTTTTGTGTAGAATTTTACGAGAAATATTTTTATAATCACAGTTCCCTCCTAAAAATTAACCATTAACAATTTTCTCTCTACTAGCGAACTCCCGAAGTTTCAAAACTTCATAAATTATTTCCCCCATTTGCGCTTTTGTTTCCTCGGGGCATTAGTTATCTTTCAAACCACACTGGCGGGCGTGAGACCCAAAAAAAGAGACGAATTTTGACCATCGTTCTAAAAATTTGGTCCTTTCATTGCACTTTTATCCACTTCGATGGTTGGCCCAGTGCCTATGGCACTTTTGTCGCTCCATGGGATTATCTATCAGCCGCCCTTCCTCTAACATCTCTCAAAATACCGACCATAGAAAGCTTGTTAAGAGTCGGCAGGGTTTCACTCTGGCATGAGGGCCAGGTGAGTATGGATGTTCATCTGGAACATGGGATTCTAATGGTAAGTCCTGTTGAGATTTATAAGCTAGGTCGTGGTTAAACCCAAAGGAATCAGCATTTTCAGTAGTTTTATTATCGTTTGCGTGTGAATATTGATTATGTCACGTGGAACTTAAAATTTCATAGTAAGGTTTTGCTTTGCCTTGTAACTATTAATGCGGTCTCACCATGACGTCAGTGGTTATCCTTGCATTCAATCTGTCCCTATATTATTAGACATGGCTAAATGTATAGTGTGATAACTCCTGTCAATTAAAACGAAGTGCCGAGTAGACCTGCGATCGTTCTTAGTACAGAGTTGAGCTCCACGTAGCCACAGACAAGTGATATTTACCCTGTAACCATCTTAGCCGGGGAGACCTCAAGCATTCGAGCGTAACGAATGCCAGCACCCATAGTACCAAATGAATAACTTCTTCTTCTGCCGAATTTACCATAGTTTGGTACTACGGGATTCCGCTCTTGTTTTTTGACATCTGTCTGAGGTTTCTTCCTCGATGCATGACAGAGATTTGTAGTGAAGTAGTTCCAGACCCCAAGTGTGAAGAAATTTTTCATGTTGAACCTTACACGAGTTTTTTTATCTATCCCCTTCTCGCTTGTATGTGACAGACCACAGTAACATAAGATCATTTATGAAGATATTTCTATCATGTTTTACCTTGTGTTAAATTCTATAATAAGCAAGCAACTGTTAATACGAAAGCAACCAGCTATTAATGCGAACTAGATGTCACTCAAACTCTTCCTCAGAAAGCATCCTTATTTTCAAGAGCAAATCCCAGAAACTTGCACTGAGTATAAATAAATCTCCGTCGCCACCACATGGTCGTACTGGATCGTATGCGTTTCCATTGCTTTTTGATTTGCCAGATAACTCATAAAGGTAAGGTCTCAAACAATCTTTATGAAGTCACGTTTCAGTACGGCCCTTGCGCTTGCGCTTTGCGACAACTCCGGCCATGTGGTGAACGACATCGAGTAAGAACTTATCCTGTGTAGTAGCTAAAATCAGACACCTAAGAAAAATCCCCTCTCAAGACGTAGGGTGAGATACCCTCCCCCTTTTTCAGCTGTTCAGTTGTTTATAACACACCTCAAAGCTGAGTTACCTCTGTAGCTGACAGAATGTGCCGATTCATACGCTGGGAAAGCAAGAGCGTATCACCTCCAATGGCACCATACCAAGAAAAGCGCTATGAAATCATATCGATATTCGGGTTGATTCCCATGTCAGTTTTAAAAAATCATTACTAAAAGAAAAATGAGTAACACTACAATGTTCAAATTTTTTGACCTTTGCAGTGTTGCAGCGTACACTTTTGTCTTTAGAGTCTTAGCCCAAAAGAGTTCCGTGACAATTTCATCGTTTTTTTTTTCGAATATTCCTCTCGTCCGTGGCTATGGCCACAATCCCCGTATGACGTGCTACGTATGATACAAAGCACACGACGAGCTATTGCTCCGCAGATTGAAAGGACGCCTTTGTTGGCAGAACTAGATTAATTCTCTACACTGCAACACTAGTAAATCAACGTCGACAGCCGGGCTTTTATCAGCGAGGTAGGCTTTAACTTATTACGTCAATACTGAAATGCGCTGCAGCTCTCTCAGGTAAATTTCGAAATCGTACCGCTGGAGTCGAACATGTACATCGCTAGCAGACAATACACGGCCGCCAGCAGACTCTAAACCAAGTCCATCGATCATGTTACCAAAGAGAAAAAAGGATAAAAGTTGGTCAATGAAGAAAGAGTCACACAAGAACACCTCTTCCAAATATCTACGGAAACAAATGGAACTTGTTGGTTTCTATTCACCCTCGCTAAATCCGCTTCATTCACTGGACAAAACCTCCAGCTAACTACTAGTTCTTCACAAATTAATACGAGGTAGCTGAGCAACATTCTCCGGGAAGACTCAAAATTGCCCACCCAGTTACGGGAAGTCACCTAGAATTCTTGCAAACTTGAAAGATACCCATCACGCTCGCAACTTTCATCGCTGAAATTATTTCACGTGTTATTAACTTGCAGATTCACTGCACCTACGTGTCGATTCGTACAAGTGTCTTTGGGAAGATAGTAAGTGTTGTCGGTAGGACTCTCCTGTATACCGGCTGCACGAGCCAATGAGATTCATACTAGCCTTGTAACGTTCTGTGGGAGGCGTGGTTGACAAACAGTGGTCCTAGGTGTCGTGTGGAGTTCTCTGATCAGATAGGTGTGATGGCGTAGTTCGCTGTGTGGACCACAACTGTATGGTAAGATGTCTGGTCGTGTAGGGGATGAACACATTTGGCGTACGAACCTGTTGCTCACTGATACATTCCGTGTGGTTTATGAGTACTTATTTTCATGGTTTGTATTGCGAGGTTGGCAGTAGAGAATTGCGAGTCTTTTATGACAGAAGTGTTTGTCTTGTGTGGAGAGGCTGTCTTCTGTTATTGTGAAGAGCGCAAATTTTAATGCCGAGTACAGAATTGCTTTGCTGTTTAAGCTATCCGAACGGCAGAGCACTTACATTCGTCACTCTCTCTGCCAATGATCGTCATTCAATGTGTCTCCTTTTATGCACATGGTGTTCAGAAACAGTGTGGGAAACCTGTAAGGGTGCTGCAGGGTAGGTTTCGCTGAGAAATAATTGAAGAAAAATTTGTTACGTTGCACCGCTTCCAAGTTAACTAGCATTGAAGATAGCCAATCAGGCCGTTGTGCGCGCTGATTCAAGCGGTCTGCCAGAGACAATGTCGCCAAACGCGTTCTTCGTTTGGTTTCCTAAAGCCGAGCAAGAGACAAGTATAAAAACTGGACATGGGACGGTAGTAAGGATCGAACCCGAGCCAAAGTCTGAGCAGTCTCGTGCGCTGTCATCTACGTTGTGAGAACAACTGACACTAATAGTTGCTTGCGCTTCTAACTGTCTGATTGGCAAAATTCAATGCTAATTAACTCGGAAATGGCGCAAACCATCGAATTATTTTCTTAATAATTTTTTCTCGGCACATCCTACCCTACAACAACCTAATAATAACAAGCTTTTGAGACTGTTTCTGACCACCCTAAATAAGGATTTTCTTCGGTTTCAGGTTCTCACGTGTTGAAGCTTTTTATACCACGTCCTCTGAGATTTATATATCTATGTGCCATCATAGTTCAATTAAAAATGGTTCAAATGGCGCGGTCTAGGGGGTCTTGTCACGGCCCGTGCGGTTTCCCCGTCGGAGGTTCGAGTCCTCCCTGGGGCATGGGTGTGTATGTTTTCCATAGTGTAAGTTAGTTTAAGTTAGATTAAGTAGTGTGTAAGCTTAGGGATCGATGACCTAAGCAGTTTGGTCCCATAAGATCTTACCACAAATTTACATTACATAATTTACTACCTGATATTTCCGTACATTCGTAACTGCACCACAAAGTATACGATGTCTGTCAGTATAAACTACCTGTTTGGCGTCCACATGTCCACGCTTCAACACCGGACTTGCTGCCCAGGGGAAAATAAGCATCAACGGCTTGTACTTGGAGATGCTAACCAACCTAAAAACTTAATACTCCTAATAGCTATAATTATCAGTCTGCAAATGAAGGAAATACTGTTTCAACGTTATTCAGTAGACTGTCCTCAGTCACCAATAAAAATATCTACACCACACCCCTAACACCCCGTGTAGGTATGTTGGCATCAGTCATCTGCAGTTGGTATCCTCGACATGAGGAACAACTTTCGTCAGAGACAAAATGTTCGTTGACACGTCTGGCGATGCTATGAGCCTGTTTATTGTCGGTTATGCCCCCTGAGATTTCACCAAACTAGCAGGATCCACTGATCAAGTGTGTTGCATCTGTAGACTACTGACCCCGGTAAATTGAGATAGTGATTTTCAACCAGAAACCCTTTAGAATGAGTGCCACTAAGAAGAGAAAGGTATATTAGAAATGAATCAGGAGCGTTCATTTTGCTCAGCTTACCCCCTTTCAAGCGGAGCAGATGACTTTATTATGAGCAACACACATTGCATACGCACGTCGCAGGGCGCCTTCATCCTGCCTCCTCAGGCCATGATCAATAATAGCAAAACGCCTAGCATCCCTAGAGTGGAAATTTTGTCTCCAACAGATGTTATTCCCCCGTGATGTGATCTGTCACCACTACACGACTGATACAAAAGCTTTGAAACATCCTGTACACTTTTCTACCCAGAAACTTATTACATACATTTGACTTCTTTGTCATCAAATTCCTTTATAAATGAATTCACGTCAAGTTGCACTTTGCAGTTACCACAGGACCACCCGATACAGGGTACATTACTTTACCACCAACAAAGATAGTACTTTCTAAAAATCAATCTATGATTGGTTTCAGGTCTGGTACCAGTTTGAAGGAGTTGGAAGAATGGTATTAGTGGGTGTTGAAAGGTAATGTCTCCGAATTTTTTACGTAAAAACTATTTAAACTTTTCAGATTAAACAAACGCTATTAACATTCTACATCTTTACTCTTCACGTCTACATATTTGCAGCTCTCTATTGCTGGAAGGCGACGAATTGTAGCGCGCATAATGGCGGTGTGTGAAGTAACTATGTCGGTGGACGACAAACAGCGTGTTGTAATTTCCTCAGTTCGTCCATACACGGAGTACCCTCATCTTCAGCGTGAGAATGCCAGACCACACACGAGCGCTGCAACAATCCGACGCCTTGCGTTCAATGTCATACACCTTCCTCCATACAGACCCGCCTTGACCCCATCCGATTTTCGTCTGTTTCTAAAACTTAAACTACGTCTTCGAGGACTTCACTTTGATAGTGATGAAGCGCGCAAGCAGAGAGGAAGTTCTGGCTCTGTCAGAAAACATTCTTCAGTGACGGTATCAACAAACTGGTCTCTCATCCCGAGAAATGTGTTCGTCGCCAGAGTGACTATGTTTTGAAATACATATGTAGGCATGAAGAGTAAAGATGTAGAATGTTTGTTTTATTTAAAAAGCTTTGAGAGTTTCCGCGTAAAAAATTCGTAGGCATTACTTTTCAGCAGGCCTTCGTAATTTTTCATCCTGTTAAGTGCCACTATTTTCTTTCATCTCTTCGGGAGCTATGTTAAGAGTATGGGTACATCATGCCCAATGCACACAGTAGTGCTATAAGTATCGCTGCTTACATGTTTTTCAGATAAATTCAGATGTTTGCTACGGCTAGTCAAGTTCAAGTAAATCAATAGGTTTGTTTATAAATAAATCTTTTGCTGAAACTTCCTGGCAGATTAAAACTGTGTGCCGGACGAGATTTGAACTCTGGACCTTTGCCTTTCGCGGGCAAGTGCTCTACCAACTGAGTTACTCAAGGTACTGGCAGAAGTAAAGCTGTGAGGATGGGGCGTGAGTCGTGCTTGGGTAGCTCAGTTGGTAGAGCACTTGCCCGCGAAAGGCAGAGGTCCTGAGTTTGAATCTCGGTCCGGCACACAGTTTTAATCTGCTAGGAAGTTTTATATAAGCGCACACTCCGCTGCAGAGTGAAAATCTCATTCTGGCAATCTTTTGCTAATAATTACGGTTTTTCTTTATTTTACTTTTCGCACGACGCGTTTTGGGAAATGATCCCATTTTCAAGTGCGTTTTTTGTGTATATTAAACCATTTCTATTGATGCTGTCAATGTGTGAGAGTCTGCTTCATTTCGTAGACATTTACTGCAATATATAAGAAACACGCGACTTTTAAGTTGGCTATCGATTCTTTTGACGAAGTTAGTGGCGAAATTTAGAAGAATTTGTACTTTCAGTTTTCTAATGGTTCATTTGTGCTGAGTCTCACAATTCAAGTAAATCGATTAACCATTTGCTTTTCCCATTATCTTACATTGTGTGAAGTACGTCTCTCCTGTTCTAGGTCATATTATTCAAACATCGTGGTCAGATTGAGTTATTCTATAGGTTGGTGGGTTCAAAATGGTTCAAATGGCTCTGAGCACTATGGGACTCAACTTCTGAGGTCATTAGTCCCCTAGAACTTAGAACTAGTTAAACCTAACTAACCTAAGGACATCACAAACATCCATGCCCGAGGCAGGATTCGAACCTGCGACCGTAGCGGTCTTGCGGTTCCAGACTGCAGCGCCTTTAACCGCACGGCCACTTCGGCCGGTGGTTGGTGGGTGTTAACTTTATATATGATACGGCATTTCAGTTCAGGGCGTAATTCAGACTTACATTTGTAGGTAACCCGTTTGCAAAACTAGGCAGGGAGTTTACAAACTTTCCGTTTGCTGAAAAATAACTATGTTAATTACTAGGGATCTCTGACTACCTATTTCAAGAAGACAGTTCAGAGCAACACATCCACTCCAAAGGGCGCCATACTTTCCTCCTATCCCCACAAGGTCTGTAGGCCGACTTCACACTTCCGAAGATGCTGCTTCCCGCCACGAATTCAACAATTTTCTTTCCAAGGGATGCTGGAGAGCGCATGAAGTCATGAGAAAGTCAGAAATTTAAGATCTTGACCACAGACCGTTTAGAAGGATTTTGAGAAAAGTGGCCCATCATCTCCATGATGAACAACAAGCCCTGTCCTCTCGATACCAGAAACTGCCTCTAGCGTTTACAACAGCAAACAGCACAAACACACAGGCGCGGCCAGGAAATGATATGTTGCATTTTACATGCGCCACTACTAGTACCCGTTTCCTGCCTCACAAAATGGTTAGTAACAACTTCACATATTTTTAAATACATTCATGAAAACTGCAACACCCGGAAAGAATGACTCGAATGCATCCCAGTTCAGATGGTAGCGGGTGGCTGTAATTGAAGTGCAGGTACTCACGGAGGTCCAGCGTGAACTGTAATTATCGTACGGCAGTGAAAGGATAGTTATGCAAATGCGCTAAGGTGGAACCGAGGACACTCGAAAAAAAAAAAAAAAAACTTCCAATTGTGGCCACCAGGTACAAATCCGGTGCCGCACTGCATCTCGTCGACATCTCCAGTGCTCATACTGAAAAAATAGTGTAAGCGACGGTTAATAATGAAATCAACATACGCCTTTCTCACTTGTCTGACCTTTTCTTCTCACGTCTCGTTTCTAATCCACCACATACGGAAACATTTCTATACGCCTTTCTTGCATTCACAGCGCCAGATTTGCACCTGATGGCCAAAATTGGAATTAATTTTTTTCCAGCATAAATCAGTTCTTCATTAACACATTAGAATGTCCACCAAGTTTCGCTCTCGTACGATAATAACTCCCCACTCTGGACCTCTGTGAATAGCTGCACTTTAGTTATAGCCACCGAGAACAGTGCAACGTTAGTAAGGATTTACGATTACAAACACATGACGTGTAGCCTCTTGTATGACCCGAAAGACTGATTCAGCGAAATCTGAGCTATTCAAGATCAGTTAGATAGGCGTGGAAAATGAACTAAGTGTCATTATGCCTCATAGATGGCGGCCTGTAAACGACATGTTAGTCTACCGTTTACCTTTAGCCTTCCCACCTAGTGGTAGTTGACTCATTTAGCTTTGCCAGATTACGCAGTATACTCTATAGATTGCATCTTTTACAACGGCTCAAAAGTTGCGTCTTACTTCTTGGATTTTATTGCAGGAAAATGGACACTTACGGTGGCTAATAAACTAAGTATTAACTAAATGCATCAATGATTATAACATTTCGGTAAATAAACTACACGTTCTTGCTCAAAAGTAATGCCTCCGAATTTTTTATGTGAAAGTTCGTGAGGCTTTCTAAATAAAATAAACGTTATTAACATTCTACATCTGTATTCTTCATTTCTACATGTTAGTTTCTCAACGTAGTCATCCTGGCAACGAACATATTTCTCCCGACGAGAGACACGTTTGCTGATAACGTCACATAGAGTGTTTGACTTTGTTTACGGAGCCACAACATCACATCTTCTTGCGCCGCTTCACCGCTATCATAGTTGGAAACATGAAAATCGTAAGCGGCCAAGTCATGGAAGATGATCCAGGACAATGATCCAAGGCGTCGGATTGTTGCAGCTGTCGCAACGCTCGTGTGTGTGTTATAGCATTGTCATGCTGAAGGAGACGGCGCTCCCTGTGTTGACGAACTCTTCGAATTAGAGCGCACTGTTTCTCAAGCATCGATATAGTTACGTTACACACACCCATGTTAACTCTACAATTCGGAGCTCTCTAGCGACAGAGGTGTGCAAATACACACATCAAAAAAAGTTTTATATCACCTCGGTTCCAAGAGTTCCGGAACCTGTACAGAAAATTGGAATGGCGATCAACATAAACATCGTTTCCGCCCTTTTTATTGCTCATGAATACCACACATTGCATGTTGTACCACCATAGAGCGAGACCTTCAGAGGTGGTGGTCCAGATTGCTGTACACACCGGTACCTCTAATACCCAATAGCACGTCCTCTTGCGTTGATGCATGCCTATATTCGTCATGGCATACTATCCACAAGTTCATCAAGTCACTGTTGGTCCAGATTGTCACTCCTCAACGACGATACGGCGTAGATCCCTCAGAGTGGTTGGTGGGTCACATCGTCCATAAACAGCCCTTTTCAATCTATCCCAAGCATGTTCGATAGGGTTCATGTCTGGAGAACATGCTAGCCACCCTAGTCGGGTGATGTCGTTATCCTGAAGGAAGCTATTCACAAGATGTACACGAGGCGGTGCGAATTGTCGTGCACTAAGACGAATGCCTCGCCAATATGCTGCCGATATGGTTGCACTATCGGTCGGAGGATGGCATTCACGTATCGTACAGCCGTTACGGCGCCTTCCATGACCACCAGCGGCGTACGTCGACCCCACATAATGCCACCCCCAAAACATAAGGGAACCTCCGCCTTGCTGCACTCGCTGGGCAACGACACTCAACGGTGAAGACAACGTGATGTCAATCTTGAGCGGCCCATTCGGCATGTTATTGGGCTCATCAGACCGCGCTACAAGGTACCGTGGTTGCAAAGATGGACCTCGCCATGGACGTCGCGTGTGAAGTTGCGCATCATGCAGCCTATTGCGCACAGTTCGAGTCGTAACACGACGTCCTGTGGCTGCACGAAAAGCATTATTCAACATGGTGGCGTTGCTGCCGGGGTTTCTCCGAGCCATAATCCGTAGGTAGCGGTCACCCACTGCAGTAGTAGCCCTTGGGCGGCCTGATCGAGGCATGTCATCGACAGTTCCCGTCTCTCTGTATCTCCTCCATGTCATAACTACATCACTTTGGTTCACTACGCGACGTCTGGACAGTTCCATTATTGAGCGCCATTTCTGGCACAAAGTAACAATGGGACGCGATCGAACCGCAGTATTAACCGTCTAGGCATGGTTGAACTACAGACAACACGAGCCGTGTACCTCCTTCCTGGTGGAATGACTGGTAGTGATCGGCTGTCGGACCCCCTCTGTCTAATAGGCGCTACTCATGCATGGTTGTTTACATCTTTGGGCGGGTTTAGCGACATGTATAGACAGCCAAAGGGACTGTGTTTGTGTTACAATATCCATAGTCAATGGCTATCTTCAGGAGTTCTGGGAACGAGGGTGAAGCAAACTTTTTTTAATGTGTGTATGTGGACTTGAAGAATGAAGATGTAGAACGTTAATAAAAATTGTTTTATTTAAATACCCTTAAGAGTTTTTACATACGTTCAGGGGTATTAATTACCATCACGCCCTCGTATATAAAACACAGTATATTAAGAATTGTGTTCTCACCAATTGGCAGTATCGAGAACAAGTTGTCTGCTGTTGCCTTTATCGGAACTATTGCCAAGTGGAGAGTTTGTGTATTGTGTGAATGGCAGGAATTATTGTAATAGGTTTTGTGCAGTTTATGGTCTGTCCGTTTAGTTGGAGATGAGTATGGGTTGAAAGGAAAGTGGTAGAAGAAACTCGGTCCTAGGAGAAGTCTACTCCTTTTCACTAGCAACGAGTGCGTTGCTGAAAATTTTTGCATTTGACAGATGGATCACCATCATCAGTGACAATAGAACACACTTCATGGAAGCCTCCATCAACATACATAGTTTAAACCCGGAACTAGTGAGCGGAAATTCTTTGTCGCCACATCCCTTCCACTTGCCCTTGTCATCTAAAAAAACGGCGATGAAAATTTTTTTCTCTTCCAGGATTCTAAGAGGCTTTATTCGGAACGAACGCGACTTTGGTGACTTCGGCTTTGTTTATTAGTGGCTCTGAGCACTATGGGACTTAACATCTATGGTCATCAGTCCCCTAGAACTTAGAACTACTTAAACCTAACTAACCTAAGGACAGCACATAACACCCAGTCATCACGAGGCAGAGAAAATCCCTGACCCCGCCGGGAATCGAACCCGGGAATCGTTTATTAGTGGCAAAATCATTCGAACATATTATATCTCTCAAACGAATACTATTGCTCAACGTTTGAAGATCGGCGACGCAGAGAAACCAAGACAATATCGCGGTGCAGAAAAACGCGTTCGTCGAAAGTAGGTTTGTAATCAGTTAAGCACATCTGACGTTGCATTTGTTGTTTTTCTCTCTGGGAACGACCGCTTCCAAAGACAGAAACAAGCACAGCTGATTTGTCGTAAAAAACAGATAACTTATAGTTTGGAGGTACGAATGAGAAGACATTAAAATCCAATGCGTAAATACTACCTTTACCCAGCATAAAGAACTATTTAAAAAACATAAACACATCAGAACGCTACAAAAATAATAGCACAGCAGAAAACGTATAAGAAGTACAAATCTAGCGAATAATGGATAAAATGCATGTGCTAATAGCTTTGAGTTATGAGAAACATCTTGTTAATTTGATAGGAAAAAACACTGGCAGAGTATAGGAGCGAAGGTTCAAGGAGAAATATATTAAAACTGATTGCGTAAATGCCAACATGTACCAGCGTAAAAGAACAGTCAAAAACTCACATCACGCGTATATTTATTGGTGATCCGTGTCAAAGCATGAGGCTTCAGTATACAAGATATATAAGTACACATACATAATAACGTGTGCAAACTTGTTGCTAATTTCAAAAATTGAAGACAATATTACGTCTTACAGATCACAGTCTACATAGGTAAGCATTAAAAGAATGTTAAATAAAATAAATAAAGACAAATATGATAATATAAGCAGCTTTAGCCCTGAATTTGGCAATCACAATGCCTTCAGGGCTTGCGGGCGTCATGTCATCAATGGTAACTTGGATTGTGTTTCCAAGTTACTGCTATGTTAGTGACAATTTGTGAACAGTGACCAGGAGAGGCACGGAAATGGAGGCACCTCAGCGCATCACTACGAGAGTGACACGCCTGAAGAAAAAAGATGAGCACAGCATTTACGAAAAGACTATGTAACATCAGTATGGCCTTACTTTAAAGTTTTTTTGTAATGCCATTTAGCCTGAAGATGAGGTTTACCTCGAAATATGTCGCTAAATAAGTAATTAATACAATAGTTGACAAGGTTTGTGACTGGTAGCGGTAATTTAGAAAAACCTTTACATAAAAAAACCTTTACATATTTCTAAAATCATTGGAGGAAGTGGCAACGAATTGGCGCTGACGTTGGTGTGTAGAATGAATGAGTCCTGCGATAAACCATCTGACTTTCGGAGAAACATTATCCATACAATTTTGAAGATATCAAGAGCCGGCAATTGCAAGACTTATCTCACGATCTCCTCCCAGCGCATGCATCTAAGTTGCTGACAAGAATAACATTCAGAAGAAGGATTGAGGATCTGTTAGATGACGATCATTTTGGCTTTAGGAAAGGTGAAGGCACCAGAGAGGCAGTTCTGATATTGCGTATGATAATGTAAGCAAGACTGGAGAAAAATCGAGACACTTTCGTAAGATTTGTCGACCTGGAAAAACCGTTCGACAATGCAAAATGGCGGAGGATGTTAGAAATTCTGAGAAAAATAGGGGTAAACTATTGCAAAAGACGGGTAACACGCAATATGTACAAGAACCAAGAATAATAAGAGTGGACGACCAAGAACGAAGTGCTCGGAATAAAAGGGTGTAAGACAGGGATGTAGTCTTTCGCTCCTACTGTTCAATCTGCACATCGAAGAAGCAATTATGGAAATAAAAGAAAGGTTCAGGAGTGGAATTAAAAT
The DNA here is from genome assembly GCF_021461385.2 of Schistocerca piceifrons. Taxonomy (NCBI): domain Eukaryota; kingdom Metazoa; phylum Arthropoda; class Insecta; order Orthoptera; family Acrididae; genus Schistocerca; species Schistocerca piceifrons. The sequence continues at coordinate 736,473,431 of NC_060139.1, read as the reverse complement.
TCAAGGTGAAAGGATATCAATGATACGATTCCCTGATGACATAGTTATCCTGAGTAAAAGCAAAGAAGAATTACAGGATCTGCTAATTGGAATCAACAGTCTAAAGAGTACAGAATACGGAGTGAGAGTGAATCGAAGAAAGACGAAATAAATCAGAAGCAGCAGAAATGAGAATACCGAGAAATACAACATTAGAACTGATGATCACGAAGTAGATGAAGGTAAAGAATTCTGCTAACTAGGTAGCAAAACAACCATGACGGACACAGCAAGGAGGACACAAAAAGAAGAATAGCAATGGCAAGAAGGGCATTCGCGGCCAGCAGAAGTGTACTGGTATCAAACATAGGAAAACAGAGAATGCAACGCATGCATCAAATAATTGAGGACATAAGTTGCAAGTGCTACTCTGAAATGAAACGGTTGGCACAGGAGAGGAATTCGTGGCGGGTTGCATCAAGCCAGTCGGAAGACTGATGAAAAAAACATGAACTACCTAGGCCACAGTGCAAGAACACAATCCCGAGTTGAATAATAACAACAACGCAACAACTACATGTCATTTTGTTGAGACATTATACTCAGGAAAAGACAGAGATTCGAATAAACCCAACAAGTAGTTGACGTCTTTATGTCGGTGTGCTAGTATGAGATATAGACGTTGTCACATGAGAGGAAGTCGTGGTGAGCCGCATCAAACCTATCAGAAGACTGATGACCCCAGCAAAAAACGTGCCACAGTAACTATCGTGAAGCGAGGAATACCTCCACCAGAGTGAAGAGCTGACTTGGGCAACCGAGTTACGGTACATCACGGTACGTACCGATATCGGTAGAGGAATGCACTGACGAACACCTGATGCTATATATGCGTCGATCAGGACGACACACGTCTCTACAGTTGGACGTGAGAGGCAGCTGAAACTGTGGTACATCTACATCTACATTTACATTTGCATGTACAATCCGCAAGCTACTGTGTAGTGCATGACAGAGGGCAGCTAGTATTATCCGCTCCATATCACATTCTATCGTAATGTTTCTGTATGTCGTGGTCCCAACACGAAATACACGATGTAGACTGCGTGTGTAACACATACACTGCCTACATCGTGTATTTCGTGTAGGGATCACGACATACAGAAACATTAAGGCCGCGAGCGTGCATACACATAATGTATATGCTGCATACTGTGCCTCGAATGCCGGTTTGCTAAAAAAGGTTTTCGCGGTAACAAGGATACTTTCTTCCGATAACAAAGATTTATGTTTATCGATGATTTTTGTTTAAATTTCGTGTGGTCTAACTCTGTCATTATACTATCAGTGCGTTTCTGAAATTGTTTGAAGTCTTCCTTGAAGTGGAGCTGTTAAGAACCCCAAACACTGGAGCAGTGCCCTAGCACCCGTCGCATTAGAACCTAGCGTGCGGTTTCTTTATGACATTCACCCGTTTCCCAGAACCTTCCCAACAGATCAGTATTTTCAATTTACCTTACGTTCTACTGATTTGTCGTGTTCATTTCCCTTCCTGTCCCGCCATATTATCCCTACATGTTTAAACGATGTTACACACTCCAGAAGTTAACCTCAAATGTTGCAATACCTATATTTATTTCGTCACGTAACTTCAAAGCACAACACTGCAATGTAGCGAGAGCTTAGAAAAATCTTCATAACGATTTATCGACTGACACTGTTACTTTTTCCTATTGGTTCACGTTCTAATTTTTTAAAAATAGTTTTTGCAACGGTTTTCTACAGTGCAAAATGAGTTTCACCTTTTTACATCGACGTTTCACAGCAAGACTTGCATTCACAGATTCATAGCTCCATTCGAGAGTCAAATTTACTACCCTCTTCACGTGCTTTCTTATAATATATTTCAATTTCATTTACCAATTAGATTTGTTCAATTGATGCATGAACACTTCCCCATCTTTTTATAACGTACTTATCACTTTTGTCCTTTATTCTTGGAAAGGAACTATTTAATTTCTTCGTTTGTATCAACTACTGATTCTTTAAGGGAATCGACGGTTTGCGCCCTTGTGTGTTGGTCAAGTAAAGATGGTGATGAAGCGAAATACTGATTTAGAACCTCAATAGGAACTAGCGGTTCAGCTGTAGTTTTGGATCTGCTTATTTCTAGACTTTATAGATTTCTACACAAGACAGGGGTGGAAGGGGGGGGGGGTGGCTGTGAATATCATCACTTCGCAAGTGGCCATATCCCAGATTTGAATTTCTCAAAAAAAAAAAAAAAAGTGTGTGAAATCTTATGGGACTTAACTGCTAAGGTCATCAGTCCCTAAGCTTACACACTATTTAACCTAAATCATCCAAATGACAAACACACATACCTATGCCCGAGGGAGGACTCGAACCTCCGCCGGGATCAGCCGCACAGTCCATGACTGCAGCGCCTTAGACCGCTCGGCTAATCCCGCGCGGCTCAATTTTTCACATGCTGACTTAGCTGTGTAGTTGCTTGCAGGCGGGATGATTATCAGAGGTTAGGTGCAGTTTACCTGTCCTTTCTTGCTACGTTTTTGATACTCGTAAGATGTTTGAGGTGATCTGTAAGCCATAGTGCTGGTTTTACCCTAACTCGTACAGTTTTTAGAGGAACTCATTCATCGTACCGATCATATACATAGAAAAGCCAGAGAAACTGGTACACCTGCAAAAATATCGTGTAGGGCCCCCGCGATCAGGCAGAAGTGCCGCAACACTACGTGGCATGGACTCGACTAATGTCTGAAGTAGTGCTGGAGGGAATTGACACCATGAACCCTGCAGGGCAGTCCATAAATCCGCAAGAGTACGAGGGGGTGGAGATCTCTTCTGAACAGCAATTTGCAAGCCATCCCAGATGTGCTCAGAATGTTCATGTCTGGGGAGTTTGGTGGCCAGCGAAAGTATTTAACTCAGAAGAATGCTCCTGGAGCCAGTGTGTAGCAATTCTGGATGTGTCGCATTGTCCTGCTGGAATCGCCCAAGTCCGTCGTAATGCAAAATGGACGTGAATGAAATCAAGTGATCAGACAGGATGCTTACGTACGTGTCACCTGTCAGAGTCGTATCTAGACGTATCAGGGTCCCATATCACTCCATCTGCACAGAGCCTCCACCAGCTTCAACTGTCCACTGTTGATGTGCAGGGTCCATGGGTTCATGAGGTTGCCTCTATACCCGCACACGTCCATCCGCTCGATACAATTTCCAACGAGACTCGTCCGACCAGGCAACTTATTTCCAGTCATCAACAGCCCAATGTCGGTGCTTACGAGCCCAGGTGAGGCGTAAAGCTTTGTGTTGTGCAGTCATCAAGGGCACACGAGTGAGCCTTCGGCTCCGAAATCCCATATCGATGATGTTTCGTTAAATGGTTGGCACACTGACACTTAGTGATGGCCCAACAATGAAATCTGCAGCAATTTGCGAAAGGATTGCACTTCTGTCCCGTTCTTGCAGGATCTTTTTCCAGCCTCAGTCGGAGATCTGGTGTTTCACCGGAATCCTGATATTCGCCGAACATTCGTGAAATGGTCGTATGGGAAAATCCCCACTTCATAGCTGCCTCGGAGATGCTGTGTCCCATCGCTCGTGCGCCGATATAACCAAGTTCAAACTCATTTAAATCTTGATAGCAGCAGTAATCGATCTAACAACTGCGCCAGACATTTGTTTTCTTATATAGGCCTTACCGACCGCAGCGCCGTATTCTGCCTGTGTAAATATCTCTGTATTTGAATACGCATGCCTGTACCAGTTTTTTTGGCGCGTCAGTGTATATACTCTCTCAGAGAAGTTAGAATATGATTAGTACGAGGAGTAGCACGCTCCGTGGATACACTATTGTTCCTATTTTTGGCGAACACAAGCATCTCTTATATTTGTCAGGTTGTGGAGTCGGTTCACAGTGATGGAGCGTCGAGTACCAGAAATCATAAATAATAATATAAATTTATTATAAAAGCGAAGATTTGCTACATCAACAAGTAGCTGGAAGTTTCCACTTCCCACGGACTATATAATAACTTTGTCAACAACGTCGACGGTTCAACACTGATAATGGAAAACGCAGTAGCTTGCAGTGAGCAATTTCCCAAGAAGTGTGACGCCTAGGAAGCGCTAGGTAGATGGAGTGACAGCTAACTCTAAATACTAACAACGAAACGCAAAGCATTGACGTAAACGAAGAGCACCAATGTCCGTACAGCTGACCACCATAAATATCATTGTATGAGTACTGAACCATGTCGCTCTCATATCTTCGGTCTCCCACTTCACTTTTTTTCATGTGATGTGTGTTTTTGAACCCCAGTATCCTCTTCAGATATTCTATGAACGGTTTGCTTTTGTATTAATTATAGATTATGTGGCTCTAAGCACTATGGGACCTATCATCTGAGGTCATCAGTCCCCTAGACTTAGAACCACTTAAACCTAAGGACATCACACACATCCATGCCCGAGGCAGGATTCGAACCTGCGACCGTAGCAGCAGCGCTGTTCCGGACTGAAGCGCCTAGAACCGCTGGGCCTATAGATTGTGTACCAATACATGATTTGAGGGCTTACAGACATGCTTTGTGGGAGAATATATAAACAGACGTCAATGAAAATCCCACAAAATGTCGGCACAGCTATATAAGAAGGCAAAGATTTTAGAACTCTTCTAATCCTTATGAAAAAAGATAAACTAACGGGACCACAAAGAAAAAATCCCAATATCCTCAAAGTCGATTTGGTGCCAAGTTATTGACCATATTCTCAGTTCGAATGTAATGAATTTTCTTGTGTGAGAAAAAAAAAATTGTTCAAATGGCTCTGAGCACTATGGGACTTAACATCTTCGGTCATCAGTCCCCTAGAACTTAGAACTACTTAAACCTAACTAACCTAAGGACAGCACACAACACTCAGTCATCACGAGGTGTGTGAGAAAAACTTCTGCCCAGAAATCAGGACGGATTGAGAAAAAATCACTCGTGCAGAGCACAGTTGCCCTTACCTCGCGCAATATCCTGCGAGCCATGAGTTTAGGACAACAGGCTGATTCCATGTTCCTAGATTTCCGGAAAGCATTTGACACGGTGCCACACTGCAGACTATTAAAGAAAGTCTGAGCATACAGACTGGGTTCTCGGATATGTGAATGGCCCGTTTTTCCGTAATGGAATCCTATACGTTGTCCTGAACGGAGAGTGTTAATCACAGCGTATTCGTGCGTATCGTCAGCAGTGCTCCATGGAAGTGTGACAGGACCGCTTTATTCGGTATACACATAAATGATCCGACGGATATGATTAACAACAGTTTGTGACTGTTTGCGAATGATGTTGTAGAGTACGGGAAAGTGTCGTCATTGAGCGACTGTAGGACAGTGCTTCATAATCTTTCTGAGACCATTACCCTTGAGTTCAATCAGTATCACAATATTAGCAAGTAACTCACCCTCATCAACATTACTGCCCAACTAAACTTTAGAAAGAAAAAGAATTTTCTTTAAACACTTAAAATGGAGAGTAAAAGGATATTTAGTTTTTTAAGTGTCTTATTTTACCACAAATTAATGAGTTAGTGACGCAATTGGTATTGCTTATCCCTAACAGCCTTTTCTGTAGAATGTTGAAGAAATTTTCAGTAAAACGCGAGCGTCCTTCTCATAAAATAAAGCCAGCTATCCGCGTTCTGGGTAGACACTTGTTACAAAACATGCTTCTCCTGCATCGCTCCCTTGCTTCACGCACAGCTTCCACCCACATTCAAAATCAACCAAGTAAAATGCGTGCCCTGTAATGTTCGTAAACCACTTGATTGCTCCGTACTTCTGAGCTGATAGAAATTGGAAGGCTTCAGGCTGCCAATGCTATGTGTCTGACCTCTGCCACTAATAATAAAAATAATACTAATACTGAGTAGGCTCTGCAGCAGTGTAGTAGCCGTTACACAGTTTCTGCTGTGCTACAGTGCCAGTCACTTCATTTACCGTAGCGAAGTGGATAACGAATCAATTTTTCGTCTATTCTGGAAAATACCTACAACTCGGAAAAGGCATTTTCGTGAGATATGTAAGTGTATGTGATGTATATGTCTCACTTTTACTATCGTAGGTGTATGGTACAAAGTATAAAATATTTGTGTGTAGTGGGTGCACAATTTGAGGAAGATGTTGTTGAGAGTTTCGTTTCATAAGCTGTAACATTTATCAACTTGTCACGCATTAATACTAGGCTTTGAAAAAAAAATGTAATTTTTTATAACGCATGTAATCAGCATTATTGTCTAACGAAACAGCGATAACAGTAATTATCTTTTAAAAATTATTTATCTACGTGACCGTAACACAATTGTAAATTTTTTTACGCCTCATAAAATTTGATTTTACCCTTCAGGAAGTAATTACCCAGGCTGGGGACCACTACTGTAGAATGATAGAGAATGACTTGGACAGAATTTGTATTTGCTTTGACGAATGACAGCTGGCTCCAAATGTGGAAAAATGTGAGATAACACAGATGCGTAAGAAAAACAACCGTGTCATGTTCGAATAAAGTGTTAGTGGTGCACTGCTGGACACAGTCATGTTGATTAAATATCTATGCATAGCTCTGCAAAGCGACATGAAATGAAGGAGGACGTTATGACGGTTGTAAGGAAGGAGAGTGGTCCACTTGGGTTTCTTGGAAGAAATATAGGGTCGTATGCGACTCATATTTCAGTACTACTAGAGTGTCTGGGATCCCTGCCAGGTCGGATTGAAGACAGGCGTTGTAGCAGTCAGAGGCGTACTGCTAGGACTGCTACCGGTAGCTCTGATCACCGCGAGAACTATGGAAATGCTCCATGAACCCAAAATGGGCATCCCTGGAAAGTATAATATGTTCCTTTCACGAAACACTACTGTTAAAGTATTTCTATTTATACTGTACTCAATCCGAAACGGCCGGCCGGAGTGGCCGAGCGGTTCTAGGCGCCACAGTCTGGAAACGCGCGACCGCTACGGTTGCAGGTTCGAATCCTGCTCCGGGCGTGGATGTGTGTGATGTCCTTAGGTTAGTTAGGTTTAAGTAGTTCTAAGTTCTAGGGGACTGATGACCACAGCAGTTAAGTCTCAGAGTGCTCAGAGCCATTTCAACCATCAATCCGAAACACAGTCACACCCAGTTCCCTTCCTCTATACCGAATCCGCTAATGCGTAACTCAAAATCTCTTCTGCATCCCATATTCTGCCATCAAGTCCTCCCCTATATCTGTCTCCAATTTCCTTTCGACAACTCAAGTCCCAACGCATTTCTACATTTTAGCTGGAGCTCCCGGACAAGCAATCTACAGTATAACTAGAGCAGTTCCGACATCAACAAATGGTTCAAATGGCTCTAAGCACTATGGGACTTAAGATCTGAGGTCATCAGTCCCCTAGACTTAGAACTACATAAACCTAACTAACCTAAGGACATCACATACATCCATGCCCGAGGCAGGATTCGAACCTGCGACCGTAGCAGCCGCGTGGTTCCGGACTGAAGCGCCTACAACCGCTCGGCCACAGCCGGCGACCCAACATCAACATCCTCTGCAGTATAACAATGCGAACTCTACTACGATCCAAATCGTTCATCGTCTCATCAATGTCACCACCTTAAACAAATGAATTCTGCAGATTTTTTTATAAAACTTTAGTGTTTCTATTTTCGTTTTGTGGTATTTAAAACCTGCACAGCTGAACAGCAGATGCTTCAGCTGGTATCATCCCACCCTAGAGGCGAATTAAGAAACAATAAAGAAAAGAAAGTGACGACCTAATCGGTCAACCACCGTCCTGACGGAAATTCTGAGTATCCCACTACTACACTGACTATTAAACGATTTCACAGTTCCATTTTCTGATGCCAGATTTTCATGCCATATGTGGTAGACTGCCTAACACCAGTATATCCGATCATTCACTAGTTGTTCCTTAGCGGAACGCGCGTTAACACGCTGGACTAGTGAAGTAGCACATTAAAGGAGAGGGTTTCAGATACCGTCTGGAGGTACATGCCGGGGTGGTTATTTCAAAAGTCAGTATTCCATTTCCTTTTCCATTATTGACGGACTGAACTTGAGTTTGTGATCAGATTATTAAGAACTTCAGCGTTGACGGAACTTTTCTTTTTTTTTCTCTCTCTCTCTCTCTCATAAAGTAGAAGTTGTCGCTTTGATACGTACTACGCTTCTTACAGTTCAAGAATTGTAAAGTGAAAACAGCTGTAAATTTTTTAAAGAACAAATACACTGAGTATTACGTTATTTCCTTAATTGAGTGTATGATAATAGAAGAAGAGAATGGTCTGGTTTTAAGTTATGAGTTCTCTTGAATTATGAAGGGCGTACAGTAAGTAATGTAACATATTTTTCTCAGTCAGTTAAGATTGAAAAAATGCGGAATTTGCTGTAGGATATAGTAGAATATTGCGCTTCAGCCGCCACAGTTTCATGAAGTTCTGGTAGTGGTGACCCTATATGTAGCCTTTAAAATGGAGCATGTAACAGACGTGCGTTCCAAGCAGAGAGCTGTCGCTGAGTTTCTTTTGGCGGAAACCAGAGTATCGTAGATATTCATAGACGATTGCAGAATGTCTACGGGGACCTGGCACTGAACAAATCCATGGTGAGTCGTTGGGCGACGCGTCCGTCATCATCGCAACAAGGTCGCACAAACCTGTCCGATCTTCAGTGTGCCGGCCGGTCGCACACAGCTGTTGGGGTTGGGTCGTTTGTGGGAAGAGACCAAACAGCGAGGTCATCGGTCTCGTCGGATCGGGGAAGGACGGGGAAGGAAGTCGGCCGTGCCCTTTCAGAGCAACCATCCCGGCATTTGCCTGGAGCGACACACAGCTGTGACTCCTGCGGTGTTCGAACGTGCAAACAGTGTCATTCGAGGTAGTCAGTGTAATGTATTTGAGCTATCACTTAGCACGTTAATTTCCACCAGTTAAATCTTGCACCACTCGTAACACACCCGTAATTTATCTAAATTCTTGTTTACTGTCAGCTTCTTTTGTATAGGTTCATTATGTTAGTATTTCCCTTAAGTTAACGTAATTTACATATACTGTGTTTCATATAGTGTGGAGCAGGCGACATCCCAATCATTTGTTTTCTTGTTGGCACACTTACTTTTGGCTCAAATGTGGTTTGTTCCTCAAAGGTCACTGTTGGCCGGAAGCGATATACATGATGAATGTCGCTGTAGCTTGTTACACACAGACTTGTATTGTGTGTTTGTAGGTTGTTACTTTTATGAACTTTGTTTCTGTGGCCGGCCGGTGTGGCCGAGCAGTTCTAGGCACTTCAGTCTGGAACCGTGCGATCGCTATGGTCGCAGGTTCGTATCCTGCCTCGGGCATGGATGTGTGTTATGTCCTTAGATTAGTTAGATTTAAGTAGTTCTAAGTTCTAGGGGACTGATGACCTCAGATGTTAAGTCCCATAATGCTCAGAGCCATTTGAATCATATGAACCAATTTTGTTTCTGTCGCCACAACTGTTCTTGTAACACTCGTAAGTTAATGTTGGATGTAACATACATTGTAAACCTGTTGTGACGCTCGCATTTACTCATTGTAGCATATGACAGACTGAGCCGTGCCGACTCGTGTTGATAGTGGTTGTCCATTATTATCTGTGGTAGTTACCCAGCAACGGATTCGGCTGCGTCTCAAAAGAGGCTGCGTGGCTTTTACGGGGCTCGCCGCACAGACTAGGATCCATTCTGTTTTGACGTCTGGACTGGAGCGGATGGGCAAGGCAGTGCCTGATAATGACCGCGCGCCTGTGCTCTGCGGACTAAGTTGTCGTGCTGGCAACACCCTTACTCTGCGATAATCTGTGGTACTCCGAGGGCAGCGGCTGGTGGCAGGCAGCGACTGGACGAACTGAGGAAGCTCCTGCTGTGAACTCCATCTCATGCTTCAGCTGCCGTCACCAGGGGAATTAAAATAGTCGAGCGCACCTCTGAACATTTGCTTCCTACGTCTCTGCGTTCTCTAAGCCGTGTCTGTTGACATTCGTCAAATGTTCAAAATGTTCAAATGTGTGTGAAATCTTATGGGACTTAACTGCTAAGGTCATCAATCCCTAAGCTTACACACAACCTAAATTATCCTAAGGACAAACACACACACCCATGCCCGAGGGACTCGAACCTCCGGCGGGACCAGCCGCACAATCCATGACTGCAGCGCCCCAGACCGCACGGCTAATCCCGTTGCTGTAACGACTGTTTCTGATATTGTAATACAGTCCTCGCCCAGCCTTTGCTTATGGTTACAGTAAAGCTCTGTAAACTTGGATTAACTGAGGCCTGTTATGTACTTTGGAGTTTAACAAACTGATGAACTTCGATTAAAGTCCAAAATCGCAATTTCATTAATTTTGCTGTATGTTTCCCATAAGTTAGTCGTCCTGTTGATTGTATTAATTAAGAACAGGTAGTATTATTGATGTTTACCAATTTCTGGATACTTAAGAGTGCATGAAGGTGTTCCCTTGTTCATCTTGTCCAAAACTGTTATGCCCAGGTTTTAATGAATTGTTGTTAGAATGTTGCAGTACAGCTAGTTACTACAAGAATTTAGGCAGGCAGGCAGATATACTGCTCGTCCATTACCAGTGAGTGGGGCCAGCTCCTGGTTGTTTGGATTATCCAACGTTCTGCAAAAGCGTCTGGTGTCTCTTTGGCATGATGTGTTTTTTATTGTACACTTTTGATAAATATTAATGTTTCTTACTTGATTAATGCAATGCTGGCCTGAATAAATAAAATTTTTGTTTATTTTCGGAAATGACGGTCTCTCTCTTTTTTCTGGTAACTTACGCTCCCAGCTCCTTGCTTCCCAGTATTATGGTAGCAGAGAGCGGCCCCTAAGGGCAGGCTAAGAATAATAACAACCACAAAAAGCATAATTAGTAACTAAGCTGTTGTTGATTAAGAACTCAGATTTATTGCGTGCAGAGCCTGTTCGTTTACGTTTGTATTTTAGGTACACTGTCACCGCTGTTATTCAATATGGAAGAAAGAGATGTACTAAGAATGGAATAGATCCAGTACAAGCTGCACATGCAGCTTCAGTACAAACGGCGCACACGTGGCCAGCCAGGAAAAGAAAGCAATGCCGAGGTGTCTTCGCAGTTACTTGGGAGTATTGAACTGTCCGTTGCAAGTCTCTGCTCCGAATATTGGCGAGGTAAGTGCCTCTCTTGAGTGTTTGTTCTGCCTCACTTTCTGGCGTGCAGAAAAAGACTGGTTTCTTCGATTGTAGTAACCTTCTCGAGCTGAAATCCACCGAATGCAGGCCCAAATGGTTCAAATGGCTCTGAGCACTATGGGACTTAACATCTGTGGTCATCAGTCCCCTAGAACTTAGAACTACTTAAACCTAACTAAACTAAGGACAACACACACATCCATGCCCGAGGCAGGATTCGAACCTGCGACCGTAGCAGTCGCGCGGTTTGTATAATAGATTTCAGAACTTAAAATTGGTGAATACGTATAGAAACAAATTCCGATTATTCATAAATTACAAGAGGAGGTCCTGCAGTTGCAATGGAGGCTTATAATATTTTGGCAAGGAATATCTTCAGCTAATACGGGTGAATCCTGTTCTTCAGACACAGGCTTAAGTCAAGGGGTGAACGACGAATTACTGTATGTGGGGGAGGGGTTGTGGATAAGATAGAGATCAACAGTGTACGAAAGAAAGTACAGTGGATGCAGCCAAACTCTAAAGATCACAACTCGGAAACTAACACTTTGCGAGGAGAGAACGAATATATCAGGAGCGACAGACAGTCTACACTGTTTACGAAATTACGTATCCCAATTCTGCCCCTGATTCAGAGCGTTAATAGTTTTATCTATTGAGGGCAATCAAGTAATTGTTAGTCTCTTGTGGTTCTCCGTTCAGTTAGAGCATCGTGCGGATATGCTTAAGATTGCTCATTTAGTTATTCTTAAAATGATATATACTTTTAACTTGGGCTGTTTCAGTACAAAGGTTACTACACTTCTGTATAATGGAAGCACGCTGAAGTATTTACGGGAAAAAGTTGTCCGAGAGAATCTGTCTGGTTGAGTCAGGAACGAACTTAGTAAGCAGTATTTCCTTCGGGTACAGGTTCATGATGATTCACTTGTCCAACATATTGAGCAGACACGAACCAACATTTCGGTGCTAAGTTTAAAGGTTACCGAAGTGGAAGTCGTGAATAACAATTTGGAGAGAATACTCTTGCGGACAATTTGGAGAGACCTTGCTGACCTTGACAAAGTTGTAGCAAGCATAGTGTGCATTAGCTTTGGTAATGAGAAACGTGATGCTAGGTATCAGGTTGGCGTGTCTATTTTGAAGATTCAGTGGGTATGCGAATAAGAAGAGGGCGTGACCCAACAGAATCTTTTATTGTTGTAAGATTCCCCGGCGTTTTGCCAGAGAATGTGCAACTAGAAGCAAGAAATTTCGGGACAGCCAACTCCAAAGAAACACAGACTGACACAAAAGAGCAGGTTCTAATTGAAAGGGTGTGATAACGTCAGTTTCCTTTTCAGAACATTTAGTTTCTGCCACTGGAGTGAAGACTGACCAAAAGTGTATCAAAGCTATCCAGAGCTTTCTTGCACCGAATGATAAGAAGGATATAGCTCGATTTATTGGCATGATACAACTTTTTACGAAATTCGTACTCAATTATGCCCAGTTAGCGGTCCCCTTGGATCACCTGGCGGGAAGGGGGAAGCTTTTCAGTGGACTGAGAGTCAGCAGGCATAGTTTAATACTCTTAAATAGTGCTCCCATCTTGGTGATTCTGGGTTTAAAACGGCACTTTATAGTTTAAACCCATGTCTCTAATTCTGGTATTGTCTCAGTCCTTCTTCAGTAGCGAGACAGTGGCAGGAGACAGGTTGTGTGTGCTTCCACGGCCTTGTCTGCTGTCGAACCGAAGCACACTATCTACGAATGAGAAGCGTTAACTGTCCTTTTTGCCTTGGAAAAATTTGAATTTTACCTGGAATATCAGTAATTTTTGCTAGAAACTAATAACCTGGTGTTAATCTGGTGCTTGTCCGACCTCGTAAAAATGGAAAATTGCATGTTGGGCCATCCACATTTCTGTCTGCCGCTTTTCAGTGAACCACATAAGAGGAGTAGATAATTAGGTCGCACATGCCTTGAGCCACATGTGTAAGGACGATAACAATGATCCAGAGGTTATGAAGTATATCAAATGCGGGCCCAGGCTATTGGCAGTATTGGCCGATATACCTTCCGTATTCAGAAATCTAATGGAAAACAGTATAAGGACATAATTATAGATGGCGATAAACAGACGCTTCTCGCTAAGGAAATGGTACCAGATTACCAACTTAATAAAGGGATCCTTGATAACTCATCCATAATGATGCTGGAGTTTTGTCTTCACAACGACCTTATCCCTGCTGTTTTCCGGTATTTTCTTGAACCCTTCCTTGGGGGACATTTAGGGAACTATAAAACTACAATGAATATCGAAGAGCATCTCATCTGACCTACATTAAATAAACATGTCAGAAGGCTGGTTAGTGAGTGCGAGGCCTGCAACGTAGCTAAGCCCAATCTGAATGCTCGTCTTGGTCTTCTTCATTTTACCCACGAAGAGAAGCCCATGGATAAGGTTTGTATAGATTACTTGGAGCCTCTTCCTCGTACTCAAAACGATAATAGGCAGATACTTGTGATTGTTGATTTATGCTCTCGTTTTCTGTTGCTGATGCCTAGTAGAGGGGTGACAGCTGGGTTAACCACTCATCATCATGCTAACGTTTTTCTCCATTTTTGCTCTGCCTTGGACTTCTGTTAGTGATAATGCCCCACCCTTGTTTCCAGAGAGTTTAGAAAATTTTGCTTTGGGAATGTGGTATCTCACGTTACACCTGTCCTTATATCCGAATCCTTCCTTCCGTGGCAAGGCGCCTCAGACCGCGCGGCTTCGTGTACGACATTGTATGATTGACCGCTATTATTTCCAGGCGGTGCACCCATCCTTTAGGAAGCATTTTCAGTTTGCGACAAAAGAACCATGATGTTCATACGACAAATTTGCAGATCCCAGAATGCCTGGCTTAGCTTTACACAAATGTTGTGCGGCAGATGTTTCTAAGGTTGCCCACTAACGACAGTTTTGCCTGAAAAGGCATCTCTCACTGGCTTTCAGCGTACCTTTGAGGTTGCAGTTCTCTACAATTATTTGTCCCATCGTCAGAATCTAGGTGTGTATGCAAGATCCCTGGTTTCCGATACATATATTATGCCCAAAGGTGGTCGTTGAAGCACGCACATTTACAGTCCGGCAACTTCACACCAAAACAGGCTGCGCTAGGGTAGTTGATGCCTTGTGATGACCACTATGTCCGGATGGCGTAGTGGTCAGCGCATCTGCCTAGTAAGCAACAGATCCGGCTTCAAATGTTGGTCTAGCACAAGTTTTCTATCAGTGCCTACTGGCTGCTAATACGTTATTTCCTTTGTGTCTTTACAAAACGCTTCTTGTTGGCAAAACTTCTAAATTACACACAAATTCACCGTAAAATTCTGGCGGTATATGGACCAGATGGAATGTCGCATCCAGCCGTAGTGGAATGGTGCCAAAAATTTAACCAACATCGAACAGACGTGGCTGAGGCTCACCGGGCTGTCCAGATCTTCCACCATGCCATTTCCACCTTTTCCACAAACTGAAGAAACATCAGAGGAAAAGACATTTTCCAAAGATGAGGACGTTCACATAGCGGTTCTGGAATGCCTCCATGACCAAGGAGCGTCGAGGAATGGTAGACTAAGAAATTGGAAATTTGTGTAAGTCCTATGGGACCAAACTGCTGAGGTCATCGGTCCTTAAACTTACACACTGCTTAATCTAACTTAAACTAACGTACACTGAGGACAACACACACACCCATGCCCGAGGGAGGACTCGAACCTCCGACGGTGCGAGCCGCGCGGGCGATGACAAGTAGCGCTGCCCCGACACAGACTGACTGTGTTATAGCTATGTTATCGACAAATTTTGAAGGAACTTTCTGGTTACAATATGTAATCTCCGTATTAACAATGTACTGTTCAGACAACAACGTTATTGGGTTCCGTTGTTATCGTCACGTCTAACTGTGTGTGTGGGAGGAAAACGTCAAGCACATGATCACTGGTTATGCTCATCAATTCCGGGAAATAATTCAGCCGTTTGAAGGTTTAGTGGAAACCGGACTTAATAGTGGAAAGACATTATTATATGTAATGAACAGAATTATACAAATACAATGGCAGGAAAAATCGGAACACCAAAAGAGTAATCAACGTACAGTAACGAAATTTTGTGAGTACAGTTGTCTACAGAATATATTGCAAGGTCACCGGTTAATGTAAGCGCTATATAGCCACTAAAAATGTGAAATTCTGGTACATTAATAACTGGTATAACCGACAGGACGTCGGGTTCAAAAAATGGTTCAAATGGCTCTGAGCACTATGCGACTTAACTTCTGAGGTCATCAGTCGCCTAGAATTAGAACTAATTAAACCTAACTAACCTAAGGACATCACACACATCCATGCCCGAGGCAGGATTCGAACCTGCGACCGTAGCGGTCGCTCGGTTCCAGACTGTAGCGCCTAGAACCGCACGGCCACTCCGGCCGGCAGGAAGTCGGGTGCAAGCATGCATACGTGCATGCATTGTGTTGGACAGGTGCTGGATGTCAGTTTGTGGGACGGAGTTCCATGCCTGGTGAATTTGGATGACAGTGGAGTTATCGTCCGATGATGCACCGTAAGTGTCCCATAGACCTGGTAATCGAGCAGGCCAAGACAACATGTGGGCACTCTGTAGAGCATGTTGGGTAAGAACAGAGGTATGGTGACTAGCGTCATCACGCTAGAAAACACCCCCGAGAATATTGTTCATGAATGGCAGCACAACAGGTCGAATCACCAGGTAGACGAACAAATTTGCAATCAAGGTGCGTGGGATGACCACGAGAGTCCTCCTGCTGTGATACGACATCTCAGCAGAGACCATAACTCCATTGTGTCCAGCTCCTCCTACCCAACAATCATCACTGGCACCGAGGCAGACCCAGCTTTCACCAGAACACACAACAGACCTCCACCCTCCCCTCCAACCAGCTCTCGCTTGACACCGCTGGAGTCACAAATTGCGGTGATTTGGAGTCAGTAGAATGCACGTTGTAGAGCGTCTGGCTCGGAGCTGTCCTTGAAGTAGCCGATCTATAACAGTCCGTTGTGTCACTGTGGTGTCAACTGCTGCTCAAATTGCTGCTGCAGATGCAGAGCGATACGCTGCCTTCATACGCCGAACACGATGGTCTTCCCCCTCCGTAGCGCCACGTGGTCTTCCGGTGCCCTTTCTTCTAGCGACCGTACATTTTCATGGCAGCGCTGCCACCAATCATGTACAGTAGCTACAACCTTGAGAAGTCTTTCTGCATTATCGCAGACGGAACATCCAACTTCTGGTAGGCCTGCTGCAGACCATCTGGCCTCCTCCTAACCAACACGTGGCCAATATTATCGCCACTGTTATGCGACTGGCGCGAAATTTGAATAAATATCATCTTCAAGATGTAGAAACACGTATATGAACTTTCTTTTACACTACTGGACATTAAAATTGCTACACCACGAAGATGACGTGCTACAGACGCCAAATTTAACCGACAGGAAGAAGATGCTGTGATATGCAAATTATTAGCTTTTCAGAGCATTCACACAAGGTTGGCGCCGGTGGCGACACCTACAACGTGATGACATAAGGAAAGTTTCCAACCGATTTCTCATACACAAACACCAGTTGACCGGCGTTGCCTGGTCAAACGTTGTTGTGATGCCTCGTGTAAGGAGGAGAAATGCGTACCATCTCGTTCCCGACTATGACAAAGGTCGGATTGTAGCCTATCTCGATTGCGATTTATCGTATCGCGACGTTGTTGCTCGCGTTAGTCGAGATCCAAGGACTGTTAGCAGAATATGAAATCGGTGGGTTCAGGAGGGTATTTCGGAACGCCGTGCTGGATCCCAACGGCCTCGTATCACTAGCAGTCGAGATGACAGGCATCTTATCCGCATGGCTGTAACGGATCGTGAAGCCACGTCTCGATCCCTGAGTCAACAGATGGGGACGTTTGCAAGACAACAACCATCTGCCCCAACAGTTCGACGACGTTTGCAGCAGCATGGACTATCGGTTCGGAGACCATGGCTGCGGTTACCCTTGACGCTGCATCACAGACTTCGGTGCACGAATGGCAAAACGTCATTTTTTCGGATGAATCCAGGTTCTGTTTACAACATCATGATGGTCGCACGCGTGTTTGGTGACATCACGGTGAACGCACATTGGAAGCGTGTATTCGTCATCGCCATACTGGCGTATCACCCGGCGTGATGGTATGGGGTGCCATTGGTCACACGCCTCGGTCACCTCTTGTTCGCATTGACGGCACTTTGAACGGTGGACGTTACATTTCAGATGTTTTACGGCCCGTGGCTCTACCCTTCATTCGATCCCTGTGAATTCAGTAGGATAATGCAAGACCGCATTTGCAGGTCCTGTACTGGCCTTTCTGGATACAGAAAATGTTCGACCGCTGCCCTGGCCAGCACATTCTCCAGATCTCTCACCAATTGAAAACGTCTACTTAATGGTGGCAGAGCAACTGGCCCGTCACAATACGCCAGTCACTACTCTTGATGAACTATGGTATCGTGTTGAAGCTGCATGGGCAGCTGTACCTGTACACGCCATCCAAGCTCTGTTTGACTCAATGCCCAGGCGTATCAAGGCCGTTATTAAGGGCAGAGGTGGTTGTTCTGGGCACTGATTTCTCAGGATCTATGCACCCAAATTGCGTGAAAATGTAATCATATGTCAGTTCTAGTATAATATATTTGTCCAATGAATACCCGTTTATCATCTGCATTTCTTCTTGGTGTAGCAATTTTAATGGCCAGTAGTGTATCTCTCACAAGTCCTTGTCGGTGTTGCGATTTTTCATCTTCCGTCAGTGTACATAGACGATTATTAGCTGGTTGAACTCCTATGTTTTCATTCAAAGGTTTAATAGAATTAATTGTACTCCTACACATATTTGCTAGCTGACTGATTATATAAAGATGTTAATTGATTAACAAATAATCAATAATAATTACAGTAATAAAATATCCTCGTAATGTTATTCATGCCTCTAATGGAATCCCAGTAACGAACGTGATCTTTTCTTGACAGTTATGCACAAATGTCTTTCTTTCGACCGCTAAGGTACTGAATGTCGAACGGCTAAGCAATCTTGCTAAATTATTGTAGTGAATTCTCCCACCAGCTGTGTAGACTCTGTAGAGAACTGGAGCATTTAGACATCAATATCTAATCTTACTTTTACTGTTTTTTTACCTGAATAAAAATAATTTTAGACAGCAATAAAATTATAGTTTTACCAGTTTAGTAACTACCTTTGAGATGTAAAATTTCAATCTCACATCGACCACTGTTATGCGGCTGGTGCGAAATTTGAATAAATATCATCATCCAGCTAGCAGAGTCAGAGTACTAGCTGCAGTAATCGCTTCAAGCATTATCATAATGACCAGGCCTGGATTTTAGGTTAATTGTCATAGGAGGGCCACGAAATACACTCAAAGACGAAAAAAAACAACACACTACGATGGAGTCAAGCAAAATGGTCCCAAATTGGTATTCACACAGGTATCGATAGAAAATGCAAAATTGTGAACTTTCGCGGCCGCCTGATGAATGTGTGACGCTGCAGCGCAGTTTCATCACACAGCTGGCAAAGATACTAAATAGAGGACATATCGATGCCAGGGCACTGTTTGCAAATTTCATTTCGTGTACTCAGCAGGGCGGTAACTTGCCTCACAGATAGGAGCGCGAACTGTATACGCAGATATCAGCATTTGAGAGAGGACGTGTAGTTGAGCTCAAAGAAGCCAGTTGGAGTAATCGGCGAATCGCTCGACGTTTGAATAGTTGAATAGTAGCGATGCCGCTATTCGACAATGTTGGCAGGAGTGGGTGAAACATTGCCCAACACAGCGTTAAGAAGGAAGCGGTCGACCTAGAGAGACGGCAAAATGTGAGGACCGATCAATCGTCAGAGAGGCTCTCACAACCCCGGATTCATCATTATCACTGATTCGATGTGCAACTTGCGTTTCAGTGACCACAAGGGCCATTAGTAGACACCTCACGGAAAGGGGTGACCTCACGGCGTCCTTTGCGCCAACAGACATTGACTTCTGTGCATCAAAAAGACCATTTACTGTTTTTTTTTTCTTACCTGAAATCTCTTTGGCTGGAGTAGATTTATTTTCATTGATGAGTCCTGCTTTGAGTTGAGCCCCGATGACCAGCGAAGAGCCGGCCGCGGTGGCCGAGTGGTTCTAGGCACTTCAGTCTGGAACCGCGCGACTGCTACGGTCGCAGGTTCGAATCCTGCCTCGGGCATGGGTGTGTGTGATGTCCTTAGGTTAGTTAGGTTTAAGTAGTTCTCAGTTCTAGGGGACTGATGACCTCATATGTTAAGTCCCATAGTGCTAAGAGCCATTTGAACCATTTTGAACCAGCGAAGACGTTTCTGGAGGCGCCCTGAAGAGTGGTGGGATACCAACCTGAGTGTCGCCCACCATCTGGCCCGACAACCAGGATCGATGGTCTGGGGTGCCATCTCTTTTCACAGCAGGATCTCTTTAGTTGTAATGCGGAGCACCCTTACAGCACAGTTGTACGTTGACGATATTCTAAGCCGCGTTTTGTTGCCCCTGTGCTTACATTTCAGCAAGGCAATGCCCGACCGTACGCATTATTTGTTTCTACTGCTAGTCTTCGTGCTTGCCAAACCCTACCTTGGCCATCAAGTCGGCCGAATCTTTCCCCAACTGGGAACGTTTGGAGCATTATTAGTAGGGCTCTCCAACCTCATCGGGATTTTGACGATTTGACACGATATCACTCAGTAGGTCATCCAACAGCTCTGTCAATCAATGCCAAGCCGAATAACTGCTTGCATAAGGGGTAGAGATGGATCAACACGTTATTGACTTGCTCAAATTGTGAAGCTCTCTCTCTTGAATAAATCATCCAATATTACTGAATTTGTAATCATTTGTTTGTCTGTACATGCACATCACATCGACAGATTTACATCTAATTCGGATAATTCCTTCGTGGTGCGTATTTTTTTTTTTTTTTAAGTGTAGTGCTGATTCCAGAAAGCAACCACTACTGCACTACCTTCAGCATCCATCTCATCTCCCACATGCTCAAATGTCTTAATGACTGTGGAGATTACGTTGAGTATAACGTTTTTTTTTTTAATATCTTCTAGTGAGTTAGCCTGTTTTCATCTGACTTCCTCATCATTATTGATGAAAATTTCAGATCTGGCAAACTGTTTCATCTTCGTAAAGCACTTGGAAAAAATTTCAGCTTAAAGGGAACCTCTGTTAGTTATATCTATAGGATTTTGCTTGTAGCTGTTAATTCTCGCGAGAGACTGACAACAATACGAAAATACAACAGTGACACAAGTTGTCGTGCGAGCTGTTGCCGACACTCGAGCACTCAATGCGTGTCTTAGCTGCCCGCTCTGAACTCCGCCAAAGATAACAGACGCTGAGTACCTGGCCGTACCCTGCAATTATTCCAGACACAAATGAGTTCAAATGACGTCACGGAGCTTAGATAACTATCATTAATGACTCTACTGTCATTTGCGCCTGCTTTTCTTCGTCGAGCCTCTTGGGCCCGAAGGAAGAAAGGGCCGTGAATCAGCAGTAATTCTGGAGATGCTCCGGGCAGACAGTAATAACAGCTGCCCGTCTGCGTGAATTCGTGTATTTTGCAATGCCGACTCTCAACCTTCACGCAAACTTGGGAGCTCACCTTAAACAATTTAGAAAAACGAAAGGACAGATGTGTTCCCTGATCATCTGGATAGGTAGCACTGCACTCAGATTAAGTGGACGCTTAAATAAAAGAAACCACGTTGATACGAGGTCAATAAACCTTCACATGCGTCCCTCACAGCTTGCAAAGGGGGCGAATGAGAATATTTGTTGGTTCAATAGCATTACGCTACTGACGCCAATATTTTTATGGTTAAAAAAATGGTTCAAATGGCTCTGAGCACTATGGGACTTAACTTCTGAGGTCATCAGTCCCTAAGAGCTTAGAACTACTTAAATCTAACTAACCTAAGGACATCACACACATCCATGACCGAGGCAGCATTCGAACCTGCGAGCGTAGCGGTCTCGCGGTTCCAGACTGTAGCGCCTAGAACCGATCGGCCACCCAGGCTGGCATTTTTATGGTCCTCGACTACTTGTGTTCACTAGAAAATGTTTGCTGGTTGTAGGAACGCCTTATTTTATCGTACTGAGCTACTGTCCATTTATGTGCTCCCCTATTTTGTGTGTGTGTTCTGACAAGCGACACGTATGCGCTGTAGAAAATTCCTCGTGCTAGCAGTGAATGTTTTTTGTGCCGTTTTCCGACGCAGTCTACTTTTATGTCTATATACGTTGTCCAACGTCCTTGCGAGGCCAGATTCCATCTCTGCAGTTACAAGAGAACGCGTGATGAAGATGGTTCTTAACAGTAAAGCGAAGCTCCACATCTTATAGCCGACTTCTTCAGCACGATGCCACACTTACAAATGTGTAGGAAATGACCTGTACTTACATGGCATATACTAACCTCCGACATTACAACTTTGTGTGTCTGTTATTGCAGCGCCTCAACACACTAATAATGTAATTACTTAACCGAAAGTAGCCCTGATAAACTACAGTTCGTCAATAAGCATTTTGTTCGCTTAAGTTACTAAATAGGCCTAATCAGATTTCGCCGTTCACTCGTGCAGCTACATTTGTAATTATTCCGAAGATAAACTCAATACTTCGATAAATTACTCTATCGACAATGCATACTAAATAAAATTGAGTCACTTCATTAGGCCTCTTACAAGTGAGGACATTAATAGCCTATCCGTAAACAAGTTATCAGAGTTACACACGATATTGTTTGAGAGGCAGCTACAGCCATAAGTGTGTAAGGTGTCAGGCAAATCCAACACCTTCCATGAAAACCCTGACATGATAGCAAATCCGACAGTATGTCACATAGCTCCGAATAAATCCTGACATTAAATTAACCAAAGTAATACGATCAACGAGTGAGCAAATGGAATACCACAGACTAACACAAGAAGTGGACATCTTGAAGAATATCTGCTTGGCTGCTCTTTTACATGATGCATTTGGCGACCTGTTTCGTAGCTTAGAAGCCAATTCATCAGATTAGACATGTTAAATCATGCCATTAAACTTGCGAGATGGACGGGTACGAACATACCTTGTCTATGATGTGGCTTCTAAGCTACGAAACCGGTCGTTCAACAACATATTACAAGAGCAGCCAGGTGGTTATTATTCGAGAAATCATCAAAGTATTAGTAATCACTTTATACCACTTTTATAGCAGATCAGTACTACATTCTCAGATAGCACAACTAGCAGCGCATTGAACTGACACAGAATCAAGTAGATATCAATTATAAACCCATTCAAATTCGGCACACTTTCCGAAAGAAGTTCCACATAATTCGATGAAACGTACGTAAGGCATTAACCGCGCAACACTAAAGAGGGGAAAATGTTACATTGCTACTTAAACTACCGAATATTTTACTACCGCACATTTTATTCAAAGGAAGTCATAATCTATAGGTTACGCATTAATTAATCACCGTTACTATATCTCCAGTAATATGCTGCATACCAAATTAAGCCGGCCGCGGTGGCCGTGCGGTTCTGGCGCTGCAGTCCGGAACCGCGGGACTGCTACGGTCGCAGGTTCGAATCCTGCCTCGGGCATGGGTGTGTGTGTGATGTCCTTAGGTTAGTTAGGTTTAAGTAGTTCTAAGTTCTAGGGGACTTATGACCTAAGATGTTGAGTCCCATAGTGCTCAGAGCCTTTTTTTTTTAACCAAATTAGATACAAAACATCATGTTTTATACCCCACTGCTATCGTAAACTTTACAAAGGGCTAGTACTCTAGGGTTAATCACTGTCTAGCCTGATTTTGCTAATGATGCCACATATAACATTTCAGTTTCAGGCTAGTTGGTTGACCCCACGAGGAAATATTTCAAACACTCATGGAACTATCACGAATCGACCAGTCAATCTGTTAACAAGGCACTGCGAACTCTAAGCCGTAAATAAATCTTCACCTCTCGAAAAGGCCGTTGGCAACATCATGACTCCAAAGAATAATCATATCTTAGACTTCGTTTGTCATTTTTGATGAGAGTTAATTAACGCATCAACATAGTTTCGAATACATGCAACGTAGCTCCTACATTTGAATCCTACTTGAATATATACAGTGTGATTTGCTGATAGTTACTGACAGATTGTATCAGTCATCCTCTATCGCGAACTCTTATTAACTTTAGTCGATCAAGAGTTATGCATGATGGACGGCAATGACTCCAGTGGAATATTTTTGGTACGTGCTTTGAAATATATATCTAGAAACGCTGACGGTCTTTATCGCAACCCAGTCTAGTAAACTGTATGTATGTTTGAACAACACTAACGTCCATACGGTGCGGGACCTTCAAGACACACGAGAACAGACTACATAATGGCAGCACTGTTTTCTCTAAACTGAAGCAGGACGACATGGAAGTACGTAAGATATATGCACGCCAGTACAAGACTGCTTAGTGTTCTTGCATCAGTTCGTATGGGCCTTACGTAGAGTGCTATTGACTACAGTGACATGTTGCATACACCTGCTGATTTCGACGCTCGTTAATAATGCGATAATTATAATCCTCTAATGGGGGACACTAGGTGCCTGAAATCTATAAAGAAACTAGTTGCTGATTCTTTTCAACAAATTTAATTTGTGTAGAGATAATAATAATAGTAATAATAATAATAATTTTGTGTAGCTCAGTGGCATGGTGCGAGTCTTTCTATTGGACGTCATTACGGCGACTTGTATATCCCTAACCTACCCCAGTTATTCAACATGGAAAAGGGGACATACAGTTTAACGTGCTATCCGAATCCACGTGTTATTTCAGGCGACTCCTCTCATCGTTTGACGGGTGAAGGCTAGGTTAAAAAGCGGGCTGAAAAATTCGTGATCAAACCAAGACCCTCGAGCTCTCGATTTCCATACACATCCTTTACCGCTAGACAACAAGCCCAACATGTCTGAAGATAATTCATCTGTAGGTTTTGAAGAGTGAGTTTGCGAGTATCAGAATACGTGGCATATATGGCCGCGTCTTTTGACTGCACTGACTTAGAAGCATAAATTTTTGTACCGCCAAAGAACTGTAGACCTCAATATTTGACATAAATTTTAACCTTATACCTTTACCCATTTCTGAAAAAAGGGGTCTTAATTGACGGACGAACAGACAGAGAGGCAACAAACATTAAAAAATATTTTTATTTAATATAATTGTAAATTAACAATTTCACTATTTTTTTCTTTTACTGGTATTGTAAAAGCTCGCTTCTTACCAAATACTGTGATTCTAGGTCAGCGGGAAGTACTCTATAGGTTTCGATGAGAGAAGGTGCGAGTATCAAAATACAATGAAGAGCCAAAGAAACTGGTACACCTGCCTAATATCCTGTAGGGCTGCCTAATATCCTGTAGGGCCCCCGCGAGCACGCAGAAGTGCCGCAGTACGACGTTGCATGGACTCGACTAATGTCTGAAGCAGTGCTGGAGGAAACTGACACAATGATTCCTGCAGGGCTATCCACAAATCTGTAAGAGTGCGAGGGGTCGATATCTCTTCTGAACAGCACGTTTCAAGGCATTCCTGATATGCTCAATAATGTTCATGTCGGGGGAGTCTGGTGGCCAGCGGAAGTGTTTAAACTCAGAAGAGTGTTCCTGGGGCCACTCTGTAGCAATTCTGGGCGTGTGGGGTGCCGCATTGTTTTGCTGGAATTTCCCAAGTCCGACAGAATGCACAATGGACATGAACGGTTGTAGGTGATCAGATAGTGTGCTTACGTACGTGTCACCTGTCAGAGTCGTATCTAGACGTATCAGGGATCCCCACACCATTACAGAGCATCAATCAGCTTGAACAGCCCCTGTTGACATGCAAGGTCCATGGATTCATGAGGTTGTCTCCATATCCCTACACGTTCAGCCGTTCGATAAAATTTTAAACTCGTCCGACCAGGCAACATGCGTTGAGACAATGACCAACAGCCTCCTGAAGAAATGTGGATTGTCGCAGGACACTATCAAGAATCTTAACACCTATAGTGCTGTTCCCCCTACTTTACATGGCCTTCCGATGGTACACAAGCGAGGAATTCCTTTCCGTCCTACAGTGATTAATATCTTCTCTCCAACATATCGGGTAGCCAAGCATCTTGCTTCTCTGTTAAACCCACAAATTGGTCGGTGTGAACATCATATCAGGAACTCAGCTGATTACTTACGTCGTTTGGAGCGAATGCGGTTGAATGACTCTGCAGTTGAATGACTTTAGTAAGTTTTGATGTGGTCTCTGTCTTCACTCGTGTTCCTCTGTCTGTTTCGTTGCGGTTAATTGAGGCTAGGTTTGGTGTTGAATTAACTAATCTCTTTCGACAAGTGTTGACATCCACTTACTTTTTATTCAGTTACCAGTATTACGAGCAGACAGATTGAGTTGTGATGGGTAGCCCGTTGTCTCCTGTGATTGCAAATTTATTTATGGAAGATTTCCAGGAACGTGCATTGCAGTCGGCGCCTTTGAAACGCGCCTGTTTCTTCAGATACGTTGTTGATACTTTTGTTGTTTGGCCTCTTGGCAGGGAGAATTTGAATGCCTTTTTAGAACATCTGAAATCGATCCACCCGAACATTCGTTTTACGATGGACGTGGAAGAGGATGGTTGCCTCCCCTTTCTTGACGATTTGGTTAGGAAGAAGGCTGAGGGATCATTGGGACATGCGGTTTACCGAAAACACACTCACACTGACTTGTATTTGAAGGCTGATAGTTGTCAGAACCCGGCTCAGCGTGAAGGGGTACTTCTTACCTTGGTACACAGGGCACATGTCATTTCCGACACAGACTTTGCCAGCTCAGCCGGCCCATCTTGAAGCTATATTTCGTCAAAATGGTTATAGTGAAAGACAGATTGAAAATACGTTGCGCTACCGACCAACCGTGCATTAGGTGACTGGTGATAATAAAGAGTCAACACCCAAGTCCACTGCCTTTTTGCAGGAAGTACTTCCAACAAGATCGGTCGTATTTTACGGAAATACGATGTGAAATGTGTTTTCCGACCTCCATCTAAAATTAGAGTGCTTTTGGGTCCTGTTAAGGATGATCTTGGTTTGCTTAAGGCGGGTGTATATCGCATTCTTTGTAGCTGTGGGGTGGCATACATTGGTCAGACTATCAGGACCGATGTACTGAGCATTAACGCCATATACGATTACAGCAAGTAGATCAGCTATTGCTGAGCATTGTTTGGGTACTGTTCACTCTATGTTACATAATAATACCGAGATACTGGCATGCACGTCCAGCTATTGGGACAGTGTTATTAAGGAAGACGCTAAGATTCAATTAGCGAGGAACGTTGTAAACAGGAGTGGAGGTTTTTGTTTGAACTCTGTTTGGAATCCTGCTATCCCCTTAGTCAAAAAACAGAGGGATAGAGTCAATGTTAACTCACCTGCTAGTTCGTAGTCTTTCACTATCAGTACCTCTGACTTCGGTCATCTTTCGTGGCACTAATGATCAATGTGTGTGTGTTATCAATCCTGAATTACTCCAAGAACCGAGGTTTTAAATTTGTTTCTACATCGCCTGTCCGTTGCAGTTTGTGCCTTGAAAATGCCAGGTTGTACTCCCGCCGAAATATCGGCGGTCGCTGTAAATGTTACCTGCCTGAATTCCCTTAAGTTGTCTGAAAACATGTTTCCAGCCATCAACAGTCAAACGTCGGTGTTGGGTCCAGGCGAGGCGTCAAGCTTTGTATCGTGCAGTCAAACAGTAACCGATCTAAGAACTGCGCCAGACATTTGCTGTCTTATATAGGCGCTGCCAACCGCAGCGCCGTATTCTGCCTGTTTACATATCTCTGTATTTGAATATGCGTGCCTATACCACTTCAGTGCATGCGACATAAATGGGCGCATCTTTTTATTGCATTGGCTTGGAAACTTCAATTTTTCACTCTGCAGAGGGACCGTAGACCTTAGTAAACGAAATAAATTTCAATTCGATACCTGTACCCGTACCTGAGGGAAAGGGGTGTTAACAGTTGGACAGACAGACGGACAGACAATAGAGGATCCTCCAAGGATTCGGTTTTTTACCGATCGATGTACGAAACCCTAAAAAGCATATCACTCCATTAAAAAGAGCAGACTCTCTACAGTATCATGATTCATAAGAGTTAAGTATTTAAGTCACATTGGCAAATATTCAGGTTGGTTAGAAACAGTCCGAAAAGTTTGTAGGGATGTTACAGGGTGGGGTGCGCTGCGGTATAATTCTTCAGAAAAATATCTGATATCTTGCGCCGTTTTCGAGTAATTTGCAATGAATTTAGCCAATGAGGTCGCTGCGCACAAATTCAAGGGGCTCGCTAAATACGGCGACGCAAAATGTGTTCTTCCTAAAACCGAACAAGAGAGCGATACAAAAACTCGCCATGGGACGGTAGCAACGATCGAACCCGAGCCAAAGGCTGAACAGTCTCCTGGGCTTCATCTAGGCTGTGAGAACTACTGACACTAATTGTATCTGGCGCGCTGCTTGAATTTGCTCGCTCAACGGCCTGACTGACTAACTTCAATGCTATGCAACTCAGAAACGGTGCAACGTATCGAATTTTTAGACAGTCGTGAATTCGTTCCTAGTTAGATACAAATTTACCGATTATATGTTTATTCCAACGAAAAATGGACATTGCAGATAATATTGTTTCGCTAATTAAATCTAAAATGCTAGTCATAGGCAGAGTACATGTAGGATTATCATTGAGAACATGCAACTTGACTAAAACAGTTTATATACACAGTTGAATGTAGGAGGTGTATTATTTACTCCTTTTTATAGTTAGAGGGATCATACCGACATTCGTCAGTATTTCCTTTAGATCTTCAGGAACAATGTCACTGAGACAGCATGATTCCATGGCAGATGCATTTCTGGCTGATTGTGTCACTAACTGCTGGGAAGAGATTACAGAAGAACGCGCAGAAGATTCTGAATTCGATAGGGACTCGGATGCAGATGAGGTAGCTACTACTTCTACAATTTCAAACACTAATACAGTAACTGGTGGTAGTCTGAGTGCACAGTGTCAGGTTGAGCGTTGGTGAAACGTCTAGTACAGGTGCAGCAGACAGGGTGCACTTTGCCTCAACTTGACAAAGTACACACATCAGAAAAAGTTATGCATCACCTCGGTTCCGAGAGTTCCGGAATCTGTACATTAAATTGGAATAGAGATCAACATAAACATCATTTCCGCCATTTTTACTGCTCACGAAAACCACACATTGCATTTTGTACCGCCATACAGCGAGACCTTCAGAGGTGGTGGCCCAAATTGCTGTACACACCGGTACCGCTAATACCCAGTAGCACGTCCTCTTGCACCGATACGTGCCTGTATTCGTCGTGGCATACTATCCACAAGTTCATCAAGTCACTGTTGGTCCAGACTGTCCCACTCCTCAACGGCGATTCGGTGCATATCCCTCAGAGTGGTTGGTGGGTCACGTCAATCATAAACAGACCTTACAGTCTATCCCAGGCATGTTCTATAGGGTTCATTGGACAACGCGCTGGCCACTCTAGTCGAGCGATGCCGTTATCCTGAAGGACGTCATTTACAAGATGTGCACGGTGGGGGCGCGAATTGTCGTCCATGAAGACGAATTCCTTGCCAATATACTGCCGATATGATTGCGCTATAGGTCGCAGGATGGCATTCACGTATCGTATAGCCGTTACGGCGCCTTTCATGACTACCCGCGGCGTACGTCGACCCCAAATTCACCCCCAAAACAGCAGGGAACCTCCACCTTGCTGCGCTCGCTGGACAGTGTGTCTAAGGCGTTCAGTCTGACCGGGTTGCCTCAAAAACGTCTCCGACTATTGTCTGTTTGAAGGCATATGCGACACTCATTGGTGAAGAGAACGTGATGCCAATGCTGAGCGGTCCATTCGGCATGTTGTTGGGCCCATCTGTACAGCGCTGTATGGTGTCGTGGTTGCAAAGATGAACCTCGCCATGAACGTCGGGAGTAAAGTTGCGCATCATGCAGCCTGTTGCGCACAGTTTGAGTCGTAACACGACTTCCTGTGGCTGCACGAAAAGCATTAATCAACATGATGGCGTTGCTGTCAGGGTTCCTCCGAGCCATAATCCGTAGGTAGCGGCCGTCCACTGCAGTAGTAGCCTTTGGGCGGCCTGAACGAGGCATGTCATGAACAGTTCCTGTCTCTCTTATCTCCTCCACGTCCGAACAACATCGCTTTGGCCAACTACGAGAAACCTGGACACTTCCCTTGTTCCTGGCAGAAAGTAACAATGCGGACGCGATCGAAGCGCGGTATTAACCGTCTAGGCATGGTTGAACTACAGACAACACGAGCCGTGTACATCCTTCCTGGTGGAATGACTGGAAGTGATCGGCTGTCGGACCTCCTCTATCTAACAGGCGCTGGTCATGCATGGTTGTTTACATCTTTTGGCGGGTTTAGCGACATCTCTGAACAGTCAAACGGACTATGTTTGTGATACAATATCCATAATCAATGTCTGTCTTCAAGAGTTCTGGGAACCAGGGTGAGGCAAACTTTTTGTAATGTGTGTATTTCATGAAAGTCTTGAATCTGACACTGATACTGAAGTGGCTGCAAATGTGAATTTATATGCGTCGTCTGAAGTTGGGTATAAACCTCAGTTCTTTAGGAGATGTGTTTCTCCTGAGGTTCATGAAGAATTTCTAATTTCCTGCAGATCTTTTTCAGACTTACCTGTGAAACTACTATGAATAATAAAATGTTCTGATTCACTGAATTGAATATTTACCACCCCATAAGTCGTGGTGGACTTACAGATTCATGATAAATTTAGTATTTTTATTATTGTTATTCCCAAAGAGTACATACTGACAAACATTTCATTATTATGCTTGAGAAAACATTGTGTCACTTGAAGAGAAAGAGAGGCAAATTTTAGGTAATTTTCCTTGGATAATCCCTTGAGTGACAGAAGAAATATTGAATTTAGTTGATGAAAGGAGAAAATGTAAAAATGTAGTAAATGAAGCAGGCAAAAAGGAATACAAACGTCTCAAAAATGAAATCGACAGGAAGTGCAAAATGGCTAAGCAGGGATGCCTAGAGGACAAATGTAAGGATGTAGAGGCTTATCTCACTAGGGGTAAGATAGATACTGCCTACAGGAAAATTAAAGAGATCTTTGGAGAAAAGAGAACCACTTGTATGAACATCAAGAGCTCAGATGGAAACCCAGTTCTAAGCAAAGAAGGGAAAGCAGAAAAAATGGTTCAAATGGCTCTGAGCACTATGGGACTTAACATCTGTGGTCATCAGTCCCCTAGAACTTAAAACTACTTAAACCTAACTAATCTAAGGACATTACACACATCCATGCCCGAGGCAGGATTCGAACCTGCGACCGTAGCGGTCGCGCGGTTCCAGACTGAAGCGCGTAGAAAGCAGAAAGGTGGAAGGAGTATATAGAGGGACTATAAAAGAGCGATGTACTTGAGGGCAATGTTATAGAAAGGGAAGAGGATGTAGATGAAGATGAAATGGGAGATATGATACTGCTTGAAGAGTTTGACAGAGCACTGAAAGACCTGAGTCGAAACAAGGCCCCGGGAGTAGACAACATTCCATTAGAACTACTGACAGCCTTGGGAGAGCCAGTCCTGACAAAATTCTACCATCTGGTGAGCAAGATATATGAGACAGGCGAAATACCCTCAGA
Source organism: Schistocerca piceifrons (assembly GCF_021461385.2). Classification (NCBI taxonomy): domain Eukaryota; kingdom Metazoa; phylum Arthropoda; class Insecta; order Orthoptera; family Acrididae; genus Schistocerca; species Schistocerca piceifrons. The sequence goes on along the minus strand of NC_060139.1, from coordinate 736,442,273 downwards.
CTTCAAGAAGAATATAATAATTCTTATCCCAAAGAAACCAGCTGTTGACAGATGCGAAAATTACCGAACTATCAGTTTAATAAGTCACGGCTGCAAAATACTAACGCGAATTCTTTACAGAAGAATGAAAAAACTAGTAGAAGCCGACCTCGGGGAAGATCAGTTTGGATTCCGTAGAAATATTGGAACACGTGAGGCAATACTGACCCTACGACTTATCTTAGAAGCTAGATTAAGAAAAGGCAAACCTACGTTTCTACCATTTGTAGACTTAGAGAAAGTTTTTGATAATGTTGACTGGAATACTCTCTTTCAGATTCTGAAGGTGGCAGGGGTAAAATACAGGGAGTGAAAGGCTATTTACAATTTGTACAGAAACCAGATGGCAGTTATAAGAGTAGAAGGACACGAAAGGGAAGCAGTGGTTGGGAAGGGAGTGAGACAGGGTTGTAGCCTCTCCCCAATGTTATGCAATCTGTATATTGAGCAAGCAGTAAAGGAAACAAAAGAAAAATTCGGAGTAGGTATTAAAATTCATGGAGAAGAAATAAAAACTTTGAGGTTCGTCGATGACATTGTAATTCTGTCAGAGACAGCAAAGGACTTGGAAGAGCAGTTGAATGGAATAGACAGTGTCTTGAAAGGAGGATATAAGATGAACATCAACAAAAGCAAAACGAGGGTAATGGAATGTAGTCGAATTAAGTCGGGTGATGCTGAGGGAATTAGATTTGGAAATGAGACACTTAAAGTAGTAAAGGAGTTTTGGTATTTGGGGAGCAAAATAACTGATGATGATCGAAGTAGAGAGGATATAAAATGTAGACTGGCAATGGCAAGAAAAGCGTTTCTAGAGAAGAGAAATTTGTTAACATCGAGTATAGATTTAAGTGTCAGGAAGTCGTGTCTGAAAGTGTTTGTATGGAGTGTAGTCATGTATGGAAGTGAAACATGGACGATAAATACTTTGGACGAGAAGAGAATAGAAGCTTTCGAAATGTGGTGCTACAGAAGAATGCTGAAGATTAGATGGGTAGATCACATAACTAATGAGGAGGTATTGAATAGAATTGGGGAGAAGAGGAGTTTGTGGCACAACTTAACAAGAAAAAGGGGCCGGTTAGTAGGACATGTTCTGAGGCATCAAGGGATCACAAATTTAGCATTGGAGGGCAGTGTGGAGAGTAAAAATCCTAGAGGGAGACCAAGAGATGAATACACTATGCAGATTCAGAAGGATGTAGGTTGCAGTACCTACTGGGAGTTGAAGAAGCTTGCACAGGATAGAGTAGCATGGAGAGCTGCATCAAACCAGTCTCAGGACTGAAGACCACAACAACAACAACAATCCCTGTAAGATCCTGGTGGTAACCTATACTATAATCTACCTGTTGGTACAAGTCTACCTTTTTACATGCTTATTGTGAAGTACATAGATTAAGTTAAAATTAGATGTGGTCTGCAACAGTGTCACCTGTTGTCAATAGTAAGCTGTGCAGTGACCTAAGATATCTGAATAATGTGTAATATAAGATGCTGTCTGGGTGCTGTCAGGACGACCAGTGCTCAGTACAGGGAAAAAAACCACCGGTTTGAAACGATTTCTTGATGCAGTCTGCCACTGTCGGTCACAGTGATGCGCCTCTGTCACACTTACGTCACTTGGGAGTTTCCGCGCATTTAGCATTTTGTCGCGAGTTCTGGGGAGAGAAAAACCAGTAAACAACTAAGGCCAGCAGTGCATAATTACTGCTCTACCGACGATTTTTCGTTTCACCGCTGCAAGAAAATCTCGGAGTTTTCGCAGCTATGAATAGACTCCATTAATACAAGTGATCGTTAATTATTGTACATCTTAGGTTACTTATATAGGAACACCTCAAAATTCACATCGTTCAAGATGTATAACCTTGACAATCAATTTTGCTGTAGGATAAATGTCTTCATTTTCATATTCTCTTGTGTGTAGCTTCACAGTACTCGCCGTACTCTCCTCGATCAACAATACGTCAGTCGGCCTTGTGGACGAGCGGTTCTAGGCGCTTCAGTCCGGAACCGCGCTGCAGCTACGGTCGCAGGTTCGAATCCTGCCTCCAGCATGGATGTGTGTGATGTCCTTAGGTTAGTTAGGTTTAAGTAGTTCCAAGTATGGGGGACTGATGACCTCACATGTTAAGTCCCATAGCGCTTAGATCCAACAATACGTCAACATGTAGACTCCTGCAAGTGAATGACCGTTGTAGAGGATGGATCAACAGATGTGACCAGGGGCGTCTGCAGAAATTTATTCAGGTGAGAAGGGAGTGAAGTACGGTAGTGAAACATGGACTGTGGGAAAACAGGAACAGAAGAGAATCGAAGTATTTGAGATGTGAGCTACAGAAGAATGTTGAAAAGTAGGTGGACTGATAAGGTAAGGAATGAGGAGGTTCTCCGAAGAATCAGTGAGTAAAGGGTTATAGAGAACACTGGCAAGAAGTAGGAAAAGATTGATAGGACATTTGTTAAAACATGAGAGAACAACGGCCATGTTACTAGAAGGAACTGTAGAGGGTAAAAACTGTGTGCTTCTGTGGGAATATGTGGCACGTGGTTGAGTGCAAACCATATATGAAGAAATTATAGAGATGTATGAGATACATCCAAGGTGTGTTGGGAAAACTAAAACCTAAGGTGTAGTTCGCGCGACGCCACACTTATCGGTGCGACCTATGCCTTCCCACTGGGGCGATATGATGTGCAATACGATACACGACGTGACCAACGCTACGACAAACAACAGGACAGCACGAATCACGTTTCTGGGTCAGCTGCAATGATTAACTCTTCTGCAAAGGAATTATTGTGGCTTATCGTTATTTAGAGCTGAAACAACTGAAAAAGGGAAGAAATATTGGGTGCACCCTTAGAATGCTATTAATATCAAACATAGTTTGGCTGTGGTTTGTTGTGAGGGCACTCAACATAAACGCAAATTCTACAAAATCAGTTGAGACAGTTTCCACTTTTTGGAGGAACTAGTATCAGCTAGTCTTACAAAGCAGGACACAAATTTTCCACTTTCTATTTCTCCTTCTGAGAAGCTGCTCATTGCAGTAAGGTAAGCTTTTGTGTTCTAGAGAAATAAAATTTCGTTTGTTCAGCTGTGAAACTTAGGTGAAATTTTTATGCTTAAACTAGGTAAGTGTAAACTGTATGTTTCCCAAAACCTCTCGCTATCAAATTGAAAGCAGGCATTTTTAAATTCAGATTACAGTGTCGCCCTTGGGTTCTGATCTAGAATAGCCTGGATACACTACTTTTGAAGACGAACGCTAACAACGTAAATTATTTTCAACATATCTGACACCAGTTAATCTAAACTGACTATTTGTAAATGAAATTAAACACAAGTTTATCAGTATTAACTTAAGCAGAATTATTTTCTCTTGAAACAACCATAAACAATGGCTAGTTCTTTCGCATAGATCTACTGCCCTGTTAGGAAAACACATCCGCTGAATTATGTGAAAATTTTGCAAGTGAATATTGTTCGTAATTTCAACTCGGAAGGTTCATTTAGGCCCCACAATTGTATCTTACCTTTCAACAGATAATTCAGCACTGATCTGTCTTATTCAGTTGAAAGAATACGAAGTGCTCAACTGCATAACCCAAAAATAAATCCCGCTCCTTTAATCGCCTTATGTTTCCTTCAGGCTGCTTTGCCAAATGAGAATTTTGTTATCTTTCCAAAACGCAGCTAGCTGTCCGCTTAGTAGTGCAAGGCGCGACAGAGCAGAAAAGTTCACATTTTATTCAGACAGTGAGGATAAGCTTCAGTGAAATATACGGAAATGACGAAAAGAGTATTTAGAAATTATTTTAGTCCTTTTAATAACACAGAAGTAACTCTTACTAACATGAACTATGATGTTTTCCTTGGCATTGTCATACACCATAAAAATTAACTCATATAAATAATATTTAAATTACATGAAATTTACTCTTTGCTTTTCCAATAAAATACTTGTACTTGAAACTGGAGAGTGAAGAATAGTAATTTAGATTCTGAACACATGACTGATAATGCTCCCTGGATAACAAAACGTAGATATTGTTAAGCACAATGTAATCTTTACTCTACAATAATTACTCGGCTAGCAGCCGATAAACTCACTGCATCTTATCTTTCCCAAAAGTGTCGTCTCTCTACAAAATCATCTCGAAAAGTCCTCTGTTCTCATTTAGATCATAATTTAATAGTGGGCGATTACAAATGGCAAGTGAATCATACAACAATGCCTAAGGTGTACGTTTGACGTTAAACAAACTGTACTACTCAGTGTGTATGGGTGTACAGGTATGATACTGTTAGTTACGTAATCCCATCCACCACGGCAAGGTCATATCACATCGGACGAAAAAAATCGGTTTTTAATTGTCCTAAGGACAAATACCGCATAAAAAGTATCACTCATATCGGTTTTTACCTGTCCTGAGGCCAAAAACCGCATAAAAAGCATCAACCAAAATCAAACCGGATTATTAATTTCCGTGTGACTGGCGCAAAAAATGTCCAATATGCTGTCCATCGTTTTCTGCAACAAGTTGAAATCGACCAACAGCATGTTCCACAACTGATCCAAATCTTCCTGGGGTCATGTTCAGAACGTGTTGCGCAGTGCGTGCCTTCAATGCAGCTAAGTTTGCAATCGGAACACTGAACACAACATATTTCAGATTTCCCCACAGCCAGGAGTCTCACGGATTAAGATCAGGTGATCAGGATGGCCAGGCTGTAGGGAAATGGCGGCTCATAATTCTAGAATTTCCGAAATAGCGCTTCAGCAGCTGCTTAACTGGATTTTCAATGTGCGGAAGTGCGCCATCTTGCATAAAAATGAGCCCATCCACACATCCACGCTGTTGGAGAGCTGGAATGATGTGGTTGCATAAAAGACACTCATAGCGCTTACCAGTGACGGTACAGTTTGCAGGACCGGAAGCACCTGTCTCTTCGAAAAAATATGGCCCTACGATAAATGATGCCATAAAACACACACCATACAGTTGCCTTTTCAGGATTTTCGTGTGGATTTTCCGTTGCCCATTTTCGACAATTCTATGTCTTGACATATCCTATCCGATGGAAGAAGGCTTCGTCTATCCGCAAAATCTTCCATGGACAGTCGTTGTCCAGTTCAATGCGAGAAAGAAATTCTAAAGCAAATGTATCTCTTGCTGGCAGGTCAACAGGAAGCAACTCGTGCACATCGGTAATTGTGAATGGATACCAAAGAAGGATGTTTCGTAGGATTTTACGCACCGTGTCTCACGGATATGGTCCATGTTCGGCCAATTCTCTGTGCACTACACGTTTGCACACCACCACTCGTCTCCTCCTGCCTTGCTGTGGCCATTGCTTCCACTGACGTCGAATCAATCCGTTTTCTGCCTCTACCAGGTTGCACACCAAAAGAACCCGTCTCATCGAATTTCCGAATGGTTCAAATGGCTCTGAGCACTATGGGACTTAACAGCTGAGGTCATCAGTCCCCTAGAACTTAGAACTACTTAAACCTAACCAACCTAAGGACATCACACACATCCATGCCCGAGGCAGGATTCGAACCTGCGACCGTAGCGATCGCGCGGTTCCAGACTGAAGGGCCTAGAACCGCTCCGCCATCCCGGCCGGCCGAATTCCCAAATCATTTTTTCCAGACCCACGGCAGTCATCAGACCAACGCCTTTTTTCAAACCCTTCAGTGTCCGGAACTTCTGCAGAGCGATGTGTGCACAGTCATCCTTCTCGTAATACAGCTTTACAAGCATAGCGCGAGCCTGCATTGAGACAGTCGTGGCGACGTTGCAGACGCCAAAGGAGGAAAAGCCGTGTGCCCGTCGTGTTTATGCCAAATTGACAGGTGTTTTCATTTACGTATTCTGACGCATATAGTGCCATCTAATCATCAATTTTCACACTATTTTTTTTTTACTTTGCAAGACAAAAATAAAGAGTAACTAGTCTTATACGACTATGTTGTGACTACAGTATCATGAGAACAGAAAAATAACATTTAAGTTAAGGGAAAATAGCATGTTACACATCTCGAACAAAGAAATAATCCGAGTGACCTACAACTATTGACAATATGTGGTGAATAAAATCTTAGATATCTTCGAAAATAGGTACGTTGTCTTATTACGCTGAGTGATAGAACACATATGGGACAATATCATGCCTTGCATGTAGAAATGTTTAATTTTGGCAAATGTCACACGCACACACTTTGGTTTTACAGAGAACAAACTATTATTTGCTTCACATAATCACAGTTGCGTAGAAAGATAAATAGTTATAGGCCAAGGGCAGATTCAAGAGCCAGTAAAGTGACCAGTTCCTCCGCTGATAACCCAGTAATTCACAGTAGCCAGAATAACATCAGTATTGGTGCTAGTTTCTCTTGCGATATGATAACATGGTATTACATTTGAGCAATAAGATAGTATTAAATTAGGATTAAGAACATGCACTGACTTTTTCTACAATTGTAACATTTGCACTAATAGTGTGCACAAATGGTGCGTAACGAAGTCATGGTGATAACCTTTCCCTTTTCTATAAGCTTACGTCATATACGCTATAGTTTGATTCTGTAATTTAGTATGTCTGTGTAAGTAGATGCACTGAGTAGGAAGGTACCCTATAGGTTGTTTCCGTTTCCTCTCTTGTGGTTATTCACTAACTGCGACGTAAACATAATACAAATAGTGAAATAGCACGTATTTTGTTACATGTACACAATGTTCATGTTATTATATACTTCTACTGTATAACTTCTAACCAAATTTCAGGTTCCGTTTCATAAGATACATTGTATTACACATAGATACTACGTTAATACTAATTTAATATATAAAAAACTCAAGATAGCTGGTAATGGAAGCATCATCTGCTGTCATCTGTATGTTGCACCTAGTTCATTCTTTGATCAAAAGCCAAGCGTAAGGACAGAGTGGTGAGCACACATTGCGGTAATGTTTGCTTAATGGGACATATGACATGGTGACCAGTGCCCAGTCAACCAGTCAAACATCCCAGAAACATGTATGAGTAGAAACTAGACATTATGTTAAATATATTAACATTCCAACTTGGAATAAAAAAATGGCTCTGAGCACTATGGGACTCAACTTCTGAGGTCATTATTCCCCTACAACTTAGAACTAGTTAAACCAAACTAACCTAAGGACATCACACACACCCATGCCTGAGACAGGATTCGAACCTGCGACCGTAGCGGTCTCGCGGTTCCAGACTGCAGCGCCTAGAACCGCACGGCCACTTCGGCCGGCCCTGGAATAAAAGATAAACTGATATATATATATATATATATATATATATATATATATATATATATATATATATATATATATATCAGTTTATATATATATATGTGTGTGTGTGTGTGTGTGTGTGTGTGTGTGTGTGTGTGTGTGTATGCCAGGTGGATGTGGAAAACAGTGCTGTCGTCATATTGTGAAAATGGTATGATCTATCTCACTTCTGAAAAGGCATGATTATTTGCTTTCAGGCCACAGGTGGAAGCATTTCCGAAACAGCTAAGTTTGTAAACTGTTTGCGTGCCGCCATTATAAAAGCATACCATGCATAGCAAATAGCGCTGTCCAAAACTGGCACCGAGGCAGCTGTGGTGTACCAGAGGCCATAGATGATGGGGTGAATGATGACTGCAAATATGTATACAGTCGAATAGACGTGCAGCTGTTGAGCAACTAACAGCCGAGATGAAACAACAGGCTACCAACAGTCTCTCCTCAATGACCAATCAGCAAATATTGCTGTTAATACGCCTCCACACTAGGTGCCTGCTTCATCCACCCATGCTCACTGCTGTTCATCGGCTGCAGCCTACACGCCAATACCGCAACTGGACGTCGCTTGTTAACAGGTGCTCTTTTCAGACGAACTACATTTTTTTGCTCCATTGGACTGAAAGCAAATCTCCTGTGGTAATCGTCACAAGGGTACAGGCCAGGGGAGGGAGCGTTATGGTCTGGAGAATACTGTTGTGGCGTTCCCCAGGTGGCCTCATCATTCTGTCACGCAAAATGGATCAACACAAGTATGCGTCTTCCTTTGATGTCCATAGCCATGCCTGTATACAGTTCGTTTCTCCTCGGCATAATGGCATCTACCAGCAGGACAATGCAACTTCTCACACAGCTCACTGTGTACATGCGTGGTTCGAACAGCCACGTACTTAGCCGCTAAACTTCCGAGACGTAAACGCAATTGAGAATCTGTGGGACCGGCTGAGAAACCTTGCACAGCTGGACACGCCACTGAAGTGGGCATGGATCTACATCCCTGTCGGTACCTTACAAAACATCATTAACTCTTCTTCACATCTCACAGTTGTCTGCGCTGCAAACGGTGATTATTCAGGCTTTTAATAGCTGGTCACATTTAAGTGACTAGACAGTGTAATACCTTGGAGTGTTTTCATGACATCTTGAGTTTTGTGCATATTACAGAAGTATGAACGTAGTATCTATGTGTAATAAAATATGTCTTATACGGTGAAATCTGAAATTTGCTTTGAAGTGATACAATAAAAGTATATAGCAACATGAACATTGCACACATACGACAAAATGAGAGCTATTATACTATTTGCATTCTGCTGAGATCTCAGTTGATAAATAACTACAAGAGAGGAAAGGAAGTACAGGGGTATACTTCTACTCAGTGCATCCCCTTACACGGGCATATTAAACTACGAAGCAGATGCAACACACATGTAACACAAGCTTATGGAAAGGGGAAAGGAGATCACCATGGCTACACTAACTACGATACCTGCGCACTATTAGTAGAAATATCATAGTTGTCAGTCATGTGTATATTCTTAATCCCAATTTAATACTACTTACTGCTCAAATACAATTCCATGTTATCATATCTCAAGAGAAACTTTGAACTGTATATGCCATTACTGTGTAACAGTATTATGGACATCAACCCAATGGCAGTTTGGATCCTGTATTCTTGAAAACTTACTGTGAAATACTGACCAAAATTATATGCCAAAGAAAACGTTCTCATCTGAAATAGCTTTCCCAACCACTTGTGTCTCAAAAGAGTGGACAAAGAATATTTAATTACCAACGAAGAATACCTCTCTCCAATCTTCAACATACTTTGTGCTCTTCATCGTTTTCAATATCCTTACAGAAAAAAATAATCGCAGTTTGTACATCATAACAAATATTCTCATTAGTGTACTCCAGTTCATAATACATACCCCATAACACTCTTATTTTTATATCAGTGCCCCAGAATTCCATAGAAGTTTTCTTCAGCACATATTTCCAACTTTCCTTTCGCATCTATTTATCAATGCACAACAAAACTCTTATCTCATTATACCTCCGCAAAGTAAAAAATCTGTTATCCTCTATATTACCTAACTTCATACATTACAAACCACACTTCTGCAGTTCTTCACAACCTTCTCTCTATTGTATTGTATCATCTTAACTCCCTACAAGTTATTCAGATACCGCCAGAATACAGCCAAAATAAAAAAAATACCGGTGTCTGTTGCATTGTGATAATATATTTGCAGATTAACAACCGTAGATACGTAGCTTGAATCTTGCTAGTACAGTGTATATGATTCATAGATACTTTCTCTTCTAAAACAGTATTAAATAGTTAAGCACAAATCCAAACACACATATCGTCCATAACAGGTCAGGAAATTTACAACATGGACTCTCACACAGAACTGTGATGAATACAGGACCAACTAACTGAGGAAATTTCACAGAAATAGCAGATAATCCAACAAGAAGAAATATTGCAGCACGAATATACTATAATAACACTGGCAAAAGAAAATAAGTCACTGAACAGCAAAAAATACTCACCAATGCCAGATATTTCTCTACTAAACATGTCTTATCTCTCTACAAACTGCCATTATTAGTTATTAAGTTCTTCAAAAAGCCCATATCACTCACTAGCTCTAAGTTAGTTCTCACAGTTATTTATACTTATAATTTGAGTCACTAAATGAATAATCTTACCTGATAACTATTACAATTTCCTTTGTCTACAGATTAGAAAGAAGAAGAGAGGAATTAACCTTGAAATAAAATGGAAAATCCCACTTAACTTTGTGCATACCATAAACCTCTACGACATACCAACAAAAGAGCTGTTGGATCCTTACGCTGTACTGTGCAGTTTTATTTCCATAAACTTAGTAACACTTCTATGTGCTATTTTTTTTTATTTTGCTTAAACCACACTCTTTCCCAGTAATCTCTAATTCCTAATTTAATAAGCACAAGCTGTTTATGCTGTTGAATACATGACCTGCCATGTTTCCTGTACACTAAAGTCTACTTCCAAACTCGCTGTAAGCTTGTATCACTAGTTATCCACACAAATTTTCACATGCAATTACAAAAAATGAAGTTGTAACAACCAGCACTTCTGATGTCTCCAATCAATATATTTTTTAGAATTGTAACCTTGACCAACTGCTCTTTATTATTTACTGTCTGAATGTCAGAATATCCCTCAAGAAACGGTGCCTGACGTAGCAATTCATGGCTCACTGAATATAGCTGATCTGCCCGTTCAAACGGTAACACATTACTGTGTTCAACAAACATCGTTTTTGATCTGTGTGAAAAGGCAAAGAAATATTCTAAACATGTACTTATTCCCAAAGACAGGCTGGAAGCTGTGAAGCAGGTCAGTAGAAAGTTTTCCTTAGTGGCAACGAAAACAGAAAACTCTCTTTCAATTAAAGCCATGGATGCCATAGCAAAGTCTTAAAATGCTAAATACACATAAGGAAACAAAATACAACTTAGAAATAACAGGTGCATCTGAATCAGCAAATAAATTCTCTAACTATGGAGTCAAATATTCACTGAACCATGACCCTGAGTTTATAGAAGCGGAATTCAGGAGGCACAGCATTCACGTTATCAGTACGTCTTCTGGAGCCTTTGAATCAAGGTCACTTTTCATATAAAATATGAGAAATGGAAAAATCTTCAGGAGATGAAGAACTACATCCCTCCACTTTATCATGAGTTCTATAACATATACACCATTCTTGGACAGCAATTACCATGGATGTAGGAAGAGAGAGTGGAGAAAGAAGAGGACGTGGTCAAAGAAGAGAATGAGGCAGATTGAAAAATACAACGTTACAGCATCACGTATGTTGCCCAGAGAGGACGTTTCTTCAAGAGATACCACAGAAGGAAATGATAACCCTCTCATATCCAGTGTCTATCACTTAATGTGACAGGATTATAGAAAATGACTATGAATAATCTCTCGTATGTGTTGGAACAACACAAATATATTTTCGTTTTGGCATCTTAACTTTATTTGCTATTTACCTACGTTTTTCATCTTGTTATATTTATTTCGCTTTAAGTACTCACATATCCCTAATGAACATGTATTGTGCTATGTACACTAAGGTGACAAAAGTCATGTGATATCTCCTAATATCGTGTCGAACACCTTTTGTCCGGCGCATTGCAGCATATAGAGATGGCAACGACTCAACAAGTCATCTGCATAAATACTGAACCACGCCGTCCATAATTGCGAAAGTGTTTCCGGTGGAGGATTTTGTGCACGCAATGTCCCATAAATGTTCGATGGTATTCATGTCGGGCGACAAACTACTCGCCGGAAGTGTCCAGAATGTTCTTCATACCAATCTCAAACATTTGTGGCCCGGTGACATAGTACACTGGAATCCATAAAAATTCCATCGTTATCTGGGAACATGAAGTCTCCAAATAGGCGAACATAACCATTTTCAGTCAATTATCGGTTCAGTTGTACCAGAGGGGCCATTCCGTTCCTCGTAAACACAGCCCACACCATTATAGAACCACGACCATCTTGCACAGTGCCTTGGGTCCATGGCTTCCTGGTCTCTGCACCACAGTCGAACCCTACCATTAGCTCTTACCAACTGTAGTCGGGACGCATCTGACCAGGCCTCCACTTTCCAGTAGTCTAGGGTTCAACCGATATGGTCACGAGCCTAGGAGAGGCGCTGCAGGCGATTTGCTGTTAACAAAGGCACTGCTGTCATATCCCATTAACGCCAAATTTCGCCGCACTGTCCTAATGAATACGCTCATCGTAAGTCCCACATTGACTTCTGCGCTTATTTCACGCAGTATCCCTGTCTGTCAGTACTGACAACTCTACGCAACCGGCGCTGTTCTCAGTCGATAACTGAAGACCGTCGGCCAGACCGTTGTATGTGGTGAGAAGTATGCTTGACATTTGGTATTCTCGGCACACTCTTCCCACTGTGGAGCTCGGAATATTGAATTCCCTAACGATTCCCGAAATGGAATGTCCCATACGCCTAGCTCCGACTATTATTCCGCGTTAAAAGTCTGTTAATTCCCGCCTGCGGATAATAATCACGTAGGAAACTTTTTCACACGATTCACCTGAGTACAAATGACGGCTCCGCCAATGCACTGACCTGTTACACCTTGTGTACGCCATACTATCGCCATATGTATATTTACATATCGCTATCCCATGACTTTTGTCACCTCATTGTATATCAAGTGTATTGTGCCAAAAAAAACTACAAAATCTAGTGCAGTAAATAATTTTCTTACACTTGAGCCTGTTTTACTCTAAAAAGTTTTAAGACGCAAGGAGTATAAGTATTTTTGATATTTTATAAAAAGTAACGGTTGTGCACTACAATCTCTAACCATACCTACAACTAAACAAAGTCTAAATGACCACTGGGAAAAAAAATCTGATGCTTCTATAGTAATTGACATAATTTATAAACAGCCATTTAACTTTGGCAGTCATTTACCCAGTTTGTTGCAGCAAGCACTTTTACCACAAATACTCTCAGGCCCTCAGTTATTTTCGTCCAGATATGCCAGATACTCTCGTGGATCAAACCCTAGTGGATACTACTATTCTCGCTTATATTAACTAGCCTACGACAATCGATTCCTGTGTCTCAGAATCGCAGCCTTGTCCTTGAAACGGCGTTTCGCTCTACCGAAACTGCGGTCTCTGACTGACCTCATACAAAGCGTCCGACGATCTTCGCTGTAAAATAAAGAGGAAATCAGGTCTTCGTGGCGTGACGTTGTAAACTTCACCAAGTCGCTGCACTCTGGTCACAACAAAATGCATTAATAATACAGTGTCAATGCACGTCGGATATGCGCTTTTCGTTATCTCTTAAATAGTTCCTTCAGTCTCAGTTTGGGGGGGAACGATCGCGGTAAATTACAGCAACTTTTCACATTTTGCTGTTGTCTCGGCTATTCTTGATTTTGGAACACTTGTGTAGAGATGAGTTATAGTGATTTCTCCCACAATCAGAATCACAATAGGCCAGATGTCTAAGACAATAGAAAACGTATTGCATATGTGTATGTTTAGTGTTATGCTGGTGTCGATACAGTAGAAATGATTATCCATACTCCACGAGATAGACAAATTTCTCCAATATGGCCAAGGGGTTTGCCGTTTTTAATGTCTTAAGCAGTGAAAGCAGAGGAAGTTGCTGACAGGATACAGATTTAACTAATACATTGTAGCATCTCCTTCTAATTCTGGCCAAACTATGGTGCGAAAATTCCACTTACTACAAAAATGACAATTTCGTCAGGATATGGGAAGGTTGCGATTTCTGCCCCTCGACCACTGAGATAAGTACATTTTTAACAGACTTCACATATTACATACAGGTACGTCGTTGTGTACGCACTCACTGGTACATAACTTAGTTTTAGCTATCACCAACTTCCGAAGATAGAAGAGTAGTCACAAATCGTGTAAAAGCTAAAACATAAAAGAAGAGAACTGAAAACACCTGGTCTCCAACTAATACTTAGCATCTCTCTATCAAGAATACAGTGGCCTCGGCGACGCGGCCTTTAATACAACGTAATAACTGGTTTCTGGGTCTGTACGCTTCCAAGGACAGCTATGTTTTCTCCATCGACATTTCGCTTGGAGTAATAGTTTAAAATCGTTGAGGTTAACATATCTCACTGCGAGGCAGAGCATGAAACAGGACGTCTTCTTTCATATGGGACTAAATGGACCGTAAACATTGACACTGTTAGATGGACTGGTGAACTCTACGCTAATATATGAAAACAAAAAACACATTATCTTCAATGAGGCTTCTAAGATAGTTTTTCGTCTTTGAAGTTTACTATTAAGTACCCTTCATCGATGGTGATTTGCAGTTCTTTGCCGCCGTCTTGGAGACGTTTCAGAAAGAGTGGCAGATACTGCCGTCGTGCAGTGAAGAACACGAGCGGCAGTGCACGCATGCAGTAGCCCTTGTAGCAGAACCCTACCACGGGAATCCTGAACAAAATCTGTGGTGTCATTATAAAAAGCCCACCCAGGGTGTATATCCTCTCCCTTGAAAAGCTGCCATTGTATAAGAAGTAGGTGAAACTTGTGATGGGTGGAAGGAGCAACAGAAGTGGCTCTACGATGTACACTATGTGATCAAAAGTATCCGGACACCCCCAAAAACAAACGTTTTTCATATTAGATGCACTGTGCTGCCACCTACAGCCATGTACGGCCATGTACTCCATACTAGCGGCCTCAGTAGTCATTAGACATCGTGAGAGGGCAGAATGTGGCGCTCTGCGGAACTCACGAACTTCGAAAGTGGTTAGGTGACTGGGAGTCACTTGTGTCATACGTCTGTACGCGAGATTTCCCCACTCATAAACATCCCTAGGTCCACTGTTTCCGATGTGATAGTGAAGTGGAAACGTGAAGTGACACGTACAGCACAAAAGCGTACAGGCCTACCTCGTCTGTTGATTGACAGAGACCGCCGACAGTTGAAGAGCGTCGTAACGTGTAATAGGCAGACATCTATTCAGACCATCACACAGGAATTCCAAACTGCATCAGGATGCACTGCAAGTACTATGACAGTTAGGCTGGAAATGAGAAAACTTGGATTTCATGGCCAAGCGTCTGCTCATAAGCCACACATCACGCCGATAAATGCCAAACGACGCCTCGCTTGGAGTATGGAGCGTAAACATTGCACGACTGAACAGTGGAAAAACTTTGTGTGGAGTCACAATGTGGCGACCGATGGCAGGGTGTGGGTATGGTGAATCCCGGTGAACGTCATCTCCCAGCGTGTAGTGCCAACAGTAAAATTCGAAGGTGGTGGTGTTATGGTGTGGTCATTTTTTTCACGCAGGGGGTTTGCACCCCTTGTTGTTTTGAGTAGCACTATCACAGCACAGGCCTGCATCGATGTTTTAAGCATCTTCTTGCCTCCCATTGTTGAAGAGCAATTCGGAGATGGCGATTACATCTTTCAACACGATCGAGGACTTGTTCATAATGCACGGCCTGTGGCGGAGTGGTTACACCACAATAACATCCCTGTGATGGACTGGCCTGTACAGAGTCGTGACCTGGATCCTATAGAACACTTTTGAGACGTTTTGGAGCGCCGACTTCGTGACAGGCATCACCGACCGACATCGATACCTCTCCTCAGTGCAGCACTTCGTGAAGAACGGGCTGCCATTCTCCAGGAAACCTTCCAGCACCTGATTGAACGTGTGCCTGCGAGAGTGGAAGCTGTCATCAACGCCAAGGGTGGGCCAACACATATTGAATTCCAGCATTACCGATGGAGGGCGCCACGAACTTGTAAGTCATTTTCAGCAATATGTCCGGATACTTTTGATCATATAGTGTACATGCGTTCGGTAAGTACGCAAAGGTAAGGGAAAGAATCGCAACGGAATTGAGGCAGGCCTGCACGTAGGAGACCGGACAGGTTTGCGCGACCTTGCTGTGATGATAGATGCCTTGCTCAACGACTCACCGTGCTTTTGTTCACTGCCAGGTCTTCGTAGACATTTTGCAAGCGCCTATGAAAATCTGCGATGCTCTGGTTTTCCGCCAAAAGAAACTCAATGTCAACTCTCTGCTTGGAATGCATCTCCGTTACAGACGCCATTTTGAAGTCAATATATAACGCCGTGACCTATCGAAACTTCATGAAACTATAGCGGCTGACGCGGAAATATCCCACGATATCCCTCAATAAATTCTGCCAAGATACGGTAGAATCACGCTCTTATCCACCTCCAGCACCTGTGGATGCAGAAAGTGTGCATATTCACAAGCAAAGCAGTTTTCCCTGCAGGAAATGTTAAGTTTTGCTAAGAGATCGGCGGAGAAGCGATATTTGGAATCTGACGTTGGCAGAGAGAAGGACAAGGCGTGTTCGGAATCAAACGCTATAGAAGCAGTGAAAAAAGCATACTTCTGTGATATAGGGTGTTTCAGAATGACGTTTTAGAAATTTAGGTAACAGGTTACTTACACCAAAACAAGAAAAAAATATACAGAAAATATGGGCTCTAAAATGCATAGCTTAAGAGCTATGAGCACTTGTTCTTCCTTAGTACTGTGAAACACATCCTTTCTGCTGCAAGCTCTTTGGTTTCCATATTTTGGGAGGAGGTATTATGGACCAAAAAATGAGAAAGATCTAGTAAACATGGGCTCTAAAGTACCGGTACATACTTTTAGAACTTTCGCCACTTCTTCAGTGGAAGAGATGTATTTCATAGTAGCGGAGATGAGGAAGTGCTCATAGCTCTTAAGGTATGCACTTTAGACCCTAAATTCACTGTACATTTTTTCCTAGTTTTGGTCCATAATACCTCCTCCAAAAATATGGAAAGAAAAGAGCTTGCAGTGCTAAAGATGTGTTTCACAGTATGGAGGATTAACAAAAGCTCTTAGTACTTAAGGTATACATTTTAGAGTCCATGTTTGCTGGACGTTTTTTCCTTGTTTTGGAACTTAGGAACCTGTCCCCAAATTTTTAAAACGTCGTTCTGAAACAACCTGTACAGACGATCGTTATAAACGAGAATTTCTTTAACCTACTTTTCTTACGAGGAAAATCAAGTGGCAAAAATAGGGCACCAATAGCTAACTAATTATTGTGAGCGAGTAAACTAGACGTAGGAAGTGGACTTTTTTTGTTCAACGGTAAGCTGAGTCAGTAGTGTAGGTAGTACAATTTCACAAGAAAATGGCTCTGAGCACTATGGGACTTAACATCTGAGGCCATCAGTCCCCTAGAACTTAGAACTACTTAAACCTAACTAACCTAAGAACATCACGTACATCCATGCCCGAGGCAGGATTCGAACCTGCGAGCGTAGCGGTCGCGCGGTTCCAGACTGAAGCGCCTAGAACCGCTTGGCCACTCCGGCCGGCACACTTTCACAGTTTCCATTCATTTATACATTGTTTAATACCGCAACAACGGACCTAATAAGTAGCAAAGCAGACCGCTCTTCACAATCAGGCACACAATCAGAAGAAACGTCATTGCCACATACCTGCCCCCTTAACAGTCCCCGGTATAATCGTCTGATAAGTAAGTCAAAATTGTAAGTCAAAACACATATTCGGCAAAACAGACGATTTCGTTGTAAAACGTTGTTAACAATGCCGATTCCGAGGTAGCATTCTCTGTGTGTCTTGTGTAACCTGGAGCAATTTTTCACAGATTGACTAATAACTGTGTAACAGACGACAGATTCTGTGATCAGAAACTTTCTTCGTCCGATTGCTAGATCCTGCTGCTGAAGCAGTTCATACTTTTGCGTGCTCTTGGCTTTGCGCCCTGGCTCAGCTGCAAATTGGTTCTGTTCATTCAGTTGTTTCCACCTTCTTGAGCAGACATGGTAGCCTCATTTCAGCCACTCCATCACTGCTGGCCCACTTGACCTTGCTTCAAGGACACAAGTTCTCACTGTCACTGCACAAGGTCGGTGGCAGAGGTTGCTGCTTGCTCTTGTGTCTCATACGAGTCACGGTTCCGCATCCATATACGAGAGGGGGAAAGTGGGGGGAGGGGGGGGGGGAGACTCACTGACTGGCCTACGGAGAAACTGGCTTCGGTCCCCGGTGCTATCAAAAATTTATGCTGACGGAAAAAACTGAGTCCAGTGAGCTTAGTGAGCTCAACCAAGAACGTACTAAAGATGCAGCGTTCGGTCCAGTTTGGGAAACCGCCGAATGAGCTTTTGCTGACCACTTGCTGCTCTATGCTGATGGCAAGTACGTGTGCCCCTCTGGCTCGATTTGGAGAGTTATTGTATTGTTACAAGCAGAGCCCGGTGAGCACCAAAAAATCTTCCTCTCAGACACAATTAACGTTAGACGCGATATTATTAATATCAAAAATGTTAAGTAGTCAACAAAAAGCCCATCGTAAATGTTTATATAGCAAATCGAGTACTGGCCGCTAAATACACAGAAAGTCCTCTGAATATAATTTATCCTTGCCCAACAAAAGCCCTAGTATACGCAGATGACTTGCTTGCACACAGTAAGCTCCCTCCTTTTGCATCCTTCTCGGGAGCTGCTGCCTCACGGCCCTTTGTCTTGTGTGACACAAGACTACACGGGACATAGCCTTGACTGACTGCCTCTTGATGTACCTCTAGTGTGTCTTCACTGGTGGGAAAACAAGGCAGATGCAGAAGCGGGCAGTTCCGGCTAGCTCTACAGAAATACGTGGTTGCATCACGCATAAGAATACTGAAAAAGTTGCATTCCTCCTATTTAGGTCCATTTACTCAATATTTAGAAATATTTTATATCTTCACAACTGCTTGATCTGAAACTTACATATAACTTATTCAGTCTACATCAGCGTTCTAATAACAGCTCGCATTAGCTAGTGTCTTTTGCGTTAACAATACAGGTATAGACAGAGTTAGTGGTAACAGTATTTTCAGTAACACAGGGAGCTGAAAACGCAGAGAACTTCTGTAAAACCAAATCTGATCGTCGCAAGTTAGCTCCTGGCGACATGAGACTACTGATCTGCTGTTAGCCAATATCCGTTAATGGTTTCAGGTATTATAACTTAAAATGCAATTAATAAGGCAGAGTGCAGTTAATTGTCCAGAAATGCAATCTATCAGACAAGAAACAGAAAGAAACGAGGAACGAATACGATGAAAAAATCGTTAATTACACAAATGTGCAACGAGACA